>NC_143483.1:3248813-3613391 GCF_027475165.1 Benincasa hispida
ACCAGTTGCTTTTCTCTGCTATAAAAAAAAAAAAAAAAAAAAAAAAAAAAAAAAAACTGAGGCATTAGTCGACATGCGTGCAAAGCAATTGTGTATGTATATGCATGAATAGAGGTGAAAAGAGCTACCTCTACCGTGTCTACTTAGGGCCCACGAGAAAAGAGCGATATGTTCCCGATGGTTGAGTGTGAAAGCTAACCTTCAAGGAAAAATAAATGCCTTTTATTTTGTGTGCATGAGTTTTTGGGCTTTCCTTGATAATGTTACTTTTTTATTAGCAATATCAGTATGTCTCCAACTGATGATCGTATCAAAGTAGAGGGAAGATGAATTGGAGATGGATAAAACTTTTCTAGGCACTTTAAAATTTACGGAAAAAAAATTGTGTCTTATTGTTTCATTTGTACATAGCTTTGATTGAAAAATGACCTTTTATAAAAAGTCTCAATTGAGTGATTATTTGGTTTGATTTATTATCCGACTCTATAGACTGTTGAGATTGGAGAAAGGGTTCATTAAATAGAGTGAACATCTTCTTATTAAAATACATGATTGAATTTTATCTTGCTCGAGACGATCAAGTCTTAAGTTCTGCGTGTTTGTTAGTTCTCAAAAAGAGCTAAATTTATGGCCTTAACTTCCTATATTTGGGTAATTCTTGGATTTTATTGTCTTATTTTGTAGGAGAATTAACCCTATAGAGAAAACACGTGGAAAAAACAAAGAATCGACCCAAAAGAGTGGAAAAACTTGAGTCTAAACATACAAAATCGAGTTGAGATGAAAAAGAACAATTTTTCCCTGCGCGAGTGTTGCAACGCTCATATTAAGCCTAAGTCCAACACTCATTCGACGTTGTAAGGCAGTAGCATTAGGAATAGCACAGCATCGCAACGCTGCCTCAGCGTCACAATGCTCTAGAGTTAAGACACCGCCATCGTCGCAACGCCCCCTGACATTGGAAGACAAAAGCGCAGTGTCACAACACTCCTCCAGAGCATCGCAACGCTACGAACTTTAACGGAGAATCAGAGGTGTGTGCGGCGCAACCGAGCGTCACACCCACAGTCACAACGCTTGCCTGACGCTTCCTAGAGAACGTCGTAGCCTTAAAGAATAACCACTACTCATTCAAGAACAAGCTCGAATATAGAGAAATTTGAGAGTTCTGTCCAGTTTTTTATGTTTTGAGTCATGTTGCTGAGCAATTATTGGTATCGCCAGCCTCGATTCCCTTTTCGATCATTGTATTCTAAATATGTCTTTTTTAGGCTAAATTATTTTCTTGGGATAGTTTGTATGTCTTGATTATTGAAGGTCAACTAGTTTATTTTATTCATTTGTTGTGAACCCTTTAGGGGATTTATTTAGATTTTTATCAAAAATTGGCTAACTAGGTTATTAGAATTTCTAATAGGTTGAGAGGTTTACATAATTGGAAAAAAAATTAACCAGTACCTAAAGATAGAAAATAAAAAGCATACAAACTAATCCCAAGATTTTTCCTTAATTTGATTCAAACCCTTTTTATACACTTGCTCTTGTTTTTATGCACTTGCTCTTGTTTCTTTTCTCTATTTATTTAATTTTCCTTATCAAAACTAAAACCATTAAAACCCCTTTTACTTGGAATTCATAAATTATCCTAGATTGATTCAACAGTCTCCCTGTGGATTTGACCCCGATCTTACCACTTTACTACCTTTATGGTATAAGTTTTAGACCGGTGAAAACAAATTACTTTTGTTCTATTTTGGAGTTGAGTAACGACATCGATCCCGAATCTCAAATAGTAGTATGGTAGAAAGTTGGATCGTTACAGTTGGTATTAAAGCCTAAATATTAGGTTTTGTAGACTAATTTACTAGGTGAGTCTAACTTGTCCCATCAACCATAAACAGATTCTTCGCCATCGCTAGGTATGTCTCTGAAAGGAAAGTCCTTTAGGATCATATGCATGAAACTTTACCTAAACAATAGTCGTAATTGACGAGATTTCTTATAAAGGTTTTTGTTAAAGTTGATTATGTGTGGTTATCAGAAGATGGCACCATGGACAAGAGGAATGGGCGGTCAAGGTAAGAATGTTAGTAAGAAGTAGGACCCTGAAGTACAAGACCCTCAGGTGCGAAACCCAGAAGCATAGGACCCGCCACCTCTTGACCCTTATAGGTCAATCTAGTAAAGGGTTAGAAGAATAATCGGGCCCCAAAATCTTACTATACCCCTACAAGGGTAGACAACCGTAGAGATCCTGGTCGAGTATACTGCCATGGCTGTGACAATTGGAGAAGTTGTTACGAAGGTCGTGGTACTCCCCTGCAGATTCTGTTGCCGTAAGTGTAGAATTAAGACTAGGCTTCGAACCAAGTTATGGCAGGCATTTCAGAGGAAGTTAGGCACATGCGAGACTTTAAGAAGTATGACCCCCTGACATTCGATGGATCACTAAAGGACCCTACTAATGCGTAGTTGCGGATATCTTCCATAGAAGTTATCTTTTGGTACATGAGGTGCCTGAAAGATTAGAAATTTCAATGTGTCGTATTTATGCTCGTTCATAATGCGAAACATGGTGGCTCTCAACGGAGATGATAGATGCCTGTGGTGGCTAGGCAATGTGGGACCAATTCAAAAAACGATTCTATGAAAAGTACTTCTCTACCCACGTGAGGTACAATAAACAGGCCGAGTTTATGAGCCTAAAGCATAGGACTATTACATGGAAGACTACGAGGAGGAGTTTGATAGGTTATCTTGTTTCAACCTCGACTTGGTGTCTATCAAAGCAAAAAGATCTTAAATATTTGTTCAAGGGCTTCGAGATGCGTTGTGGGGCATTATGCAAGCATTTGAGCCTACCACTTATGCAGCAACATTTTGTGTGGCAGTGCGAGTAGGCTATCCATCAGGGCTAGAGTTTTTGAAGTCCTTGGCAGTAGAACCCACCTTGAGTCAAAAGAGAAAAGCTGATCAAAGAGCTCCAGAGCCTACGAAGAAGGTTTAGAACATGGACAGAACGCTAGGGCACAATAAGCAACATGCTTCTAATTCAAGAGGAGTCTGGAGGGACAGGCCTGTGTGCAAATCGTGTGGGAAGCGTCATTGGGGACGTTGTTTAATTGGTACAAAGACTTGCTTCAAGTGTAGCAGATAGGACATATAGCCGATCAATGTCGTAGTAGTGGTTCTAGAAGAGATAGGGGTCTGTGAAACCCAGATTTCCATTTTTCCTACTTAAGCAGGTGATTAAGGGATTAACTAGGAGAAAGTTAAATCCTATGTTGAAGAAAAGGAAATTTCTAAGTGTTGAATAGATTTTCCTTGAGTAGCTTTGAGTTAAGCTTAAAATCCCTGAAAATTGACTAAGTGTGGGATTAGGCATTGCTATGTGAGTAGCTTTGAGTTAAGCTTAAATCCTTGAAAATTGACTAAGTGTTGGACTAGGCATTGCTATATGAGTAGCTTTGAGTTAAGCTTAAATCCCTGAAAATTTACTAAGTGTTGGACTAGGCATTGCTATGTGAGTAGCTTTAAGTTAAGCTTAAATCCCTGAAAATTTACTAAGTGTTGGACTAGGCATTGTTATGCATTGGCCACAAGATCTTGGAAAGAGTATTTGGGCAAAGGGAAAATTTGGAAATTTGGCTAAGTATAGAAGTTGTGTTGATGCGTTGAAAGGGACCAATGCGTCGGAAGAAGTTGTGTTGATGCGTTGGAAAGGACCAATGCATTGGAAGAAGTTGTGTTGATGCGTTGGAAGGGACCAACGCATTGGAATAAGTTGTGTTGATGCGTTAGAAGGGACCAATGCGTTGGAAAAAGTTTTGTTGATGCGTTGGAAGGGACCAATGCATTGGAAGAAGTTGTGTTGATGGCCTACTATGTATTGATAGCTTAATATGCGTTGAACATCCAAGAGTTTGTGACCGCATATGAAGGATGAACTCATGAAGGATGTCATCCGGACATGTGGCTTATTAGGAAGAATTCTTAAGCCTCAAGTAAAAGAGATGGCAGCATAAGAAAACATACAAAGTTAAGGGCCATGCGTTGGTGAAAGGATAAGAAGACACATTGGGTTGTGCTGATGCAAGATTGCGTTGATGGTGTAAGGAAGAGACACTTGGTCATGCGGCCAAGTAGGAGGTGTCGACCATGGAGCAATCTTGGACGCCTATAAATAGGACCAAAGACTTCATTCTTCAGATCACAACTCAAAATACATTTAAGAAGAGTGGGAAAGTTGAGGAAACCTTGCGTTAGAGCAAAATCCATGCACTGGACATAGAAGTTCAAAGAGGACGCATTGGACAGTGAAGTCTGGAAAGTAGCATCAACTTAAAATGAGGAGTTCTTCGAAAATACTCGTGCGTTTGATGTGATTCTAGAGCCATATGAAAGCTAAAATAGTCTAGTTTTCATGGTGGGGCTGCCAGAGAAGAATCTCCAAGGAATCGGGCTGGAGAAAGAGGAAAAGACAGAAGGGTCGAGCTGTCAGGTAAGCTGGGCCAGCCTTAATGTTTTGATGATTCCGAACCAACCACGAAGAGTTATGAGCTAATGTTTTATGGTAAACTTTCTGAGACATTTTAGAACATGTTTGCAGAAGGAAGTAGCTTAAAATAAGATCTGAAACTATGTGTAATCTAAGCTGATATTTGAATCTGGAATTTAGGATTCAAGAGGGAAACCAAGGAAACATAAGGAACTTCAGAAATGAAAGTTCCTAACCAACCAAGGTGAGTGATTATTGTGTGTTGTATTGTTGATATGAATTATATATATAGGTAAATATATATAAGGGATAATTTTAAATTGGCATGATCAGGGATATGTGTTTATCTGATTACTATGCTTGTTAAGATATTGCTTGTATATTTGTATTGGAAACTGGAATTGTACCTGGGATATATAGTTAGCATGCTTGAAAAGGTACTTGGTGGAAAAATATAGTCGACTTCGGTCGACGAAAAATTATAGTCGATGACGACCGGTGGGAAATATAGTCAAGTTACCTAAGCATAGCTAGCGGCAAAATAGTCGATGTGCACATTGGCGGGATAATAGGGTACATGGAAAGTCCACAAGAATTGTTGTTGTCTTAGTATACGTGTGAAAGTACTGGGGATGTTTATATTATGTGATAACCAGCGATCAAGCTGGGGTTGGTTGTTTTAACCAACGGTCGAGCTGGGGATTGTCCAGCGGTTGGGCTGGAAAATAATAATGAACTTATGGTAATGTTCTTATTGACTATGCATTGCTTTCCCAAAAATATATTTATGTTGATAAAGTTATTTGTTTATCTAAAGGCACCACTCACTGGGCTTTATAGCTCATGTTTTCTATGTTTTATGTTTTACACCCCCCCCCCCCTAGGTAGCGGAAAGTGAGAAGTTTCAGGCTGCTAAGGTCAAGGTCTACCACATGCCACAATTATACTTTCAGAGGGTTTTACAGTTGTTGTTGTAAACTTTATTGTTAAGTCTTTGAGTTGTATAAACGTTACATTGTTGTAATATAAGATAGGCCTACTCAATCAGTTGGTTGTTGAATTTATTCATTGGTATCAGAGTTATTTCCGCAAGAGTTATTAGGCAGTAAGTGTCAACCAAAAGGTTAATAACTGCTGTCAGTCACGCCTTTTCCTAGGTGCGGAGGGTGGTCTGGGGCGGGGTGTGACAGGGTCAGTCCCCGAATTCACAACAAGGGAGTTCAAACTGATAGCATTAGTAGGGTCGAGTTTACGACATGACTCAACGTGAGACAGAAAAGTCAGTCTCAATGGTGACAGGTATACTCCATATTCTAGGACATTATGCCCTTGTATTATTTGACTCTGGTTCAACGCATTCATTCATATCGTCTGTGTTTGTGAAGCATACTAGTATAGAAGTAGAGTCATTGTGTTATGTATCGTCAATTTATACTCCATTTGGAGATGTTATTCATGTCACATAGAGGGTAAAAACATGTCAGCTTGTGATAGAAGAACATACATTATATGTGACTTTCTTAGTCATGGGTATGACAGATTTTGATGCGATTTTAGGCATGGATTTTTTAGCTATCAACCATGGTATCATAGAGTGTTTTTGTTAAAAGGTTGTCTTTAGCACGTGTACGGGAGCTAGCTTCAAGTTTAGAGGGGCTAAGATTGAAGTCTTACTTAGGATAGCCTCAACTGTAAGAGCTAGGAGGATCGTTAGCAAGGGTGCTTGAGACCTCTTGGCCAGTGTAGTTGATACCAAAGACCCTGGAGTCACCTTGTTGTCCGAGCTAGTTGTGAGGATTGTCCAGACGTTTTTTCGAAGGATCTCTCAGGATTTCACCATTCAATTGGAACAAGGCACTACCCCGATCTCTAAGGCCCCTTATAGAATGGCTCCAGCAGAACTGAACGAGCTTAAGGCACAGTCATAAGAGCTGCTTGACAATAGTTTCATATATCCAACTGTGTCACCTTGGGGTGCACCAGTGTTGTTCATGAAGAAAAAGGATGGTTCGTTACGCCTATGCATAGACTACACGGTATTAAATAAGGTGACCATAAAAACCAAGTACCTACTCCCAAGAATTGATGATTTGTTTGATCAACTATAGAGAGCTACAATATTCTCCAAAATTGAACTCCTGTCAGGTAATCACCAACTGAGGATAAAGAATAGTGGCATCCCTAAGACCGTGTTCCGTTCTAAATATGGACATTACGAGTTCATTGTAATTTCATTTGGTTTGACCAACGCTCATGCTGTGTTTATGGACCTGATGAACAGAGTATTCAAGGATTTTCTTGACGCTTTTGTGATAGTTTCTATTGATTATATTTTAGTCTATTCCAAGATAGAGGCAGAGCATCAGAAACATCTTAGGAAGATGTTTAGAACGCTGAGGGAAAATAAGTTGTATGTCAAATTCTCCATGTGTGAATTCTTGCTTCATAAAGTGTCCTTTCTTTAGCATGGTGGTGTCGAAGGATTGTGTAACTGTGGACCCAACTAAGATTGAGGTGGATATGACTTGACGCCTCCCCACGACAGTTGGAGAGGTCTGCATCTTTGGTTGGTAGGTTACTACCATCGGTTTGTAGAGAATTTCTCTCACATAGCCACCCACTTGACTCAGTTGGAGCATCATTTTTTTGGAACAAGGCTTGTGAGAACAGTTTCCAGAACCTTAAGCAGAAACTAGTCTTTGCACCGATTCTTACAGTACTAAATGATTCCGGAAGTTTTGTGATATACAATGATGCTTTTAAGAAGGGGCTAGGTTGTGTGCTTCTGAAACACAATAAAATGGTGGCCTATGCCTCCTACCAGTTCAAGAACCATGAGCGGAACTATCCTAAGCATGACTTAGAGCTAGTGGTGGTGGTTTTTGGGTTGAAGATTTGAAGACACTATTTGTACGAGGAATAGATATAAATTTTCTTCGATCATAAGAGTTTAAAATATTTCTTCATTCAGAAGGAGTTGAATATAAGGCAACACTGGTGGCTCGAGTTGGTAAAGGATTATGGTTGTCTGATTTTGTACAACCCTAGCAAGGAAAATGTAGTGGTCATTACTCTCAGTAGGAAGACGGCTCAATCAACGACCTTAGTCACGACTCAGGTTCAACTATGTAAGGATTTTGAACGAGCTGATATCATAGTAGCTGTAAGAGAAGTCACCTTGCAACGAACACAGTTGACAGTACAAGCGACTTTGAGGTAAAGAATTATAGATGCAAAGTAGGGATATTTGTTCCTTGTATAGAATTTTTTTCAGGTGGAGTTAGGACAGGAAAATGAATTTTCGGTTTCCCCAGATCATGGTCCTTTTTATCAGGGATGATTATGCGTACTGGCAGATAATAGTCTTAAAAATGGATTGTTGGTAGAAGCTTATAGATGCCCCTTCTTGATAAGTCTTGGTAATACCAAGATGTATCAAGACTTGTAATAGGACTATTAATGGTTGGATATGAAAATAAAGATAGCTGATTATGTCAGTAAATGTTTAGTATATCACCAGGTAAAGGTCGCGAGGTAGTAGCTAGAAGGTTTGTTACAACTTTTGATTATACTGGAATGGAAGTGGGAGAGTGTGTCCATGGATTTCATTGTGTATTTACGAAGAACAAAGAAGAGTTATACAGTAAGTTGGATATTAGTAGACAGGCTCACTAAAGTGGCACATTTCATTCCAGGGAAGCCCACGTATCTTGTGAGTAAGTGGGTGCAACTATATATGAAAGAGGTGTTGAGGTTGCATGGGGTGTCAGTGTCGATTGTGTCCGAGAGAAACTCTCTATTTATCTCTAGCATTTCAAAGAGCATCCAGGCAGCATTGGTGACTCGGCTAAATTTTAGTACAGCCTTCCACTCTCAGACTAATGGGCAAACGGAGTGCTTGAACCAGATCTTGGAAGACATGTTGCGCGCCTTTGCATTGATGTTTTCAGGGAGTTGGGATACTCACCTTCATTCGATAGAGTTTGCATATAATAACAGTTATCAGGCTACTATTGGCATGTCACCATTTGAGGTCCTGTATGGTAAGGGTTGTAGGTCTCCCACTTGTTGGGGTGAGGTTTATGAGTGGAAGTTGGTGAGAATTGAGTTGGTGTAGATGACAAATGAAGCCATGCAGAAGATTAGGGCCCTAATGCTAAGAATATAGCAGACAAAAGAGTTACACTAATGTTAGACATAGTGATCTTGAGTTCGAAGTGAGGGATAAAGTATTTCTGAAGGTAGCACCTATGAAAGGTGTACTAAGATTTAGAAGGAAGGAGAAGATCAGTTCACATTTTGTGGGGCTATTTGAGGTTTTGGAGTGAATTGGCCCTGGGGCCTATCGATCAGTAATTCCACTGTCCCTCTTTATAGTACATAATGTTTTCCATCTCTCAATGTTGAGGAAGTACATGACGGATCAATCTCATGTGAGTCCTTGCAGTTGAATGAGAACCTAAGTTATGAGGAGAAGCCTATAAATATTATTGCAAGGGAAGTGAAAGTTTAACGCAACAGGGAGGTAACACTGATGAAGGTTTTGTAGCGGAACCATCAACTCGAGGAAGCAACATGGGAAAGAGAAGACAAAATGAGAGTCCAGTATCTATAACTTTTTCAAGACTAGAACTTTCGAGGACAAAACTTTCTTAAGGAGGGTAGATTGTGACAAGCCAAATTCAAGGAGATTGCATGTATTTATCTTGACTATTTAGTTTTGGATGTCGAAATTTAGAGATATTTATTTTTAATCAATTTAAATTAATCTTGGTCATGATATGGAATTAATTCAATTATTGAAAATAGAATTTAATTTTGGTTTTGGATTGGATTTTAATTGGAGATGGTGGAGATTTAAAATTCTATTGAAATTTTAAATTTTTGAGTTGAAGTGAAATTAAAGAAATTAAAGAAAATAAATTAATTTGTTCTAAATCAGAGTCAGGAGTGCCCCAAACAGTGTTTTATGATTTTATTAAATTTTAAATAAAAATCTCATTCATTTATTTAAAATTTATCTTTTTTTAAAATATGTATTGCCAAGCTTATGCATGCATGTAATAGCGTCTTGGTAGCAGGTAGAAAGTCGGGTCATTACAAACCTAGTTGGGATAATAATTAAGTCTTAAAAAAAATTACAAATATAGTAAAATGTATTAGTGATAGACTATATCGCTCATAAACTTCTATGAGCCGTAGACTCTATCGTCAATAGATTCATACCAGTGCTATGGTCTATCATTAGTAGACTTCAAGAACTTGATCTAAATTATGCTATATCTGAAAATTCTTTTGTATTGAGATCTAATATTTACAGCATGGATACTATATTTGCAGCTGCATCTTTAATTGAATGAAAGAACTTTCACAAGAGAAACAATTAATCACAAGGCAAAAGATGCTAGAATATATTTATGTGTTTGCCCTGAAAAGTAAAAAAATTATTATTATTATTATCATTATTATTATAATGAGAAAAAAAAATTAGAGAAATTACCTCAATGTATCGTTGAGTCGTTGTCCTTCGGTGAATGGCAGAAAGGCTAAGCTGATCAATTTTGTAGCTTTGAGCTGGTTCAGTGGATATAGGACAACGAATAAAAGTCATTCCCATCTCACTTGAAGGAATTTGTTTCTCTTGATTGTAATATTCTTTTAGTGAAACACAATCTCTTGCTTCCACTTCTCTAACACTTAGTGGAAGCTTTGGTAAACTTAAAAGATGAAAACATTCCACCAGAAATAGATCCCTCAAATTAACAAGATGACAAATGCTTTCAGGCAATTTGGTAAAATGATTTTTGCTTAGATGAAGAATTTGTATTGAAGCTAAGCTATGAAGGTCATTGGGTAAATCCCCATCCCACAAATTGCAGTCACTCAAATTCAAAACCCTCAAAGAAGAACCAAAATTAAACCAATTGGTCACTTTCAACCCTTGAGAATGGGCGAATTTTCTAGTGAAATTCCAAGTGGGGAATAATGAATGAAGAAATTTACGAGATAGTCTTTGACAATTTAGTATTTCAAGTTTGGTCAAAAGTTGAAGTGACATTGGAGCTTGATTTACATAAGTGCCAGTAATATCAAGCTTCTCCAAGGAAGAAATATTTCCTAAACTCTCTGGAAGGCTATCAAATTTTGAGCAGCCATTTAAATTGAGGGTTTTTAAAGATCTTAAACAGCCAATAGTGGAAGGAAGTTTTAGAAGATTTGTGCAATTTTTGAGATTTAATAAAACAAGTGCTGTTAAATGTCCTATTGATGAATGCAAAATTTTTATGGAAGTTTCATCTAAATGAAGCTCTAATAAATGGCTCATATTTCCTGAGATTTTTGGGAAATGGGTGAGATTTGAACAGCCTGAAAGAACCAAAATGTTGAGAGATTCTAAGCAAATATTGAAAGGAATGGTTGTTAATTTCTTACAATTTTTGAGGTCCAATTGAATTAGATGCTTTAGATTTCCCAAAGAGTGGTGAAGTTCGTGTAATTCTACACAACCACTCAAAACCAATCTTTCAAGATTTGGAACACCTGAAAAATCAGGGGTCTTGGATAAGCATTGAGAATCACTTAGGTTTATCACTTTCAATGTTTTCAAGCTCTGCAAAAAAATAATAGTAAAAAAAAAAGCAGTTGTTAGGATATTAGTTTCGACAATGATTTAAAATCCGTCAAAATATCATTTCTTTTTAAGACAAAATACTAGAAGAAAGTAGGATTAGAAGGTACAGCAAAATATCTCAACTAGGTGGATATATCATTAATACCTTCATTGCACCTTAGATCATATAGAGAGGCATTCATTCAAAATGGTATAAAATTCAACATGTACACAAAGGGCTAGAGAAAATCTCAACACAAAAAGATGATAGAAACAAGGCTAGAGAAAGATCTTGTGAAGAGCTAATGCAGAGGCATCATAATTATAAAAAAGATCGAATTTTTGTGCTTCGGAGAGCTGCCAACGAAACAATATCATCCCATAAATGGCTAGCTATGTGCCTATGGTTAAAGTTTCATTTTGGATTCTAAACTTTCATAATTGTTTTGCACTCCCATCTCTATAATTTTAAATTTCTAAATTTTAGTTCTCTATCTAATTTCAATAAATCTTAAAAATTAGATCTTATTGTTAATTTGAAGTTGAATTTTATTAAAATTCTTAAAGTTCTATTAATAATTTTCTCAATATCTTTTCAAAGTTTATAGGGAGAAAGCTAATGAAGATTAAATTTATTTTTAAAAAGACTATAAAAGAACAATGGAGATCGATATTATAATTTATTGAAAGCACGAGGACTAAAGTGTTTAAAGAGGCAAAATTGAAAAATATATTGAAAGCATGAGGAATTTAATATTATTGTTGATATACCTTTGAAGCAGTCCAGAGATGTTGAATAGAGCTACGAGGCAACTCAAGCTCCAATAGGTTAGTGGGATTGAAATTTGATGGTAAACACTTTAAAGGGTAACCATGCCAATTGAGAAACCTTAGCTGATCAGAGAGATATTGAAGTTCTTCAGAAAGATAAACATTGTTTACTTTCAATACTCTTAGATTTGTCATTGTCGAAAAAGATTTGGCATTCAAATGTGACTCTCCCTCCTCATCCATATCCATCATTATCCCTTCAATTGCTTCTGTTCCCTGACAAATATACTTAGTTCATGATACACATATATATCATATACCAATGTCAAGTTTCTCAATGAGAGACACAAGATTAATAATATCATGGAGGAGTAGGAAGGAAAGAGGAACATGTAGGTACAACAGAATATCTAAACTAGGTTGACACGATCGTTCATGCCCTAGACCCACAGTCGATGCATTCCAAAGAAGACGGAATGTATTAGACACCTTTGTAAGTGAATATAGACCTATTAGATATTCGTTGATATATATATATTTTTTTTATCTCTACTTTTTGGGACAAACTTTTCTATTAAATTTTGGGTTTCAAAATGCTACACTTTTACCTATGAAATTTGATTTTAATTTCTATTTTGATACAAAGGGACCACATAGAAACTAGACTGCTATAGGGTACGGAAATAGTTTTTTTTTTTTTTTCTTAAAAAAAAAAAAAAAAAAAAACTATATGAAGCTATGAAACACAGTTTTAAAAGTTTGACCAAACTTTCAAACTTTACATATACTATAGATAGCTTAAAAGTATCAATTTAGAAACGTACCTCATCACGACTTAGAGCAACATTTATATCTTCTCGAAGCCACAACCTGCTTCGTTTTTCAGGTTCATTCGGGAAGTTTTGGCGAACAATTTCTTGACCCATTTCTTGTATTAAATCATGCATCTGTAGCTTATCATGTGGTGTAGTAATAAGAGATTTCTCCTCCAATATTTCAAGTCCAAGAACAGCAGGAAATTGAAAGCTTTGAAGAATTTCTATTGCTTGTTTCTTACTCTTCTTCTTGAAAAAACATGCAATGTCAAGAAAAATTTTCTGTTCAGATTCCTCTAACATATAATAACTAATTTTCAACTTTTCAAGAATTTCCTTATCACGAACTTCCCACAACTTTTCCACTGCATTTGTCCAATCCTTCATTGGTTTGTTACGTAAAGAGGATCCAAGAACCTCAATTGCTAATGGAAGGCCACCAGCATAGCTTACTACTTGGCTAGAAAGATCATAATAGCCTTTCTTTGGATGGTCTTCTCCAAATGCCTTCTGTGAAAAAAGCTGAAGAGCTTCTTCAATTTTTAGCCCTTCGACATTGTATCTTCTTTCGATTCCGTGAGAAATAAGGAGATGTTCGTCTCTCGTCGTAACGATGACTCAACTTTCCGAACCAAACCAATCCAAACCTCCAGCTAATTTTTGAAGTTGGATTAGATGGTTGACGTCGTCAAGAATTATAAGAGCCTTAAGATTACTTATTCTTCTCTTGATCAACGTAGCTCCATCAGCATTTGGGATGTCAATGTTTCGTTTCATTAAAGCTCCTGTTAGAAGTTTTTCTTGTAATGAAGCTAAGCCTTCTTTCTTCAAAGCTTCTTTGACATTGTCCAAAAAGTAACATCCTTCAAATAAATAGGAAACACTTTTGTAAATGATTCTAGCGAGGGTAGTTTTGCCACTTCCACCCATTCCCCATATTCCAACAAAGCGTACGTCATCTAAACCTATTCCCATAAGCATATTAATTTGGTGTAATCTTGGGCTAATTCCAACCAATTTATCATCATACCGAAACAAATCAGGACGCAATTTGTTGAATATATGTTTCACAATTTCATTGATGGCTCCCACTTCAGACCTACATAATTTTCATTTTTAGTAATGTTCTCAAAATCATGGGGGTGGAAAGTTTTAAAACCGTCATTTTTTTTTTTTGGAACTTGGCAAAAAATTTAAATGTAACAATAGGAAAGATAGAAAATGATCGGAAAGAACTGTGAGAAGAAAAAACATAATTTTCACAAAAAGAAATTAAAAATCCAATGATTATGAACCAAGTCTTTTAACTTTTTGGATTTTTTATTTTTGAAAATTAAGTTTATTAATTTTAGGGGCAATTGCAACTTTAGTAAAAAGAAATTGAAAATTGGGCATATGACCCTAGGTTTTACTTTTTTGCACATCCGTCTGAAATTTGATTGCTATATGATTTCTATGTGATTGTTATGTGATTGCCATATCTGTTTTTTAAAATGTATTTTTCATATAATGCAATTTTCCCTTTTAACTTTATATTCTTCTTTTTTGTTTTTAGTCTACACTTTAGATATGTTATCAAAATTAAAGCGATATTTTGAAAACTAAAAAGACTAAGTTTAACTATTTGTTCTAGAGGAAGGTGATCTTATTCTAAGGAAGAAGCAAATGGAGAAGCTTAGGGAGGTTTTGAACCATTGTACTTTAAAGGCATTGGCTTTAGAAGGGATCATTTCACTTGGACTAACAAGGATAGCAATGGGCACCTGATTTGGAAAAGGTTGGACAAAATTCTAGCTAATCAGGAATTGGTTGAGCTTATCCCGTCTATCAACGTGGATCATGCCAATTCTCGGAGGTCAGACCATCAACCAATTGTGGCTCGATGGGATCTTGGCCAGAAATTAATTCTGTTTGACCATAGATGGAGTAGATTTAACGCTTGCAAGGAATTATTGAGAAGAGACATGGAGCGTTAGAGATTCTAATAAAGAGATTGAAGGGTTCCAATGGAAGATTTTGAGTTGTCTAAAAAATTTAAAGGCATGGGATAAATAGTTTGAGTGATTTTCGTCCAATCAGCCTTCGTAATGTGCTCTATGTTGAAACGTTTGTCATTATTAAGTTTTATTTGTGGCATTTAGTGTGACTTTTGGGTTTTGTAACTTTTAGTTTTTTGTAACCAATAGTGATTTTTAAGTTATAGGAGTTATGTGAGTTATGAGCATTTGATGACATTTTTAAGTTATAGGAGTTATGTGAGTTATGAGATTTTTGTAACCATTGCCATTCCTATGGTTATGTTTGTAAACCTATATAAAGGCATACTTAGTTGAATGGAAAATACATCTCTCATTTTTCATATTTGAACTCCATGTTTTTTTTCTAACATAGTGGTATCAGAGTAATAGAAAATATTGAGAAAAATGGCCAACGGTGGGATAGGTTCACTTCAACTACCAATACTTACCAAGCACAACTATGACAATTGGAGCATCAAAATAAAAGCGTTACTAGGAGCACAAGACTTGTGAGAGATCATGGAGAACGGTTTCCAAGAGGCTGAAGCTGGAGCCAATCAAGCGCAAAGAGATGCGTTAAAGAAGATAAGAAAGAAGGACAAGAAGGCCCTTTATATTTTGTATCAATTGGTGGACGAAGATATGTTTGAGACCATCACCAATGCGGAGATGTCAAAAGCGGCATGGGAAAAGCTCCAATCGACTCATAGAGGAGCCGATCGTGTGAAAAAGGTACAGTTGCAACCTTACGTGGTGAGTTTGAATCTTTATAAATGAAGGAGACAGAGGTGATAGCGGAATATCACACAGAAGTAATGGTTGTCGTCAACAAATTGAGACGGAATGGTGAAGAAATCACCGATGTTCGTGTCATGGAAAAGGTTCTATGAAGCCTAAATACAAAGTTCGAGATTATCGCCACGACGATCGAGGAGACACAGAATCTCGAGAACATGACAATTGAACAATTGATAGGCTCGTTACAATCCTATGAGGAGAAAAAGAAAAGGAGGATGGAGCAAACAAAGACCGCTGAACAATTTCTCCAACTCAAAATCAAGGAGGAGAATAGTCGTGGACGTAGAAGAGGTCGTGGTGGTCGAGGACATGGTGGAAGAGGTGAAGCCAACACCGATGTTTCTCAAAACTCGTCTGAATCCTCAAGAGGAAGAGGAGGTCGTGGTCGTGGAAGACGTGGTGGAAGGTCCGGGAGAGACAAATCTCATGTAAAATGTTATAATTGTAACAAATATGGACATTATGCGAATGAGTGTTACTCATCTCAAACAGAGTCGATTGATCGAAAGCATCAGGACCGATCAACTGCTAGCACATCAGAAGCCCATTAAGGGCAATCCAATTATGCAGAGGAGAATGGAACCTTATTTATGGTTTCAAAGGGAGAATAAGATAGTCAAGATAGTATTTGGTATCTTGACACAGGAGCCTCGAATCACATGTGTGGAAAATGCGAAATGTTTGTGGAGTTGAACGAGATGGAGAAAGGTAATATTGCCTTTGGAGACAATTCTTTGGTCCCCATCAAAGGAATAGGTAAAATTCTCATTTGATTAAAAAATGGAAAAAATCAATATATCACAAATGTTTATTACATTCCCAATGTAAAAAATAATATATTAAATGAAGGACAATTGTTAGATAAATGTTTTAAAGTTTAAATGAAAAATAATTGTTTGTATTTAAGGGATAATCATGAGAGACTTATTGCTAAAGTCTCAATAACCAAAAACCGAATGTTTCTTTTGAATATATGTAATGATATTCCAAAATGCTTGAAGACGTGTTATGAAGATCTCTCTTGGCTATGGCATCTACAGTTCGGGCACCTCAATTTTGGAAGTCTAGAAGATTTGTCAAAGAAGAAGATCGTGCGAGGTTTATCACACATTTACAAGGCAAACCAAGTGTGTGAAGGGTGTTTGCTTGGCAAACATCATCGAAGTAGTTTTCCGAAGGAGTCTATGACAAGAGCAAAGAAGCCTCTAGAACTCATCCATGCCGATGTACGTGGAATGATCAAACCAGAGTCTCATGGTAAAGTAAATATTTCCTTCTCTTTATTGATGATTTTTCTAGAAAAACATGGGTATACTTTTTGAAGGAAAAATCAGAAGTGTTTGAAATCTTCAACAGATTTAAGGCACGTGTGGAGAATGAAAGCAACCTTACAATCAAGGCCATGAGAACCGATCGAGGTGGTGAATTCACATCAAATGAGTTCAAACAATTTTGTGATGAAAAAGGCATCTGACATCTGTTAACAGCCCCAAGGACACCGCAACAAAATGGCGTGGTGGAGAGGAAGAATTGGACAATCTTGAACATGGCAAGAAGCATGCTAAAGACAAAGAAGATGTTGAGGGAAATTTGGGCGGAGGCTGTAGCTTTTGCGGTTTATTTGACAAATTGAGCACCAAACAAAAGTATACTTGAAAAGACGCCTCAAGAAGCATGGAACGGAAGAAAGCCTGGGATTGGTCACTTTAAAGTGTTTGGGAGTATTGCATATGCTCATGTGTCGGAAGAAAAAAGAACCAAGCTCGATGACCGAAGCGAGAAACTCATATTCATCGGCTATGATGCCAGTTCAAAGGGTTATCGTCTTTAAAATCCTTTGAGTGGGAAGGTAATGATTAGTCGTGATGTTGTTTTTTATGAGGAAGCCTCTTGGGATTGGAATATACAAGAGGAGGAATATGATTTCCTTACATATTTTGAAAAAGACGATGAAAATGAGCCGACCAGGGTTGAAATGGGTGAAGGTTTGCCCATTCCAGTGCCACCTCATTCGACCGATCGATCATCATCTGAAGATTCATCCAGTGATTCGGAGAACAAAATTGGCCCAAGAGGAACTCGAAGTCTACAGGAACTTAATGAGGTAAATGAAAATCAAAATGACATAATTCTCTATTGTCTTTTTGGTGATTGTAAGCCTATTAGTTTCCAAGAAGCCATTGCAAGCAAGAAATGGAATGAAGCAATGGATGAAGAAATTCGAGCGATAGAGAAAATGACACATGGGAGTTAACCAAGCTTTCAAAAGGGCACAAACCGATCAGAGTGAAGTGGGTATACAAGACAAAGAGAAAAGTCAATGGCGATGTTGAGAGGCACAAGGCGAGATTAGTGGTGAAAGGTTATAGCCAACGACATGGCATCGACTATGATGAGGTATTTGCCCCTGTTATTCGCCTTGAAACTATTCGTTTGATTATTGCTTTTGCAACCCATAATCATTGAAAGATACATCAAATGGATGTCAAATTGGCATTCTTGAATGGAATTCTTGAGGAAGAGGTCTATGTAGAACAACCATTAGGTTATGAAGTCAAGGGTGAAGAAGATAAAGTGCTTCGATTGAAGAAGGCACTTTATGGTTTAAAGCAAGCACCAAGAGCATGGAAATCGAAGATTGAAAAATACTTTCAAGAGAAGAAGTATATGAAGTATCCTTATGAGCATATCCTCTACATCAAAATGCAAGGTGAAAACATACTAATCATTTGTTTATATGTTGATGCTTTAGTATTTACCGGAAACAATCCTAGCATGTTTGATGAGTTCAAAAGAGAGATTGCAAAGGAGTTTGAAATGACGGGCATTAGTCTTATGAGTTACTATCTTGGGATCGAGGTCAAACAAGGTGAATATGGGATTTTTATATCCCAAGAGGGTTATGTTAAATAAGTGCTCAAGAAGTTCAATATGAATGATGCTAATTCAGTTGGAACACCAATTGAATGTGGAGTCGAAATCACCAAGCAAGATGGAGGAGAGAAAGTAAATTCTACATATTTCAAAAGCTTTGTTAGAAGTTTGAGATATTTGACATGTACAAGACTAGATATTATTTATTCGGTTGGAATTATTAGTCGATTTATGGAGGAACCGACAACAACACATTGTAAAATGGCAAAAAGGATTCTTCGCTACATCAAAGGGACGATTGGGTATGGTCTTTCCTATGTCTCTTCTAGCAATTTTGATATTTTTGGTTATTGTGATAGTGATTGGTGTAGTGATTTGGATGATCGATAGAGTACTATGGGGTTTGTGTTTTTTATTGGTGAAACGGTGTTCACATGGATGTCAAAAAAGAAACTCATAGTCACACTATCAACATACGAGGCAGAGTATGCCGCAGCAACTTCATGTGTATGTCATGAAATTTGGCTAAGAAACTTAGTGAAGGAGTTGATGTTTCAAATGGAAGGTCTAGTGAAGATTTTTGTGGACAACAAATCGGCCATTGCCTTAGAAAAAAATATGGTATTTCATGAGAGGAGCAAGCACATTGATACCTGATTTCACTACATTCAGGATTGCATTACAAAGAAAGAAGTGGAACTCAAATATATCAAGTCACAAGACCAAACAGCGGACATTTTCATAAAGCCCCTCAAGTTGGAGACTTTTATCAAAATGAGGAGTTTACTTGGTGTAACAAATCAAGTTTAAGGGGGGGTGTTGAAACGTTTGTTATTATTAAGCGTTATTTATGGCATTTAGTGTGACTTATGGGTTTTGTAACTTTTATTTTTTTGTAACCAATAATTATTTTTAAGTTATAGGAGTTATGTGAGTTGTGAGCATTTGATGGTATTTTTAAGTTATAGGAGTTATGTGAGTTATGAGATTTTTGTAACCATTGGCATTCCTATGGTTATGTTTGTAAGCTTATATAAAGGCATGCTTAGTTGAATGGAAAATACATCTCTCATTTTTCATATTTGTCCTCCACGTTTTTTTTCTAACATTCTACAAGATTATTTCAAAAGCGCTGGCTAACAGGCTTAAACAAGTTCTAGACGAAATCATATCTCCCCTTCAATCTACATTTGTCCTAGGTCGTCACATTACCAACAATGTCCTTATCTAATTTGAACTCTACCATGCAATTAATTTTAGAAGAAAAGATTGGGAAGGCTAGGTAGCTATGAAAATAGATATCAGTAAAGCATATGATCGAGTTGAATGACCCTTCATTTGCGATGTTTTGAATAAGCTAGGTTTCAGATAAGATTGGATATCTCTAATTATGAGCTGTTAGGATTCAAATTGTTTTGAAGTGTTGTTTAACGAAATTTCAAGAGAGATGTTTACACCTTCGAGAGGTGTAAGGCAATGGACCTCCTCTCCCCTTAATTTTTTCACTTTTGTGTAGAAGGTCTCTCAGCTAGGATTGTTTCTAGATGTTGATTTGGGATCAAACCCCTCCCTTCACTAGGAGAAGTATTTTGTGGGGGAGGAGTTTGTTTAAGAAAGGATATAGGTAGAGAATGGGATTGAGTATACAAATCTATGTGTCTGAGGACCCTTCGATTCCTAATGGCAGACATATTAGACCTTGTTTGATTCACGACTCATTTAAGTTGAAAAGGGTCTCAAACTTTATTATGTGGAAGGCAATTGGAATGAGGAGTTTTCAAATAAGCATTTATTTCTCACAGTGTGGTTGACATTCTCAAAATATTATTAAGTGGGTAGTGGTTTTCTGATGAAATTATATGAGATTGGATTCTAAAGGAAAGTTTTAGATGAGGAATGCTTAACAATTAGGGAGACACATAAGCAAGACTCTCAAAGGCTGCTAGTCTAATGAGGCTGACTACACGAACATGTGGGACGCTCTATAAGGTTTAGAGGGCCACCCAAATTCCAAATTCATGAAATGGAAAATTATTGAGGGTTTTATTCCTAATGCTTCTAATTTAATGAAAAAAAGGAATTTCAACTAATTTGAGTTGTTCTTTCTGTAGGACTCACTTGGAAACCACCAACCATTTGATTTGGGATCATAAAATGGCTAGAAGCTTATGCTTTTCTTTCCCTCTAATGTTGATGTGTTGGCTTTGGGCAGGGGTTGCTGGAAGCCGATTGAGTACTGGGTCTGTCTTTGTAAAACCAACAACAAATAAAACTGAGGTATTTGGAATTATTGCAATGCCATGCGTTTTAGAAACGCCCCTCCTGATCCTCAAGCTATCATTCTTGCTGTGGAAAAGACTTTAGAGATTCTTTCATTAAAGAGAAGCAACCTTGTCTAGAATCAGTTTAAGCATCAATCCACTTGTTAGTCGTTGGAAGCTTCCAAGAGAGGGTTGTTGGAAAATGAATGTTGATGCCGCCTAGTCAAAGAACACTCAGAGCAGTGAAACTGTTGGAAACACTAGGCCCTCACAATACAACTCAATAGATAAGAGAAGAAGATTGTTCTCTTACTCACACAAGATTGGAGAAACTAGAACTTAAATATTATTTTATTTTCTTGGCTTGCTTACAAATGACAAATCTTACACATATTTATACTAGTAAGAAAATATATCAAAATACATCAATGATAAATGCAAATACATGTGACTTTTCACCAATACATGAACATTGGCCAATGTATCTTGTAATTCATGTATTCAACTATTCCTTGAATCTCAACTATTTATGTACCTAAATGAATTTAATGCATGCACCTTGAATATAAGTCTAGATTAATTCTATCATTCTCCCTTAATCTAGACTTGAGCAACTCCAATCTTTTTGAACTTAACAAATAAGTTAAACTTCATGCCTTCGTAAAAATATCCGCCACCTGATCTTGAGACTTGCAATGCTTCACTATCACTTCTCCATCTTTAACCAAGTCTCTAATAAAATGATACTTGATTCTAATATGCTTGCTTCTTCGATGGAAGACTAGATTTTTTGATAATGCAATGGCAGAACCATTATCACAATATAAAGTAGTCTGACTTCTTTGTGTACACTTCAATTCTTTCAACATCCATCTAAGCCATAAAGCTAGATATCCAGCTGCAGATAAAGAGATGTATTCTGCTTCAGTGGTAGGAAAAGCAACAACAGGTTTTTTTTTTTAAGTCCATGAAAAAACACTCGAAGCAATGCTAAAAACACAACTAGATGTGCTTTTATGATCATCAACATTACCACCCCAATCACTATAACAAAAACAAACTAACACTTATTTTGGAAATTTCTTGTGATAAATTCCAAAATTAATAGTGCCAAGAATGTAATGAAGCACTCGCTTACCTGCTTCCCAATGACTACTTTTTCAGGCTTGAAATGAATCTGCTTAACATACTTATAGCAAATCGAATCTCAGGTCTTGTTGCAATCAAGTATATCAAGCTTCCAACTAAGCTTCGATATAAGCTTGTATCAGCATCTTCTCCAATATCATTCTTGCTCAATTTCAAATTTGCATCCATAGGCGTGTTACAAGGAAAAGCATTTTGCATTATGAATTTTTTCAGCAAATCACAAGTATACTTTTGTTGTGAGATGACAATCTCTCCATATTTTTTATTGACTTCAATCCCCAAAAAATAATGGATGAAACCCATATCACTCATCTCAAATCTTTTTTCATGGAATTCTTAAAATCATCACACAACAGTTCATCATTTCCAGTAAAAAACAAATCATCGACATATAATGAAACAATAAGAAATTTTCCATACTTATCTTATTTGACATAGAGTGCATGCTCATATAGACATATTTGAAAACCTGTCTTTATAAAGAAATTGTCAATGCGACTATACCAAGCTCGCAGAGCTTGCTTCAATCCATACAAGGCCTTTTTCAACTTGTACACTTTGTCTTCTTCTCCCTTTTTTACATAACCCAAAGGTTGTTCAACAAATATCTCTTCCTTCAAGTGTCCATTTAAAAAAAGTGGTTTTTACATCCATTTGATAAACTTTGCACTCATTTTGAGCAACTAAAGACAAAATCAATCGAACTGTCTCAATTCTTACCACAGGAGGAAAGATCTCTTCATAATTCACACCATATTCCTACTTGTAGTCTTTTACAATAAATCTTACTTTGTATTTTTCAACTTTGACAATTGACTTCAATTTTGTTCTATACACCCATTTTACTCAAAGAACTTATTTGTTTACTTGAAGATCCATCAACTCTCATGTTTTCATTTCTTTTTATTGCATTAATTTCTTGATCCATTGCAATCTTCCATTTTTCATCTTGGATTGCCTCATCAAAATTTATAGGATCAACACCGGAAAATAATCCAAAATTAGCAACATCATCATCAATTCTACTGGTAGCATTATAAATTTCTTGAATATTTCTCATTCTCTTTGGTGACATATCACACTTATGGAAGATGGCGATGCAGATGAAGATGACACCACTGCCTGAATCTCTACTTGCTCTGAGTCTTGAGCATCTCCATTCCCATCCATGCTAACATGATATGGACTATCTGCTTCTCTAACGACATCCTAATTCAAAGGTTCATCTTCATTGAAAATCACATCCCGACTGACAATAATCTTTTTCGACAAAGGATTATACAACTGATAAGCTTTAGAATTTTCACTATCGCCTACCATAATACATTTTTCTGATTTATCATATAATTTGCCCCTTAGCTTATCTGGTATATGAGAATAAGCTATACTCCCAAAAACTCTCAAGTGACGAACACATGGTTTCTCACCACATCATGCTTCATAAGGAGTCATACCTGGAACACTTTTTGAAGGAGCTCGATTCAAAACATAAGCAGTACATGCAACATCTCCCCAAAACTCATTGGCATCTTTTTTGCTTTTACCATACTTGTTGCTATCTCTATGATTGTTCCGTTCTTTCTCTCTGCAACTCTTGTGGAGTCATTCGAGTTGTCTGTTGATGATGAATACGTTGTTCCTCGAAAAATTTATCAAAAACGATATATTTTCCACCACGGTCAGATCCCAAAGTTTTTATCTTATGGCCATTTTGATTCTCAGCTAAAGCTTTAAAGATTTAAAACATTCAAATGCTTCACTTTTTTCTTTCAAAAGATAAATCCATAACTTTCTACTGAAATCATAAGTGAAGGTTATGAAATATCGATTACCTCCATTTGATATTGTACGCATGGGACCACACAAATCTGTATGAATCAACTCAAGAGGTTTGGAGTTTCTCCAAGCTTTACTAGTTGGAAATGGATCTCGATCATGTTTTGAAAGTATACACACTTCACAAATATTTGTCTCATGGTTGATATTTTGAATGCCTCTCACCATATGATTTTTGCATAAATATAATAGTGATCCAAAGTTCAAGTGACCATATCAAAAATGCCAAAACCAGGATGGATCCTTCAATATGCTGCTAAAACAAGAGATTTGACCATATGTAAATTTAAGAGGAAACATCTTATTAGCAGTCATCTTTACCTTGGCAATAAGAACACCAGTCTGATCTTTGATGGCACACGCACCACCTTCAAATAAAACTTTTAGACCTCGTTGAAGCAATTGGCCAACACTCAAAAGATTATGCTTTAGACCTGGAACATAGAATATATCTAGAACTCGTTTTGTGCCTTTCTTCATCTTAATAAGAATATCACCTCGGCCTTTGACTTGCAATATGTTATTATCGCCGGTTCTCACTTCACTTTGGAAAAATTCATCCAATGTAACAAATATACTTCTATTTCCTGTCATGTGGTTACTACAACTACTATCAAGATACCATGTAGATTCTATAACATCATCTTGAGCACTACATGCAAGAAATAGAACACCTTCATCATTTTTCTCCTCTTTATGCATCATGGTGGAATTTCCATCTCGATTTTTGGATGCCCAACAAGCTACTTGAAAATGACCATACTTTTTGCAATTAAAACATTGAATGTGAGAAAAATTACCACGACCACTTCCTTGATTCCTGCCAAATCCTTTTCCTATTCCACCTCCTACTTTTCAAGATGAAAAAGAGCTTTCTTGTTGATTTTCAGAATTCATATCATTTCTATTATCATAGTTTCTTCCACCTCCTCGTTTTCCACGGCCACCACGTCATCCACGAGAATCGCCTCTGAATGAAATTTGCATCTGAAATTCTTTCTCGGGATTAATATCAAATTGTTTCAATCTAAGCTCATGAGATTGAAGAGAACCCACCAAGCTATTTACTGATAGTGTACATAAATCTTTTGATTCTTCAATTGCAGCAACAATATGCTCAAACTTTCTTGGCATACTTCGAATCTTTTCAACAATTCTTTCATCACCCAATTCTTCTCCATTTGTTCTCAAACTGTTGACAATCGCAAGAACACGATTGAAAAGCTCTTTAACAGTTTTGGTCTCTTTCATCTTAATGCAATCAAATTCAAATCCGAGAGCTTGTAATCTTACCATCCTTACCTTATTTTCTCCTTGATAGGTGGATTATAAAATATCCCAAGCGGCCTTTGCAGAAGTAACTGTTGAAATTCTTTCAAAGAAATATTCATCAACAACTTGATAAATGAAGAACACAGCCTTCTTGCCTTTCTTACGAGTTTTTCTCAACTAAGCAAGTTGTTGATTAGTGAGCTGGTTCTGATTCTCAACATCAGTGTATCTCTTTCAACAATATCTCACAGTTCTTGTGAGCCATAAAGCACTTTCATTTGAATAATCCACTGATTAAAATTCTTTCCACTGAATCTTAGAAGTTGGGGTTGCAACATGTTACCACTTGAAGTCATTTCTGATCTTAGCTCTAATATCACTTGTTGGAAACAAAGTAGGCCCTCACAATACAATTCAATAGATAAGAGAAGGAGATTGTTCTCTTACTCACACAAGATTGGAGAAATTCGAACTTGAATATTACTTTATTTTCATGGCTTGCTTACAAATGAAAAACCTTACACATATTTATACTAGTAGGAAAATACATCAAAACACATCAATGATAAATGCAAATACATGTGACTTTACTCCAATATATAAACATTCATCAATGCATCTTGTAATTCATGTATTCAACTATTCCTTAAATCTCAACTATTCATGTAACTAATTACATGTAATTCATGTACCTCAAATATAAGTCTAGATTAATTCTGTCAGAGACTAGTTTGATTATTCGTGATTGAAATGGCTGACCTATTGGGGGTGGTTGCATCACAATATCTACCAGTTGGTCGACTAAAGTCTTAGAAGCTAAAGTCATTGTCAATAGTTTAAGGTCCTCCTAGTTTCTAGGAATGGGCAGAACCTCCTGATAGAAGTAGAGTCGGATTCAATCAAAGTCATAAAACTTTTGAATCATCTGATTTCCAACTTACCTGAGTTTTTTTTTTAATGATGAGACTCTCTTTCTAGCTTCTTATGTAAATATTTCTCATTTTTGTAAAATTCTTAGAGAGACGAACAAAGTTGCTCATAATCTAACAATTTTAGCTTCTTCTTCTAGGCCTACATCTTTTTGGAGAGAGCTTTTTTCTTCCTCTGTTTTATCATCATCTTCAAGATGGATTGATGTTTGGTTGTTGGTTTGTTTGTTGGTTTTAATGGATCTCAATTTCAAAAGAAAAAGTAAACTACTTGTTCTAAATCTCTAAAAAGAAAAAAATGAAAATCACAATAAATAAATTATTAGAAAACAGCCCCATTTTTAGGGAAAGAAAAGTAAATGGTTATCAAATACAATCTTAATTTTTAGTTTTTAGTTTTTTATTATATTTTTTTAATATTGTACTTATTTTCTAACTGTTTCTTTACAACTATTTTACTTTTTGTAAAAGATTCATCTAATTTGAATCTTGGCAAAAAGTCCAAACAGAGGGTCAGACTATTTCTTTTTAGTTCTCAGACTTTTGCTCATATGTTTTCAACGTATTTATATGAAAAAATTTAGATAATTAAAGGATGGAAAATACTTCTAGTCCATAAACTTTTATTACAAATAGCAATTTAGCCATTGAAATTTAGATAATTAAAGGATGGTAAAGATTTTTAATCTCTAAACTTTTAAAATTATAACAATTTAGCCATTGAAATTTAGCATGGAACAATTTTAGTTCTTATACTTTCAAACTTGTAATAACTTTAAGTCTCTTACATTCCTGCATATATCATCACACTAAAATTAAGTGTCACCTTTTATCATATAGCAAATTTGATCTGGAATGAATTTATTAATTTACACATGTAATAAATTTCATTAAACTTTGATACTTTTTTGAATTATGAAAACTAAATTGTTACTATTTATAAAGTACAAAGAGATAGAATGATCAGTGAGTGTACCCTCATATCTAAACTAAATTGACATATCTAAATACTTAAATTATTACTTATTAATGTTCATAGATTCAATTGTTACAAAATTATTTTTAATATATCTAGTATTTGAAATTTCAAAATGCAAAATCATGCTTAAAATATATATTTTTATATAAATATAACATTTCAAGTAAATGCATTTCATTGATTTTTTGTTCAGAGTAAATTTGGATATTATAATATATAATAAAATATATGATCTTGTAAAATATTGATGGTAATAAATTTATAACATAAAACATGTTCTGAATATTTAGTCGATAACCATATCTATTTTATGGCTTTTAAATATATTATTAAGCTCATTTTGAACTATTATTTAAATTGAGATTCAAATTTGAAATATACTACCAAAACTTCTTTTACATTGAACTGTTGTTTTCATATTAATTTTTATTTTGACTTCACGAACCATATGAATCCTCAATCAAAATAACTCTTTTTTCAAAAGAAATAATAAAAAAATGTTTTTGGAAAAAGATTAGTTATTTTTAAAATATTGATTACACATATTTTGCAAGTAAAAAAATAAAATAAAAAATTGCTTACAAGCAAAAATTATTATAGTTTTGCTTTCTATTCTTTTATTATTTATTTTCATTTGGATTTTTATAGGTGAGAACTGAGAAGATTCCTCTTATTTTCTCTCTCCTACCTCCCTTTCCCTTTTTCTAATTTATTATTCTTTGTCTAACTTAAAATATCACTAGCCCTCTTAATTAATTTACTCCATCTTTTAGCTTCTCTCTCTAAACTTCTTTTTTTTTTTTTAATCACCTCTCACTCAAACATCTCTTCCTTCCTTCAACCTTTGTTTTAATAGATCTTTTGGTCTCAAACTCTTCTCCCATGCTTTTCAGGAAAAAAAGAAAAAAGAAAAAAGAAAAAATTTCTCCCTTTCCCTCCAAAAGAGATTACAATGAAAAATTCTCCATCATATCCGCTTACGTACACCTCGACTAAATTCACAGGATAATCGACTGCTAGATCCTATAAAATTTGGATATCAAGAAAACTCGTAAGATATTAAATCCTAGGTAGGTGACTATCATAAATTGAATTCACTACCTCTTTGCCCATCATTCCCTTTTCTATCTATTTTACAAAATATATATAATCAACTTAAAAGAATAGAAAACATACAAATGGTTACCAAATATGTTTTTTTTTATTCTAAAAGAAAAACTATAAGATTTGTGACCACTTTTAGTAAATATTTTTGATATCCTTCATAGATCTTATAATTATGAACTCTACAAAACATAATATTATATAAACATTATTGAACTACAAATTCACACCAAAGAACAGAAGAAAAGAAAAAGTTGAAGAGAGTGAATAATTACTTAACTGGAAATCTTGGATATGCCATCCAGAGAGATGCCCAACTTGGTTCATTGAATATCTCCAGCTTTCAACTTCTTCAATATCAATTTCAGGATTTGCTTCATGTTCATTAAAGTGCTTCTCAAAGTTCCCCTTTTGCTTCCTCGCATTCGCTGGATCTATTTGGTAAAATATTGGAAGAACCAATTGATCCCTCAACTCCTTACACATTACAATCTTTTCTATTTCCTTCATGCAAACCAAATTCCCATAGTTCTCTGAAAAAACCACGATCGATGACCTCGATTCTTCCACCGCTTTCATCTTCTCCACTAACGGTTTCCCTCCGTCTTCTTCGTCCTCGTCGTCTCTGAAAACTACAATTCCTTGAGTTGTCAGAGCTTCATGGAGATCGGCTGCAAAACTACGTCCGGTGTCCTTCGCCCTGTGCCTGAGGAAAACGTCGTAGTTTCGTAAGGGAGGAAGAGGAAGAGATATAGAATAAGGAGGAGAAGGAGAAGATAAGGATGTTATTGAAGCTCTTCTCTCCATTATTGCTGGAGACGCCATTGAAAACTGGTTAGAGCTTCTGTGATACAAAAAAATGGATACTAATGGTTTAGAGAAGAAAACTAAAGTGATTTTTCTTCTAATAATCAACTCTCCAAGTGGGTGGCCAAATGATTCTCTCTCTTTCTCTCATTTGGAATTTCATTAGGTGGCCTCAATGGTTTTCAAATCTATTATTATGTTTAAATTTTATATTCGTTTCATCTTTTGAGGCTTTATACTTTTTTAAATAAACAGTTTTGATGGCCCCATTTTTTCTTTGGAAATTTATGGAATCCATGTTTGACTAATATGACATCAAGGTCCATGGAGTTCAAATGGTTTTTCAACATATATTTTTTATTGTTGGTGTTCATATATCTATATTTCTATATGAATATTTATTTTACCTTTTATTATCTTTATTCATTCCATATTTGCAAAAGGTCTTTCTTCTATATATCGAGATCTAATGTGCACATATTCAATATGAAAACGAGATTAATATTCCTATTCCTCCAATTTTGTATATAATTTTGGGTTTTAAACAAAACCCTAGCCGCTACCACCACCACAAAAAAACCCTAGTTGCTGCTCCGGAATTCGAGTCGCCGATGTCAAACGACGACCACAACCACCACAAAACCCGCCGCACCTTTTCTTCCTCTGTAATAAAATCCTAGTGGCCCCTAAAAAATCCTAGTCGTCACCTAATTATCACCATTGCTAGAACCCTAGCTGCCAAATGAAATGGCACACTCAACTTCCAACAATCTCGGGTTAACTTTACTAGGGTCTTGTCATTGTAGTCCTTGGGTACCACTACCATTGCTGGTCAATCTTACAACAACCGTCGTCGCTGCCGATTTGCCTTAAAATAGCCACCATCCTTAATTGTGTTGAAGCGTCACTGCTAGTGGAAGAAGAAGTGTTTGATGTGAGTTTTGTGCTCGTGTGATCCTCCATCATTGACGTCGTCGTCCGTGTCTTATGCCATCATTGTCGGTGCCTTTCTCTATATTGTCGAGTTCATGCTCATGTTGTCCATCGTTGCTCGTTGTTGTCTTCCGTCAAATTAGCTGCTCATGATCGTGTCTTTAGTTTTTTTTTTCTTTTGTTATGGTCCAGTTCACCTTTCCAGTTTGGTTCACTCTTTATTTGAATCGGTCCAATCAAAAAATTGGGTTCGACATCTGATTTGGTCCAACATTTAGTTTTGCTTGGTCTATTGGTTTTTTATTTAAAATCTAGTTCATTTGGTTTGGTTCACGTGTGGTATGGTTCAATTTTTTATTTTGGTTGGTTTAAAACTGGTTTGGGTTGCTTCTATTGGATCTGGTATAAAAACTCTTTCTTTTTTTGGTTGAATTCTACTATTTGTTAAATTTTCTACAATCTTACGAGAGAAAATTCATTAAATCCTAGAACTGCCACCCACCAATATTCCATCTAATAATTCATGTGTATCTTTGACTCATACAGGTCCGAAGACATTCTCATATAGTAATTCATCTCCGTCAGTTATTTACTTCGAAGCTTCATATCACATGACTATTTCTTCCTCTTTCTTAATTCGTGCTCTCCATCATATTGCAATGAGAAAATTAGAGTCGTTGATGGTTGTTTTTCTTCTATTGCAAGAAAAGAAACTATTAAATTGACTGAAAATATTTCTCTCGAATCTGTCTTACATTTTCTAAAATTAGCCCATAATATTTTATCTATTTCTAAACTTTCCAAAGATTCTAATTGTCGTGTTACATTCTTTGAATCTCATTGCATTTTCTAGGATCAGGATTCGGGGAGTATGATTGGGAGTGCTAGGATGCTTGACGGTCTCTACTACTTTGATGAAGATTCTTTAAGCAATAAAATAACTCATAGTCTTAGTAGTATCAGTTCTCTTTCTGTTTAAGAACGAATTATACTTTGATATCATATACAAGGACATCCCATTTTTTTCTTATCTCAAATATTTACTTCTAATTTTATTTAAGGGAGTTGATTGTTCATCTTTTGATGGTGAAAGTTACATTTTCTTGCAAACAAATTCATCAGGCACATATTTTCCAAAACCTTATAAGGCTTCAAAACCTCTTTATTTAATTCATGTCGATGTTTGGGATCCTTCTAAGATTACGACTCATAGTGGAAAAATATTGTTTTTTAGTTTTATTGATGATCATACTTGTTTATCTTGTGTTTATTTAATGCAAAAAAAGATTTGTGGTGAAAGACATTTTAAAACATTTTTACAATATGATTAAAACCCAATTTCAAACCAAAATTTGCATTTTGCACTAGGATAATGGAACTGAGTACTTCAATGAGCTTTTTGGTGAATTTTTTAAAGACAAAGGAATTCATCAATCTATATGTCAATACTCCTCAATAAAACGAGATTGTTAAAAGGAAAAAATAGGCCTTTACTTGAAGTGACACGTGCTATAGTGTTTTCTATACATGTTTCAAAATATCTATGGGGGAAGCAATTCACACAGCTACCTACCTAATAAATAGAATGCCTAGTAAGATCTTGAATTTTAAAACTTTCATCGACTGCCTTAAAAAAGATTTATTAACATCCCGCATATATTCTGAATTACCCCTCAAAGTTTTTGTGTGTGCTACTTGTGTTCACATACTCGATCAATTCTTGTCCAAACTTGATCATATGGCTGATAAATGCATTTTTGTGGGTTACTCTTCAAATAGAAAAGGTAATAAATATTTTGATCTTCTGACGAAAAAACTGTTTGTGAGTATGGATGTGTCTTTTTTAGAAAATAAACTCTATTTTCCCCCAAAATATTCTTCAGAGGGAGAAATCAAATCTGAAAGAAAATTTTTGGGATGTTTGTATTCCTTTTCTCATTCCTATTGTTCAGATGTTACTAGTTCTATAATATCAAGTATAAAAACTTCTCAATCAGGGCAAGAAATACTACGAAATGATCATGTTGATCAAGTGCCTGAGTTTAAGTTTTATAGTAGAAGATCATTCAAGGGAACCAAGACAAGATAGTTGGTCCTTCAGAAAACCAATCAGAGACTCCGACGATTGAAACTAGTAATTCTTCTTCTATTCCTACTCCTTCAACTATTCAAAGTACTTTTCTAGTACTATCTGATCTCGATGTTTTCATTGCTCTTAAAAAAGGTATTCAAAGTTGTACCAAATATCCTATTGCAAACTTTATGTCATATAAAAAATTATCAAATAGTCATAGATCTTTCACATCCAAGATTAATGACTTGTTTGTTCCAAAGATTATACATGAGACTTTAGATGATCCAAATTGAAAATTAGCACTTATGGAGTAGATGAATGCTCTAAAACCAAATGACACTTGGGAAATAGTAGAATTACCTAAGAATAAGAAATCAGTGGGGTGTAAATGGCTATTTGCCATAAAGTGTCATGCTGATGGTAGTGTTGAAAGATACAAAGCCAGACTAGTAGCTAATGATTCACCAGACATATGGAATCGATTATCACGAAACATTTTCCTCTGTTGTAAAAATTAACTTTATTAGAGTTCTTTTGTCTCTTGCAGTTAATTTAGATTGGTCCCTTTACCAAATTGAAGTAAAAAATGCTTTTCTGAATGGTAATCTGGAGGAAGAGGTCTTTATGAGCTTACCATTAGGTTTTGAGAAGGAGCTTGGCTGTAGTAAAATTTACAATTTTTTTTTTAGAAAAAAAAAACTCTCTATGGCCTTAAACGGTCTCCAAGCATTTTGAAAAAGTTGTGTCCAGTTATGGATTTCTTTCGAGTCAAACAGATCATACATTATTTTATAAACACTCAGAGAATAATAAGATCTCAATTTTGATTGATTATGTAGATGATATTATTCTCATAGGTGATGATCAAGAAGGCTTAGTTGATCTCAAGAAAAAACTGCATGTAAATTTCAAATTAAGGACTTAGAAACGTTGAAATATTTCCTTGTAAGATCAATGAAGAGGATCTTTGTTAACCAAAGAAAGTATGTTCTTGACTTACTTAAAGAAACAGGCTTACTTGATTACAAGGTTGCAAAAATTCCTATTGAACTTAACCTAAAGCGTCTATTAGCAAAAGTATAAGAAGTAAAGGACAAGGAACGATATTAGAGACTTTTTCTTAGATTAATTTATTTGTCTCATACACGTGCTGATATTGCATATGTTGTGAGCATGTTTAGTCAGTTTCTTTGAAAGGATCTCTTGAAAAAGGTATTTGATTCAAAAGGAATAATCACTTCCAAATAGAAGTTTGCACTGATGCAGATTAGGTAGGAAGTACAATAGATAGAAGATCTATCTCTAGTTACTTTTCATTCATTGGAGGAAATTTGGTTCCTTGGAGAAGTAAAAAACAAAATTTGGTGGCCAGAAGTAGTGTTGAAGTAGAAATTAGAGTCTTGGCTCATAGAATTTGTGAGGGCATGTTGTAAGGTTTTTAAAGGATATATATTTTGTATGTTAACTCCCTCAAAATCGTGTTGATTGTTTTCTTTTAATGCTAATTTTGTAGGTAAAACGGTCCCCGAGATGATTAGGAATTATTAAGAGAAAATTGGGCCTAAAGGATAAAAAAATGACCAAGAAAATCAACTAAATAGAAGAGAATCAGAAAAGTTACCAAATTCCATCGAGTAACGAGTAATGCCATCGAATTTCAGCATCATGACCTTAGGAAAAGCATCGACCAACGCTTGAAGATAAAATGCTCACTTCTACTGCAAAACAGAGCCGTGTTGCAATGCTCCTCATAGCATTGCAACGTTCCCCACAGCATTGCAACGCTCCGAATTTTGATGCGATTCATCCTACACGCGTGCTTCACGCAATGCAGCGTCAATCACCAACGTTACGTCTCAAGCACAATGCTTCTTGGCCTTTTTGTAATTTATCGTTCCAACGCTAGCCTTAGCATCACGACACTACACTGCAAGTATAAATAATTTTTCTTTCATTTTTGCTGAAAGAGGGAGCACGATTTCAATGGAGGCTGGAATTTATCTCTATATCAATTAGTCTCCTATGGTAATTTTGTTTCCTACTTAGTGTAGATTTTGATTTCTTTTTGGATTGTAATCAATAACTTGTAATTCTTCATAAATTTGTCTATGGATTTGTGAAGTAATTGAATCTTATTTCTAATTCAAAAGTTCTTGCAAATTCTTTTGAGTTTTTTACTTGTTATTATCATTAGCAATACGATTTGAGCTTTTTTTAATCCGTTTTAATTCTTGAACTATGTTGAATTATCTATATCTTGAACATGATTAGCCTAGATGCTTGATTTTGTCACATTCACTCATGATTAAATACGTTCATTTTAATGTATTCGATAGAATGTCTAGCCAAGATCTTCAAGAGGCAATAGTAATTATATGTTGAATCGCTATCCTAGGATGCATTAATTACTAGATTTGAAGAAAATTCAGTTAATTGAGTAAGCTATCTTAACAATTAATCGACGCAATTGAATCCTAGAACTTAATGCATGTGTTTTCTCTTCTATATGGCCGCTATCGAACCCAATAGGTGTAGAACTATATAGATTGATTATGCTTAGGGCTATCCTACCTTAATTGTTGATTAGGACGCTTTCTTGACTTGGTTATGCTAGTTTCTCGCCTTTGTAGAGACTAATTTAATATATTTAAGTAAGTAGTTACGAGCTTAATCCGATTGTGAATTAAATTTGTAGAATTCAATGATAGGAATTGCATTGAACATCTAATCTTGCTTAGAATTGCATTGAACGTCTAACTCTGATTAGAAGCAAGATTGTTCTAAATTTGGTTACAACCATCCTTTATCTTTTGATTTTTAACATTACCTTCTGCTGACGGTTCTTTTTAGCGTTGACATAAATCCTCCATCTTTTTTTCGTCGTGAAATCTTTTTTTCCTGGCGATAAGGCTTTTTGGGACGGGAAAGGTTTTCCTGGCAATAATGCCAATGGTCAAAATTCTGTCGGAAAAGGTTTTCCCTGATGATTTTTTGACTTTTTCCGACGGTTTCATCTATCGGAAAAAGTCGAATTTCTTGTAATGTAGGTTGTTAAATTACTATTTGAATAAGAATAAACATACGTATCATAATTATTAAGGTTCTCTTTGATAATTATTTTCGTCCCGTTTGGTAATCAATTGGTTTTTTACTTTTGTTTTTGAAAATTAAACCTATAGATATTACTTCTACATCCAAATTTCTTCATTTTTTATCTACTTTCTACCAGAGGTTTAAAAAACCTCACCAACTTTTAAAAACTAAAAAAGTAGCTTTTAAAAATTTTCTTTTGTTTTTGGAAATTGTCTAAGAATTGAATCATTGTACTTAAGAAAGATACAAATCATTTGTAAGAAATAGGCTTAATTTTCAAAAATAAAAAATAAATAATGAAATGGTTACTAAACGAGACTTTTACTTTTCGTTTTTATTTTTAAAAATTAATCACATTTTATCACATTTTCTTATAAGAGTTTGCAACTTTCTTAAGTACGAAAATTGAATTTTTAACCAAAATTCAAAAACAATAATAAGTTTTAAAAACTATTTTTTTTTAGTTTTCATTATTTAGCTTGATTTTTAAAATATATTGGTAAAAGGTAGATGACAAAACAAGATGTTAAAGGTAGAAGGAATGTTTATGAATTTAGTTTTGAAAAAATTAAAAACGAAATATTCAAACGTCATTTGATAACTATTTTTTTTTTTTTTTTTTTTTTTTTGAAAATTAAGTCTTATGGACATTACTTCCATCTCCAAATTTCTTGTTATCTAATCTACACCATTTGTTTAAGAAATCAAGTAAAATTTTGAGAACTAAAAAAAGTAGCATTCAAAAAGTTGTTTTTGTTTTTAGAATTTGGCTAAGAATTCAACCATTATACTTAAAAACATGCAAATCATTATAAAAATTTGGATGAAATAGACATAGTTTTTAAAAAATAAAAACGAAAAAATCAAATAATTATGAAACAGGACCTCAAATGTTCATGGATTTGACCATAGACAATTTTCATGGATTTGACCATAGACAGTTAATCTTACATATATGTGTATTAGTTACAATTTTTTGAATTTTAAAATTAAAAATGTCTAAAGAAAATAAAAGAGAATGTAAAATCTTAATTAGATATATTATTGAGAATTAACATAGGTTTAGGAGCATATGGGTTTTAATTAATATTTGTAGGTATTGTCGGTGGGCAATGCCTCCTCTTTTGGCTCGCCTTTTTTTCCTCTCTAAAGATGATGATGAGGTAGGTACAAGGAAAATATTTTTTTTTTATTTTTCGAAAAGGAGAAGGAAAATACTGTAAACAAGTTATCATGTTTGTCTTATTTTATTATTTCAAATTGTCATGATAGCGACAACCCTACAAAGTTTAAGGCTTTTTTTTTTTAATGTTTTACTTTTATACTTGGTCCTTGTTCTATAAATCTCAAAACTCTGACATCTTATCTTTATGGTTTCGAAAAATTAATGTACACTCTTTATTTAATTATTTCTTGCCAAGCCTATATATATATATATATATAAAAGAAAAGGTGAAAAAAGCTTTATTTGTTTCCTTTGATACAATTTCATCCTAGTTTGTGATAAAAATTCCCATTTTTTTTCATGTGACAACTTATTTTCAAATGACTAAAATTATTTTGTTATTTTTATATTTACTAAAAATATATTTTTAATCATGCCAAATCAATTTTAGTTATACTATAAAAATTATTTTTAAAAGTGTAAAAAAATTAAACATTCAATTAATTTCAAGTAATTAAAGATGTGTTTTAAATAAGAAAAAAAATATTGTAAACAATAATTCAAAATAACTCCTAAACATGTATCTAAATAGCAAAAGAATTGTAATTGAAACTAAATACTAGCATCTAAATTAATCTTTATGGTTTCATTAGGTGTGTCCTAGTTGTAAATGTACCAAAAGTATAAAATAATATAATCTCTAATACATTGTCCAATGGAGAATATGTTCGATGGAATACTTTCTTAGATGTATTGCCATATCCCAAGGATTAGGACTACTTTTTATAGGTCGGTGAAATCTTTATGTTCAAAACCCCGATTCAAATAATCATTTATTTGGTGCTTCTGAATGAGAAGGAAGTGCCATTCTAACCCTTCTCAAGGGGATTCCATCTGTAAATGGCTAACTGATATAGCTAGCACAATTTAGCTATTGCATTTTTTTTTTTTGTTGGTCATATGTATAGAACTAACGTTGGGATTGGACACATTATAAAAGTTCTTTTAGAAGCACATACTCCGCCGGGGGAACGATTGGGGCGTGGACATAAAGGTCTTTATGACACAATCAATAAGTCAATTCATTTTAAATTAGGTCTTGTTTTAGTCTTTTTAGGAGTTATTACTTTCTTAGTAGCTCAGCATATGTACGTTTTACCTACTTATGCGTTCATAGAACAAGACCTTACCACTCAAGCTTTGTTATATACCCATCACCAATACATAGCATGATACATTATGACAGGAGCTTTTGCTCATGGAACTATATTTTATATTCGAGATTACAATCCAGAACAGAATGAGGATAATGTATTGGCAAGAATGTTAGACCATAAAGAAGCTATCATATCCCATATAAGTTGGGCCAACCTTTTTATAAGGTTCCATACTTTGGGGCTTTATGTTCATAATGATATCATGTTTACTTTTCGTACTTTGGAAAAACAAATCTTAATTGAATCCATGTTTGCCCAATGAATTCAATACGCTCATGATAAAACTTCATATGGCTTTGATGTACTTTTATCTTCAACAAGTAGCCTGACATTCAATGCGAGTTGAAGCATATGGTTGTCAGGTTGGTTAAATGTTGTTAATGAGAATAGTAATTCAGTATTCTTAACAATAGGACTTGGAGACTTCTTGGTTGATCATGCTATTGCTTTAGGTTTACATACAACTACATTGATCTTAGTAAAAGCTACTTTAGATGCGTGTGGTTCTAAATTAATGCCAGATAAAAAAGATTTTGGTTATAGTTTTCCTTGCGATGGTCCGGGATGAGGTGATATTTATGATATTTCGGCTTGGAACGCCTTTTATTTGGTAGTTTTCTTGATGTTAAATGCGATTGGATGAGTAACTTTTTATTGGCACTAGAAGCACATCACATTATGATAGGGTAACATTTCACAGTTTAATAAATCTTTCACTTATTTGATGGGATGGTTAAGCGATTATCTATGATTAAACTCTTCAGAACTTATCAATGGATATAATTCTTTTTGTATAAATAGTTTATCAGTCTGGGCGTGGATGTTTTTATTTGAACATCTTGTTTGGGCTACTAGATTTATGTTCTTAATTTCCTGGTGCGGATATTGGCAAGAATTGATTGAAACTTTAGCATGGGCTCATGAACACACACCTTTGGCTAATTTGATTCGATTGAGAGATAAATAAGTTGCTTTTTCCACTGTGCAAGCAAGATTAGTTCGATTTAGCCCACATTTACTTATGCGACTTTCTTGATTGCCTCTACATAAGGAAAATTTAGTTAATTTTGCATGTGTTGTATCCACGAAAATATCATTTCTTTCGATGGAGAAGGGGATCTTCCTTCTTATATTTCAACATCTAGGATCCGGCTTGTATCATTGATACTACTAGGAACTGAGCCATTATGGCAAGGAAAAAGTTTAATTCAGATAGAGAAGAAGAGGTAAAAATTGGAACAAAAATATCATTTGATTTGTCGATCTTTAAAAAATAAATAAGCAAAGTTCCATCATTGAGTGAGAAATGAAAAATTCATGGAAAGTTACAATCCCTACCGTGTAATAGTGCATCTACACATCTTCATCAACGTTGTTTTTTAACCAGAAGATCGAAAGCCAACTATCGAGACTTTGGGTTCTTTGACACATGCTTCGTGAAATTGTTCATGCATGCTTGTTGCCTAGGACAAGAAGATCAAGTTGGTAAGGATTCAAATGTCCCTTTCTATTAATTTCTATGATTATAGAGGGACCTCTTTATTATTATGTATAAATGGATAATTATATTTATACAGATGTGGTATATGGGAGCATTCAATCTTTGTTTTTCTATTAGTTCATTGTTTTTCTGTTTATTACGAGGTAGAGCAGCTGGGTAGCTCGCAAGGCTCATAACCTTGAAGTCATGGGTTCAAATCCTGTCTTCACAAAACTTTTATGTTTAAAAAATTGATGTTTGATCTTGATAACTATTAATTAATTAATTACAATTAATATTAGCTTTTTTTGTTCCAATATGGGTGGAAAAGAAAAAAGGGAGGATAGAACCACCATATTATCATGATCAACTATACTTAACAGTTTATCCTATTAAATGAAAAACATTAACCTATTATCCTCATGTTTGATGGATAGCCGGAATTAAACCTGCATCTTCTCCTTAGCAAGGAGAAATTTTACCATTCAACTATATCCACATTTTTATTATCTGCAACGTATAGTATATATCAATGCAAAGCTAGCTTATTATACTAGGCTATTAATACTAGGCTAGAGTATACTAGGCTATTTTATATACTTTATATATAGATTTAACCAATTATATATTATATAATATTTATTTATATAAAGGATATATTATACTATCCTATTTGATTATACTATCCTATTTGTTTTTCTAATATTTAGAATTAATCTTTATAGCTAAGTTAAGATAATTATCTATTTTTTTTATATAATCATATATAATATATAGTTTCTCTATTATCAATATCTAAGTATTATTATATACTTTAAGATATATTATTTTTATGTGAATTATGTGAGATATATTAAATTTTGACAATACAAGCAAGAGACCCCTCCTTTTAATCTTTTTCTTTATTTGAATTTTTCATTTTTAAGACTTATATTGCATGTTACTGTGTCTCACGATTTGAAAGAATTAGGGGAGGGTCGCTTAATTTTTGTATCGAGAATGAAGATGTTTAAGAGATAATAGAATTAAGGATACCCCAAAATAAGACTAATGCCATCGATAATGATGTACCGGCAAATACAACATTTTTGTTACCTGAACAACCATAAGGAGAAGCAAATATAACAGGCACACTAATCACTAAAATTGAGTGAAGTAACAATTAATGTAAAAATATCATGTTTCTGATCCTCCAATCTACTAACAAAATATACCATTTGATCCCTTTACCAGCGAACCAAAATTTTGATAAAATGTATCAGGGAGGGATTTTACCATAAATTCATTAATTCTATATTACTTCTTACATTTTTAATACTTTAGCATGCATGGGATTGAGGGTAGTCTTTTTTTTACTTCATAGTAAGGGGTACACTGAATTATATAAATATATCTATATACATTCACATAAACTTATAGATTCACGCCAAATATTTGTCTATAGTATAGACAGTAATGGTAGCAACTTATATGTGAATGTTCTATTCAATGAGATGAAATATAAATCACACAAAAATTATTTTTAAGAGAGATAGTCAAGTGGTTGATAACTCCAATCTTAAAACTAATATAGTTCGAAACAAAGAACTATCGAGGGTTCAAATCCCTTTCTCTCTCCTTTTACCTGGCGAATAAATTTGTTTCCTTATTTATTGGTTTTACCCGGCTCAGTATCATAAAAGGGAATGTCTTGGCTAGGTGTGATAACTGAGCCAAAATAGAAAAAAAAATTGATAAAAATGAAGAAAGGACAAAGGAAGACTTTTAAAATATAATTCGATCCGTCCAGCTTGATATGTATGGTGGAATCAATTTGATTTTGACTTCAAGCATTAGATCGTTTGTCTTAGTTAAGAGGAGACATGAACAGAACATGTTCAAAATCACGATCAATTCTTTTTTCAAATCTTGCGACAGCTGCACGAGCCCTTTCTACAGCCATAAATGACCTACGAATAGAGAGAATCCTAGAAAAAAATGAGAGGTAGCTAACCAACTTATAGAGAGACATAATTTACTGCATTAATTTTGGTAGGTATGCCCCCCACGAAATTTAAGGAACCTAAAGGAGCATGGGCCATATATTCCATGGAACGTCATTCTTGCTAAGGTTTGATGTCTTATTTTTGTCTACTAAGTCCAAACCATTAGTCATTCTTGGCAAGGAGCCCGTAGATCCCAAAAACGCATAGTCTCTCCCCCCAAAATGACTTCTCCAATCGGAGAACGCATTAGATATTTGCCTAAGCCAATAGGTCCTTGAGTGGATCCAACGTTAGCTCCAAGACGTTGGTCTATAACTAGAAAAGTAAATGCTTGAGCTTGAGAAGCTTCTAGTCCAGTCGGCCGTAAAACTCACTTGGATAAGAAAATGTTATTGAACCACACAAAATAACAAGCAATAAAACAAAAAATAGATAAAGCACATAAACTATAAGACAAGTAAGCTTCTCTAGACCATACAAGTGCGTGGCGAGCCCATGCAAAGGGTTTAGTTAAGATATGCCAAATACCACCAAGTATACAAATGGATCCAAACCATATATGTATCCTAATTATATCTTCTAAAATCGTCCACACTAACAATCCACCCTTCTCCGCCAAAATAAAGAGCTTTGAATACTAGATGAAAATCATTTATACCTAACAAAATTAAGTGAATATCTACAACGGTAGTCTTTTTATTTCTATCTTTCCACACATAACCGGGAAAAATTAAATAGAAATTTTAAATTCATTGAATTTGTTCACTACTTATGTAATAAATCGAAAAGAAGGTTACGATAAACCTAAAAAAATTGCAACTAAGAATAGAGAACTTTGACGAACGGGATTAAGAATAATTAATTTATTTATTATTTCGGCACAAGAAGAAGAAAAGGAGTTTATCTGCTATCGAATACTAGGAAGATGAATTATTCCTTATAGAATCCTTTATTCTCCTCATTTTTTTTCTATTCTCTATTTACTTATATTATTTTTAATATCTAATCCATTTTTAATCTATTAGAAAAAATAGATACATTCAATGACATTTGAATCTGGCACTAGTGACATAATAATACCGCATAGTCGAATGGACAGAGGATTCAATAGAAAAGGCGAATCCCTTATAATACATTAGATCTGGAGACCTACCAAAGCACGGAAGCCAAAATCTTTCAGAAAATGGATTCCTATTGGAATAGTGCATAACCACATGGATACGCTCACACTAATCTGTCAGTTTTGGATCCAATTCGGAATTTTCCTTGGGAGGTTTCAACAAGGAATTCGAATGTAATAATATTGATTCATACAAATATAGAATGAAATGTTCTCTATTGATCCAAACGTTGTACCCATGGGAAAGGAATATAGAAAAAGAATAAAAAATGAAGATTTTATTAGTACTTTTGATTATCAATTTGATTTATTTTGTCTGTTTTGCTCAATTAAAAAATGGGTCAAATTCTACCGAATCAACTCTATGGGACTTAAGGAATAATCGAAGGGAATAAAAAAAGAAAAAAAAAAAGAGAGACAGTAAATAAAAATAACATAGAAGAGCCCAAATTCCAAATGAATGATAACATCACTGAATTGGTCCCGGTCACTCTTCGGGACATAATGGAAGAATGAAGGAGAGTCTCGAACGAGGAAAAGTGTAATATCCCAAATTTTTTAGGTAATTTTCATTAAATTATCTTGAAATATTTGGGCGTTATTTTGATAAATTGGGACTAAAAATTTATTTGGGAGACAAGATAATTAATTTAAATGATATTTGTAAAGATTTGAAATTTTATTCAGTTTAAGAGAAAAATGGATTAATTTACTTGGGGTAAAGTGTGTTCTTAAATTGATTAAATATTTGGAATGATGTAATTTATCTCAACTATTGGATTGTATGTTCCTTCCCTTTAATTTTGGTTTTGGAGCACAAATTAAGTTAATTTGAGAAGTTAATTGGTTTGAGATTAGTTTGATAAGAGATTTGAAATTTTTGGATTATTTTGCATAAAGATTTGAAAATAAAGAAAAGGAAAAGAATTAGGATTTTGGAAATTAAATGGAATTTGAAGTTTAAGAAGCAAAAGGGAAAATTGTAGTCTTAAATTTTATCCTCTCTAACTTTGAAGTTTGGATCCAAATGAACGAAGATAATTAATTTAAATTGAGTTGATAAGAGAAATTTGGATTCCATTTCAATTAATTAGTTTATGGAATTTCTAATATAGTTAGATTATGAAATTTCTAATTCAATTACAATATAGATTCCCAAATTAATTAGATTATGGATTTTCTAATTAATTAATATATATAAATTTCTTAATTAGAGAAATGTCTTATACAAAAAGGAATTTTAATCTATCTACTATTTCAATGGAATCCCAAATAATTTAGGATTAAGAGTATTTTTTCTGTATAAATACAACCATTCACTCCATTCCAAACCATTCAATTCATTCCAAAGGGAGGTCAATTAGAGAGAAAAATCTTTGTAACTTTCATATTTTTTTTAGTCGTTTGCCATTGTGCGTCTGCCAGTCACTGCCGTTCGTCAGATTTTTATTTGATTTGGAGCATCGATTCAAGTTTTTTTAATGTCATTAGTGTACTATTCAACAAGTTTCGAAGCTTTGGAGCACATAATTGGTGAGTATTAAGAATATGGATCTTTCTGGATTAGTTATAAATGTTGAAAATTGGATTTTAAATCCTCAATTATGGTTGATGTATATATTTGAATCTTTGAGCAAAGTTTGGAATAAATTTGGAGTAAACAAAGTGTTTGAGACATTCATCAAGTTTTTGTTGGAGATTGGTTTCTTAGATTAATTTTGGAATTTCAATTCGAGGTACTACTGGAATCGCCTTTGTGCCAGGCGATAAATTTAAGAATAATTTTGAGGATTCTAAGACTGTTTGCATCGAGATGCATATGAAAAAATAAACTTATCTTAATTATGTTTTGAAACATGTTAGGAGTGCAAGCATGGATTAAATTTTTTATATGATTTGCTTGAAGAATATTGAGCATGATGATATGTATTTTCATGATTGTGGGACTTTAATTTTGAAGGAAACCAAATACGAGGATTTCCATGAGCAGCGGAAAGATCATTCCAAATTACAATCGTATATGAACTTTACAATTACAATCGCAAACAGAAACATACGGTTATGTAAAATACAACATGCTATACAAATGATTAAGGATAAGAGTAACACACATTTTTCGACTCATCTGCAAGCTCCTTGATCACGAATGGTCGATCACAGCAATATAGCAACACACGAACGCTCGTCCAACATGATCGTTACACAGCACAAATATCGCACACTTGAACTAAGCGATCGCCTTGGTCACGAATAACCTCCATAGAACCTTGATAGTGTCGAATTGAGGATTTCGCCACCAAGAAGGCTACCTTGGTATTCTCGGTGTGAGAATCCAGAGGGTGAGCTCTGTGTGGAATTGGTTTGAGGTAGAAAGCATGAGGAAACACAATTGTGTAAACGATTGAGCAAGTAGGAGATGGAAGAACCTATCATATAGGTAGATGTCCAATCGTTTAGGAAAAGCTATGCGATCGTCTAGAAAAAGCTATGCGATTGTCTAGCAAAAGCTATGCGATCGCTTAGCTGAGTGTCTGTCGCCTACTAACATCCATGATCGTTTAGCTCACTCCAAGTTGTCGCTTAGTAAATCCAATTTACTTGACAACTTTCCTGAGAATATTTCTGAGATTGAAAATCTTAAATTCAACAAAATTCTTGATTACTAAAATTAGGAAAACATTTTTCCTTTTATCTCACGATTATCATGAAACCACAAATAACCTCCCACTCAATTGGTTATTAGATAAAAAGAGATAATTATCCAATAATTAATATTATTAAAAATATAAATGATAACCAACTTATCATACTATATTTATAACCTATAGTTTTAATATTTCATCTCATCAAACAAACAAACCATAGCTCTTTTTCTATTCCATGGTACTTAATGTAAATCTCATTTACATTAATCCTCCACTTGATGTATTTTATACACCACAATGATCATTTCAAATATAATCGAATTACCTCTTGTCAATTTAAATATTTCAAATAAAGACAAAAAATTGATTCTCAACTAAATCCATTGAGCTATTAAGGGGACCTTGTGGACTTGTAGCTCGAAGCTCCAAGATACGTGAATTATTGACTAAACTCTTTAGTCATGGAACCCACCATCTGTTAACTGCTAGGCACTCCACTAAAGACCGACTGTTGAACTCTCCTTACTAAAGATATATTATATGTCCATCTTAACCAATCAACAGTATGACAACCCTTCGTAAATCGCTCATAAGTATAGATTAGCCAATAACCATTATGCCCATGTAGTTACATCTAATTCATTAAGTACCACTGATCCCTCTAACGTACATAAGTCATAATCCTACTATGACTGAGTCCTCTCTTCCAAACAGAAGCTGTGACCACTATGTTCAAGTCCCGAAATTAGCCCTTAAGGGAGTAATCTATCTACTTATCCCTGCTTCGGGAAAGAAGTGAATTCCATCATATGTATTGAGTTCTCAGCTCCCAAATTAGACAAGTCCCTAAAAAGGTAGGCATATTGAGTTGGCAATCTAGCCATTCTCACCCATACTAATCAAAAGACTACCCTCAAAGGCAGGAGTTCCCATAACACTCAGGATTGAGGTCGTGTCACCTATGATCGTTTAGGTGAGATGTAAGTCTCTAGTATCAACGATGTTATATATAAAGTCTAGTTCTTCGTGGTCCAGTCTTATACAAAGTCTTTGTATAGGACACCCCCGCTCGCATGTCTCCACATGAATGGACAGGATCTACCATTGAACTTTGTTTATTGGATATGAGTAAATGCTAAAATGAAATAACATTTATTTTATTCATAATAAAATGTACATAATTACAAACAACGAGACTAAGGGAGAATTAGGACACCAATCTCAACAATCTCCGACTTGTCCTAATGCCTCAAGAGACTAATGTACAATACAATATCAAACATGTATAATATACAATAAACTAGGGCATACCCCAGTATCATCTCCCACTTGTCCTAGACAAGGTGCTGCATGTCTCGCAGACCCAGACTCTCTAGGATCCTCGAACACTTTAGCCGGTAGAGCTTTTGTAAAGGGATCAGCAACGTTGTGCTCTGACGCGATCTTCGTGACTATCACATCACCGTGATTCACAATCTCTCTAATTAAGTGGTATTTTCCCTCTATATGCTTACCTCGACGATGACTTTGAGGTTCCTTCGAATTTTCCACAGCCCCGCTGTTATCACAATAAAGAGTGATAGGCACATCCATGTTTGGAACAATTTTCAGATCTGAAAGGAATTTCCTCAGCCAAACAACCTCTTTAGCTGCTTCACAAGCTGCTATGTATTCGGCTTTGATAGTGGAGTCCGCAATACATCCTTGCTTGATGCTTCACAATACTACAACCTCTCCATTAAGAGTGAACACTGACCCCGATGTCGATTTGTGGGAATCTCTATCGGTCTAAAAGTCAGAGTCTGTGTATCCTATAAGGGTTAGATCCTTATCTACATATACGAGCATGTAGTCCCTCGTTCTCCGAATATACTTGAGGATCGTCTTGACCGCCATCCAGTGATCAAATCCTAGATTAGACTGATACCGACTAACAACCCATACTGCATAGCAAATGTCAAGTTTGGTACACAACATTACATACATTAAGCTTTCTACAGCTAAAGCAGAGGGAATCCGTCTCATCTTCTCGACATCTTAAGGTGTCTTAAGACATTGATCCTTAGACAAAACGATTCCATGCCTGAAGGTAACAAACCTCTCTTGGAATCCTGCGTCCTGTACTTGATCAACATTTGATCAACGTACGATGCCTGAGATAGGACTAACCATTTGTTCTTACAATCCCGAAAGATCTAGATCCCTAGAACAACTGTGCCTCAACCAAATCTTTCATTTGGAACTGGGCAGCTAGTTATTTCTTAATGTCAGTCAGATACCCTACATCATTCCCAATGAGTAGGACATCATCCACATACAGTACCAGGAAAGCTATTAAGTTGTTAATGATCTTTTTGTAAACATAAGGCTGATCAATGTTTTGATCAAAGCCAAACGACTTGACCTCAGTGTCAAATCTTATGTTCCAAGATCAAGATGCTTGTTTTAGCCTATAAATGGATCTATCAAGCTTGCAAATTTTTTGCTCTTGATCTGGAACTATGAATCCCTCTGGTTGAGTTATATAGATGGTCTTCTCAAGATTACCATTAAGAAAGGCAGTCTTGACGTCCATTTGTCATATTTCATAATCATAAAATGTGGCTATGGACAGGAGAGTCCTAATAGACTTGAGCATGACAACAGGTGAGAAAGTTTCCTCATAGTCAACACCCTCAACCTAGGTATAACTCTTTGCCATGAGTCGAACCTTAAAGGTTTGTACCTTTCCATCTACACCTCTCTTTCGCTTATATATCCACTTACACCAAATAGATCTTACCCCATTAGGTGGATCAATAAGCTCCCAGACATTATTGAAGTACATAGACTCAATTTTATGGTTCATGGCTTTAACCCATTCATCTTTCTTAACATCCTCCATTGCTTTCTTAAAAGACAATGGATCCTCGACCCCATCATTCGAAATGATGTTTTGGGCTTCACTTAAATCCATGTAGCGATCGGATGGGTTCATAACCCTCCCACTACGTCAAGGCAATCTCAACTCTTTAGCTGATTGACTAGATACATCAACCTCAACAACTCTTGTTGATCTGTCAGCCTATTCAATAACTCTTGTTGAACCCTCAGTAGCCTCAGTCTCTAAAAATCTCACGGAAAACGAGCTTCTTCATGGCTAATGATCCCGGATTTGGTCTTCTTCCAAGAAGATAGCATTTGTAAAAACAAACACTTTGTTCTCACTCGAATCATAGGAATACCCACCTCTCGTTTCCTTGAGGTAGCCGACAAAGAGACAAACCTTCGAACGCGGTTCCAACTTCTTTAGGTTAGTCACTAGCACATGTGTCGGACAACCTCAAATCCTGAAGTGGCGTAAACTACCTTTACAGCCTCTTCATAGCTTAAAAGGTGTTTCCATAACACTTTTCGAGCAAACATTTTTCAAGATATAGCATGCAGTCTACTGCAAAACCCTAAAACAAGTCTAGAAGATGAGCATAACTCAGCATAGACCGAACCATGTTCAACAAGGTTCTGTTCCTTCTTTCCGATACACTATTCTGCTGAGTTGTACTAGGGACCAAGAGTAAGGGATGCAATCTCATGTTCTATCATATAGTTATGGAATTAGAGGTCTATATACTCTCTACACAATCAGATCGTAGTTTTTTTATCTTCTTACCTAACAAGTTTTCAACTTCAGCCTTATACTCTTTGAACTTGTCAAGGGCGTCAAACTTATGTTGCATTAGGTAAAGATACTCGTACCTTGAATAATCATCTATGAAAGAGATGAAATATTCATACCCACCCCGAGCTCTAAAATTCATCGGACCATAGAGGTCTGAATGTATAAGCTCCAAAGCTTCCTTGGCTATATAACCTTTTCCAGTAAAAGGTTGTTTGGTCATCTTGCCTTCGAGGTATGATTCACATACCGGAAAAGAGATCTTCGAAACTCTTTAGAAGTCAACTTTTTCACCAACTTCTCAATCATATTGAGGTTGAGTGACCTAATCTTAGATGCCAAAGATGGGCGTTTTCCTTAGGAGAAACCTTTGGTCTTTTAGCTGTTGTGGACGTACTGAACATTTCAGTATTAAACAAGGGTTTTATGACTAACGGCCTTAGTACATATAAGTTACTTTCCATTGAACCATAATCAATTTCCGTTCCATTCTTGGAAACAAACACTTTATTCTCAGAAAAGGAGACAAGAAATCGAGATTGAGTTCCTCTTCATATGAGGAACTACGAAAACATTATTCAGTAATAGATAACGTTTCTTGTCAACAAATAACTTCAGCCTGTACAGTAACAACTGAAACAACCTCGTCAGTGCCGACTTAAGTGTCATCTCTCTCTATGGCAACGTTTGCAAGGAACTAAATCCTTGGTAAGAGGAATTGACATGATTGACAGCACCGAATCAAGTATCCAGGCAGAATCATCATTCTTTATCAAACACGTTTCCAAGACCAATGAATCAGATTTACTGTCTTTCCTCCTTTTTTTAGAGAGTAGTGGGATCAGTGTCAGAAAAACTGACACTACTTGCTTTGTCATCCATCCATTTTTGCTCGAAAAGTAAGAACAGACGTTCAAACAAATCTTGCAATGAGTCCATGATCTCGCATGCAATGATCATGTGATCAACCCTTTTGGCCAAGACATTAGGTATATTAGCCAAAATTTGAAATCGGGCCAACGAATTAGCCTTCATCCACAACTCATATGCATTGCGAACACTTCGTGGTGCACCAAGGGTCGGTACTTGAGGACACTCCTCGACCATGACAAATTCGAGGTCGTTTGCCACGAAATACGTCTTATACAATTCTTTTCACTGTATGTAATCGATCATATTAAAAGCACTAAACAGAAATACTAAGGAGTTGCTGAAAAGAAAAACACATTGACTTATGTTATGTTTTAAGAAAATATTCGTTGTAAAACAAACAACATCCATCATTCAACAACGTTTGCTCTTATAATGACTAGTCATCACTGATTTGGCCAAAAGATCATTAACTCATTTAACAATCTCCCGTAAGTGTGACCCACCATTTTAGGCCCTAAAAATCTGCCCCAAGCAGCCAATTCGAATGGAAAAAATGCGATTGGAGCAAAACCTAAAGCGACCCTATCCATTTATGGAGTTCACCTTGATCTTGACTAACTGCACATCAGAAGGGGGACGCTCCTAAGGCGCCACGAGGGAGTACAAAATGATCTCACAATGTGAACAAATGATAGAGACCATAGGATGTGTTGATACACACCCTTCACCCACTTACTATAAACACTCTCTTTGTTCACCTTGATATTGACTCATGCAAACACCATCCGAAGGCGGATGCTCCCAGGGTACCACGAGGCCAAGCATGAATCTCATGGTGTGAACATTCAGGGAGAAATGTGAGTGGAATCATAGACATATCAGATACATCTCCTCCTCCCACTGAGTATTTTATAACATAGGGTTTAGTTTACTCAGAAAAAACATGACTAAGGATTTTAACTAAATGATTTTTAGGTTTTCCCAAGAGTAACTCAACTTTTTTATCATCATCCATTAAACTCTTTAATAGAGTCTTTGACCAAATTTTCGCTTGCTTATCGAAAATCTATCTAATTCACCTTTCTAGGTAGGTTCTAAGGTAGGAGTGTTTCATTTCCGTCAACTTAAGAACCCTAGCCTAGACAAAACCCGCCTAAGATAAAAGGTCCCTTATAGATAGATCTAAAACAAATTTAATCTTTTATGCTAATCAATTTAATCCTATTAAATCGATTTTAAAAGATTAATCTAGGTTACTAAATACTTTAGTACTAGTGAACTTAGGTCTATCTCAATCCAATTTTAAAACTCTTTTAAAAAAACTTGGGTTCACCCTAAGTCCACATGCAACTCTTTCTTATCGATTTTAGTTCTAGTTTCCTTTATAACACTTATAAACGGAAACAACCAAAATGACAATGCAAAGTTAAGACATGCAAGGCATTCATAACGATTATAAATAGCCTAAGTGTCATGCTCAATACATTGTTCATACATTGCTACCTTTTATATAATGCTTATACAAAACAACAATGAAACAAGCACAACATGTTTCCATTCACCCTTAGATTATTACACTTATTATAAAAGGATGATGCATGATAATACTCACTACATGCAAAATATAACTCTTATATGTCATGATGCATGTGCATGTTTTCGTGTAATTTCGTCATGCAATATCATAACATTTATAATACATGATGCATGAAAATTTCACAACCTAAGGTGGGTTATAAATCTATATGTCAAACACTATGCCATATAAGCACAATACATCACATGTATAATAAACAAAAAATTGATGAACCGAGAAGAATAGCCTTAAAACCACAAAAAAACAAGCTAACTATTACAAACAAGGAGTTTCTAGTTCAAACAGGCGAACCGGGTCTTGAACTATCCAAGCCAAAGAAACATGTCTCCAACCATCATGTACCAAATTCCCTGCGATCGTCTACAAGATAAAACAAATACTTTACTCTATCGCTTAACAACGCTCCCAGAGCTAAACGATTTTTTAGCAACGATCATATACCTTTTACTAATCGATGAAGCTTAAGTTACGTGATCGCCTAGCGCGTTCCACATAACGCACGCCTTACATGATTGTCTAAACGATTATGATGCGGCAAAGCACCATCGCCTAAACAATCGCTTAGTGAATGCCTTAGTCTCGTATGCCGCGCGACTGTGTAGGTAGTAACTAAACGATGAGGCTTGCTATTTACACGATCATCTAGCACGCGCCTTTTACTAAATGATGAGCATCAAATGCTCTCACTTCGATTATCTACCTCCAACGCCTACACGATCGGGCAACCAACGCTACGCGATAGAGTAAACGATTTATCCCATCATTTAGCATTAGCTAAACGATCGTTTAGTAAATACTACACAATCGTATAGAAAAATCTACATGATCGCTTAGATAAATCCCAACGATCGATTACCTTAGGCTACACGATCCGACCAACTATTGGTCTTTTTCTTTGTTGAGAATTGCATCACCATGCTTTGAAACTTCATCACGAACGACTTGACTAACTTAAACTCTTTGAATTACAGACTCGATAACATGTTAATTACTCCCAAAAACACAGGGGCCCTTACAAATTAACACTTTGTAATTAGAGAAAGTTTTAAACAGAGGCAATTAAACTTGTAAAATTCATCAACTCCATCCACAAATGCACTTAACAATTAAATACAATTGCAGAAAACCCACCAAGACTGTAAAAGAAGTTCAAAACATAATCAAAATTTGGAATATCAGAACAATCTGGCACTAATACCATTTGAAGGAAATCAAACACGAGGATTTCCATGAGCAGCGAAAGGATCATTCCAAATTACAATCGTATATGAACTTTACAATTACAATCGCAAACAGAAACATATGGTTATGCAAAATACATAAAATACAGCATGCTATACAAATGATCAAGGACAAGAGTAACACACATTTTTTGACTCATTTGCAAGCTCCTTGATCACAAATGCTCGATCACAGCAACACAGCAACACACGGACGCTCGTCCAACATGATCGTTACATAGCACAACACCACACACTTGAACTAAGTGATCGTCTTGGTCACAAACACCCCGAACAACACGAACGACCTCCACAGAACCTCGATAGTGTCGAGTTGAATATGACACCACCAAAAAGGCTACCTTGGTATTTTTAGTGTGAGAATTCAGAGGGTGGACTCTGTGTGGACTTGGTTTGAGGCAGAAAGCAGGAGGAAACAAAATCGTGTAAATGATAGAGTAAGTGGGAAATGGAAGAACCTATCGTATAGGTCGATGCCCAATCATTTAGGAAAAGCTATGCGATCGTCTAGCAAAAGTTATACGATTGTTTAGTTTATAGCTTAGCTGAGTGTCTGTCGCCTACTAACACTCCACGATCATTTAGCTCACTCCAAGATGTCACTTAGTAAATCCATTTTACTTGACAACTTCCTGTGAGAATATTTCTGAGATTGGAAATCTCAAATTCAACAAAATTCTTGATTACTAAAATTAGGAAAACAATTTTCCTTTTATCTCACTATTACCATGAAACCACCAATAACCTCACACTCAATTGGTTATTAGAGAAAAAGAGATAATTATCCAATAATTAATATTATCATAAATATAAATGATAACCCACTTATCATACTATATATATAACCTATAGTTTTAATATTTCATCTCATGAAATATACAAACCATAGCTCTTTTTCTATTCCATGGTACTTAATGTAAATCTCATTTACATTAATCCTCTACTTGATATATCTCATACATCACACCAATCATATCAAATATAATCGAATTACCTCTTGTCAATTTGAACATTTCAAATCAACACTAAAAATTGATCCTCAACTAAATCCATTGAGCTACCAAGGGGACCTTATGGACCTGTAGCTCAAAGCTCCAATGGTATGTTAATAACTGGCTAAACTCTTTAGCCATGGGATTCACCATCCGTTAACTGCCAGGCACTCCAATAAAGACCAATAACTAAACTCTTCTTACACAGATATATTATCTGTCCATCTTAACCAATCAATAATGCGACAACTCTTCACGAATTGCTCATAAGTATAGCTCAGCCAATAACCGTTATACCCTTGTAGTTACATCTAATTTCTTAAGTACCACTAATCCCTCTAATGAACATAAGTCATAGTCCTACTATGACTGAGTCTTCTCTTCTAAAGAGAAGCTGTGGGCACTATGTTCAAGCCCCGGAATCAGCCCTTAAGGGAGCAATCTATCTACTTATCCTTGCTTCGAGAAAGAAGTGAATCCCATCTTGTGTATTAAGTTACCAGCTCCCAAACCAGACAAGTCCCCAAAAAGGTAGGCATGTTGAGTTAGCAATCTGGCCACTCTCACCCATACTAATCAAATGACCGCCCTCAAAGGCAGGAGTTCCCAAAACACTCAGGATTGAGGTCGTGTCACCTATGGTCGTTTAGGTGAGATGTAAATCTCTAGTATCAACGGTATTATATACAAAGTCTAGTCATCTCGTCGTCTGGTCTTATACAAATTCTTTGTATAGGACACTCCCGCTCGCATGTCTCCACATGAATGGTTAGGATCTACTATCTGTAGTAGTTTACAATACTTGCAAACCTCTACAAATCGAGCCGAATTCGTATTGTCACCAGGATCAGGTATCCTACCCTAATCCTTATACTACTGAACTATTTAAATTATCACTTAAGGCATGATCTACTTGTATATCACATATATATCCTTAAGTTTACCTAAGATAACCATGGAGCTTTGTTTATTCGATATGAGTAAATTCCAGAATGAAATAACATTTATTTTATTTATAAAACAATGTGCATAATTATAAACAATGAGAATCCGAGAGAATTAAGACACTAATCCTAACAAGTTTATGATGTAAGTTATTTATGATAGTGATAGTTACCCCTACCCGTAATTAGATACCCACTAGAGGTTTATGTTTCCTTTGGGATTCACCAGAGGTGGTGATCTCTTTCAGGAATTCACCAGAGGTTTTTGTTTCTTTTAGGATTCACTAGAGGTTTGTGTTTCCTTCAAAACTCACCAGAAGTTAATGATCTCCTTTGGGACTTTACTAGAGGTTAGTGATCTTCTACAGTAGGATGAGTTCAATTATCCACTAGATGGCAATCCCATGGAAAGTATAGGTTTATGTATGTCCCACTAGAGAGTGACATCTAGTGGACATAAATTTTTAGCCTGACCCTGATAGTGAGGTTACTTACTGAGTATTTTACATTCATCCTTTTTTTTATGTTATGTTTTTCAGATAAGCGGAAGGATGTACTGGTGATTGGCAGAAGGAATCCATGATCACACCATTGGGACAAGAGAGATGCTTCTGCTCATGTTTTCATATTTTAGTGTTTAAAATTCTAGTCTTGATGTTTGAACTTAAAGTTCCATTTTTGAAATTTTTATTTATAAAACATCAAGAAATGTATTTTTGAACTTATATTTGAGGGGGATCCCAATCAAAGATTTTCAAATATTTAGATTTTACAAAAGTTGTTTATTTAATAAATTCATTGGATTTAGTTAAAAATTCTAGAGAGTCATTCTAAGATTTATGCATGCTTGTAGTAATGGCCTAGTATATATCCTTGAAAGTCAGGTCATTACGAAAAGGATTCAATGAATTCGAAAGAATTGAACGATGAGCCATATGAGGTGAAAATCTTATGCACGGTTTTGTCGAGTGGCAGTAAGGGTGACTTATCTATCAACTTTTCCACTATCACCCCCAAAAAATGAAACTCTGCCTTACATAAAGTTCCGAGAGTACGCTTAACGTCAGGATTTGAAATCATTACTTAGATACCTAATATTGACCATAATTTACAAGAATATTATGTAGTCTTAGTAAGAGGGGGAAGGGTTAAGGATTTACCCGGTGTGAGATATCACATTGTTCGAGGAACCCTGATGCTGTCAGAGTGAAGGATCGTCAACAACGATGTTCTAGTGCATTGTAAATTCTTATCCAAGTCTTGTATCATTTGATTATGCCATGTGAATTGCTAGAAACATGTGAAATGTATGGCTAACAAATATTGATAGTTTCATAAGGGAATTGGAACAGGTTACTATGAGACAAACAAAAGATCTTCTTTCTAAAGAGATTTGATTAGGAACTATTATATGTCCAAGGTCCAATATTGAAATAATTTCACCTTTGACTTTGTTTTTTTCAACAAAACAATTCGAAATGCCTCGAATTTTCTAGAACAAGCCCGAGTCAAATATTAATGATTCAAAGCACCACTTTTTACACTATTTCGGAAACCCAAGGACTCAATTGTATGGATATGTAAATTAGAAGATTTCTAATCCTGCAAGAAAGGGAGGGAGATGGATACTCAATTTAAAGTGAGTAAACAAAATTCCATACTCGATCTCATAGATACATATAGAATTCTGTGGAAAGTTGTATTCAATGAAAGTTGTATGTATGGCTTGGAGGGACATCTTTCATATCGTTCGAGATCCACCCTATAATATGGGGTCAAAGAGCCAAAATAAATTATTTTAGCCGTTATAAAAAGAAAATTTATTCTTGAACCCCTTTCACGCTCATGTCACGTTGAGGTATTGCAGAAGAAAAAATTGCAAAATCCAATCCAATTTGTCGTAATCAATTAGTTAACATGTTGGTTAACCATATTATGAAACACGGAAAAAGATCATTGGCTTATCAAATTATCTATCGAGCCATGAAAAAGATTCAATGAAAGACAGAAAAAAAATCCACTATCTATTTTACATAGAGCAATACGTGGAGTAACTCCCGATATAGCAGTAAAGGTAAGACATGTAGCAAATCAACTCATCAAGTTCCCATTGAAATAGGATCCATATAAGGAAAAGCACTTGCCATTCATTGGTTATTAAGGGCATTCTGAAAACGTCTGGATTGAAATATTGCTTTCAAATTATGTTTCGAATTAGTGGTTGCTGCCAAAGGGAGTGGCAATTCCATTCGTAAAAATGAAGAGACTTATTGAATGGCAGAGAGAAATAGAGCTTTTGCACATTTTTGTTAATCCATGAACGGGATCTATATAGACACATAGGCTAATGGATCCATACATCTCGATCTGAAAAGAATCAATAGAAAAAGAAAGAATCGTAATTGATCGATATATTTCTAGAAACAAACGAAAAGGAAACGAAATGAAAGACAAAACATAAATCATGGATCAACTAAGCCAAGCCCTCTCGAAGGCTTGCTTACGAATAAGAAAGAGGAATTTCATGAAAATACCATGGAATAATGTTTGATCCTATTCATGGGGATTCTGTAAATATTCCATTACAAAAAGAGAAAGTTCGAAACAAGTGGGATTTTTTTAGAGATTGGATGCGGTCACTAATTCATGATCTAACATGTACAAAATGAAAACTTCATTCTCGATTCTACAAGAATTTTTATGAAATTTCTTCATTTACTTCTCTTCGATGGAAGTTTTATTTTCCCATAGATTATCCTAATTTTTTGCTTAATTCTTCTTCCATTGATCGATTTAACCTTTGATAAAAAAGATATACCTTGGTTATATTTTATCTCTTGAACAAGTAAAGTAATGAGCATAATGACCCTATTGTTCAAATGGAGAGAAAAACCTATGATTAGCTTTTTGGAAATTTCTCAAACAAACAATTTCAATGAAATCTTTAAATTTCTTATTTTACTATGTTCAACTCTATGTATTCTTCTATCTGTAGAGTAGATTGAATGTACAGAAATGGCTATAACAGAGTTTTTTTTATTCGTATTAACAGATGCTTTAGTAGGATTGTTTAGCTCTAGATTGTTTCATTTTCTGCTCCTACCTATTATCTGGATATACCAAGAAAGATATACGGTCTAATAAGGCTAGTACAAAATATTTACTCATAGGTAGGGCAAGTTCTTCTATTCTGGTTTATGGTTTCTCTTGGCTTATATGGTTCGTTTGGGGGAGAGATCGAGTTGAAAGAAATAGTAAATGGCCTTCTCAATCCAAAAAATGACTTTAATAAAAAAAAATGCGTTGAAAAGGACTCAAACCTCCACGCTCTTTAGCACGAGATTTTGAGTCACGTGTGTCTACCATTTCACCACCAAGACATCTTGAAAGTGAATCATATTCCATGATTATGATATCTATCTAGTGTGATGTGTGGAATATATGACTAAGGTGGAGTGTTAGAATATTTCTATTGCTCGATCATGTCATATAGGTCGAGTCAGACATCCAATTGCTTCGATGTGAATTATTCGAAGGATGCCTTACTATTATATAAAAAATATGGACAGCCAAACCTATTTCTCGATTTAATAGAAGCTCAAAGAGATGAATAGAGTCCCAAATAACAAGAGATATGTAGAAACCTGTGCATGAGATTTTCATCTCGCACGACTCCTAAGCTAAGTGATAAAAGAAAGAAGAACTCATCTTCTTTCCTTTTTTGATTACCTTCCTCGTGTATGTATAAAACCAAATCCATTTGATTTATAAAAAGGATTACCAATCCTTAACTTTTCAAGGAATCCTTCATCGGTGGTTGTGAATGATTGATATTTCTCAATCTTTTTTACCTTAGTTTCGTAGGAGCATGTCAGAAAGATTAAGAAATAGAACCATCTGATTTGATTCACTCTCAATATCCATGTGATGGTCATCTTAGGGTGATCTTATTGTCGACATATGCTCCTATTGCACTTGTAGTCTCTGAAGGATGAGAACCAACTTTGAAGCATTTGCATAAAAAATTCAAGTTTTGTATACGTCATCAGTCCGATCCTTTGTAAGAACTACCCGTAATAATGAACTTGAAAAAAGAATCTATTTATCATAAAAAGATTCGTTGTTCCTGACCCTAATTCACCTTAATTGTTATGTGAATAAGTAAAAGTTATGTCTTGGTTCCTGTGGGGATAGTATTTCTCTTCTGCATGTCCATGAAGTTTTGAAAAATCCAAACATCTCAGAGATAGATAGAGAGGTAGGAATATATCGAATGAGTGGCACTTCTTCGTATACATCAGGAGTCCATTTATGAGAAAGGGTTGGGGAATACTTGAACCCAATTCCTACAGTGATGAATATAAATGCAATTGAAATTCCTGGTGAGATATACATTTGTGTATTAAGAAGACCATTTACTATTGCTTGAAGAATAGTGGCCAATTAAAAGAACTTACTTATAGTAATTAGTATCCACTTTTTTCTTTAATATTAGAGGTTTGATCTCTTATCTCATAATTATTGCTCTAAAAGTATAGTGGGCGTGATTTAAAATAAAAAAATTAGCATACAAAAATAGTTAAAAATATAGGGAATTGAACTGCCTACCTCATGGGAGGGAGAACATATGTCAAATACTGTTGAGCTAGACTTGAAACTAATTTTTAACTCTAAACTTTCGTCGAAGTAACAATTTTATTAAACTTTAGGTTGTAATGGTTTGGATCTTGTAGTTTTCATTATCAGTGAAGATTATAAGCTCATACATTCAACATTCAAGAACTATTTCACACTTCTTTAACTTTTACAGTTAGTTATTGTAACTACTTGTATCAGAAATTAGTATAAATACTGATCATTTACAAAGTTTTAGATACAATAACATATATAGCTTCAAGAAGAACTTGAAAGATTTGTAAAAGAAAAAAGAATTTGTGACTTAGCTTCAATAAAACTCTCTCCTTCCCGTGGACGTAGGCTTTAATAGTCGAACCACGTATATCACTGAGCATTACTTCTCCTTCTTCCATCGTCTACACGATTGCATGTTCGTTCACCATTTCCTTCTACCATCGTCTACATGATTGCATGACTCTTCCATCGTACACTCAAAGCAGTCGCACAGATCAAACAATATGGCATTAGGGTTAGAAGAAAGTAAAAGAACACAGAAGGCAAAGAACGAGAGAATCAGAGAGCAGAGAGAGAGAAAAATTAATTTTGCATTAATCATCCATCAACAAGAAAGTAATTCTTTCATTTTTCATCAGATAAAGAGCAGTGGTACAGACCATTGTAAGGCATCAACTGGAAAATTGTGGGCACATAATAGCCAAGTTTTCTACTAACCAAAACTTTAGGGGCAAAAGAACTAGGCTCTCAGTTTGGATAAGCAAAAAGGCCTCACAAATACTTTCCTCATTTAGGCTAAATCTTGTTAATTCATAGAAGCAGGCCCAACAGTCAATTTATTGTATTCATTTTAAAATTTATAATAATTTTATCTCTATTATGTGAAATATTGTTCAAATTAAATAAAACTTCTTACGTATATGATCAATAAAAATTGTTGTTGGTTCTAAAAAATGGATCAACCATAAATTTGTATTGCAGAAGAAAGTAATCCAAGTGCCAGCAAGACAAGAGAAATTTAGCACTAGTGCGGTGTCAAGCCACACACATTTTGATGCTCAAGTTAGTCCAGGGTTTGTGAGTAACTTAATAGTAGAAATAAGGAGAAAATATTAGGTATACTTTCAACCAAATTTAGGTATACTTTCAACCAAATTTCTTTGGTCACTTATATAGAATATTAATGGTGTAACAGATGTTTGAGCTCATCAGTCTTTAATTTTCTGAACCTTTGAGTTAATAATCAATGGGCGGTTACACTACCACCACTTATAAGGTTATAATCGATGCTTAAATTCATCATCCACTCAATTCCCTAACAATTCTTTTTTGGATTGTTTGTAGCAAATTTGAATGGTTTCAAACCCAATCACTCAAATATTTTCTATGGGTATTCTAAGGTCCTCTATAGGTCATGTAGAAGGCTTCCATGGGTCCTCTAAAGTTCCCCATGTGACTACTAAGTCATCCATGAGTCATATAGAGATCTTCCATGGATCTTCCAAGGTCCTCCGTGTGACTCCTAAGTCCTTCATGAGTAATTTAGAGTTCTTCCATAGGCTCTCCATGGGACTCCTTAGTCCTTCATGGATACTGCTAAGCTCCACCATGGCTCCTTTGAGCCTCCATAAGGTCCCTCATGGGTTTTCAAGTTCTTTCATGGGTCCTCTAAGTTATTACGAGGCTCGCCTTATGGGTCCTCTAAGCTACTACTTGGCTCCTTATTAGGTCTTTTGAGCTACCTCTAATCTCCCCATGTGTCTTTTGAGCTAGCTCTAGGCTTCTCCATACCTCCTCTGAGCTATCACTATGCTCCCCCATGGAGTCCTATAAGCTCCCTTTATGCTAGTACAGACCCATTAGTCTATTTCTAGGTTCCCTTATGAGCCATTTGAGCACCATCTAGGCTATGTCACAGGTCCGCTAGGCTACATTTGGATTCCCTCATGGTTCTTTCGAAGGAAATCAGACATGAGGATTTTCATGAGCAGCGAAAGGAATGTTCCAAATTCCATTCAAAATTGAACACTAACAATTACAGTCAAGAAACGGAAACTAACTGATCATGCACAACAAGAAATTACAGCATGTTTTAGGAGGAAATCAAGGGATAGATATGCATACCTTTGAAGAACCATTCTTCAAACTCCCTCAATCACTCCAAGCATCCAAGACAGCAATACACGAACACTCGAACACAACGACCGGTACAACAACACGAACTCAACGAATGATTAATGATCACGAACCCAACGAACGACCTCCAGAACCTTGAAATCAATCGAGTTGAGTGAGAACACCACCACAATGGTTACCTTGGTATTCTCAGTGTGAATCCAGGAGTTGTGGGCTCTTTATGGACTTGGTTAGAGGAAGAGACTAGAGGAATAACAATCGTGTAGATGATTGAGCAAGTGGGAGATTCGAAGCGTCTATCATATAGATGATGTGCTCAATTGTGTAAAAGATGGCAGCCTGTCATATAGACAATGCCACATGATCGTATAGCTATGACCAGCTGATAAACTATCGTATAGATAATGTCCATGATCATTTAGTCTCTCTACTAACTATCGCTTAGTGAAACAATTTCACTTGATAATTTCTCCGTGAGTTATTTCCGAAAGTAGTAACTCTCAATTTTAGGAAAACATTTTTTCTTTTATCTTACGGTTATCATAAAACTACCAATAACCTCCCACTCAATTGGTTATTAGAGAAAAATATATAATTATCAAATAATTAATATTATTATAAATAAATATGATAACCAACTTACCATATTATATTTATAATCTATAGTTTTAATATTTCATATCATGAAACATATAAACCATAGTTCTTTTTCTATTTTATGGTACTTAATGTAAATCATATTTACATTAATCCTCCACTTGATGTATCTCATACATCGCACCAATTACATCATATATAATTGAATTTCTTCTTGTCAATTTGAACACTTCAAATCAACCCCAAGAACTGATTCTCAACTTGAATCAATTGACCTTATGGACTTATAGCTTGAAGCTCCAACGGTACGTGAATAACTGACTAAACTCTTTAGTCACGGGATCTACCATCCGTTAATTGTCGGGCACTTCACTAAAGACCGACAACTGCATTCTCCTTACTAAAGATATATTTTTTGTCCATATCAACCAATCAACAGTGCAATAAACCTTCATAGATTGCTCATAAATGCAGTTGGTCCAATTTACTGTTTTGCCTCTGTAGTTACATCTAACCCCTTAAGTACCACTGATCCCTCTAATGAACATAAATCATAGTCCTACTATGACTGAGTTCTCTCTTCCAAAGAGAGGTTGTGACCACTATGTTCAAGATTCGGAATTAGCCCTTAAGAGAGCAACATCTACTTACCCTTACTTTTGGGAAGGAGTGAATTTTATTTGTGTAACTGAGTTCCTAACTCCCCAATATGACAAATCCCCAAAAAGGTAGGTTTGTTGAGTTGGTAATTTGGCCACTCTCACTCATACTAATCAAAGGATCGCCCCTAAATGCAGGAGTTCCCAAAATACTCAGGACTAAGATCATGTCACCTATGGTCATTTAGGTGAGATGTAAGTCTCAAGTATCAACGACATTATATAAAGAGACGAATCATCTCGTAGTCCGGTCTTATACAAACACTTTGTATTGGACACCCCCGTTCGCATATCTCCACACAAATGGTCAGGATCAACCATTTGTAGCAAGTCATAACACTTGTAACTATTCTATAAAGCGGGCCGCATCCGTAGCGTTACCAAGATAAGGTATCCCTCCTATACCCATATACTATAGACCCTTTTGGTTATCACTTAAGACATGATCCATCTGTATGTCTCCACATACATACTTAAGTTACAAACGACAACCAAGGATCTTAATTATTGGTTTGTGGTAAAGCAAATAAAACATCCAATGTTCATAGACAGAAGTGAAGAAAATATCATATATTATACATCACAAACAGTTGTTCAAAACTGTGTTTACAAACTACAAGACATGAGAGTTTAGGGCATCATCCCCAACAGAAACTCCATAGACAAAACTGAAACTATGAACATTAGGTTAGGGAGAAAAGTTGAGAGAATCATCCAAGTTATACAAATATGTCTGTAGAATTATATAAATTGCACAAGAATTTGAATTTACCAATGTTAACCTCTTTAATTTCTTTTCTTTTTTTTTTTTGGACAAAGTACTAATTTGGGAGGGATCAGTAGGTTGGTACATTGTCATCTCAACTAGGTTGATATAATTGTAACACCCTCATCATACCTCGAAAAAAGTATATATTCAAACAAAAGATAGTTTGTAGAATGAGGGCAAGGAAGGCCAACAAAGAATAAAGAGCTAGAGATAAGCTCAATACAAAAAATGATGAGACTATAAGAAGACTTTCCAATTTAAAGCGATAGAAGATACATCGTAATTACAAAATAAGTTCGATGTAGTAAACCAAAAAGCCGCCAACGATTGAATGTCTTCCCATAGGTGAGAGGGATGCTTTCCAATATTTTGGAATATATGCCTTTCCATTTCGAGCCATATACACCAAAGAGAGGTTGCAATAAGGTTACTTCAAAAACCCCAAATTTTGTACTGGTTTTCAAGTGGATGAGCTGACAAGAAGATCTAACAATAGAGGGAAAGAACCCATTTTCCACATCTTTGAGATGATTCGATATAAGGCCAGAAAAACAATATTGTATAAATATATGTCCAGTCTCCTCCGAGCGATCCCTGCATAAAACACACCAGTTAGGATTGGGTGCTTGGGAGGGAAACTGAGATTGACACTTTTCCACAGTGTTTCACCCTTTGTAGAGGATGAACCATATGAAGAATTTACACTTTTTCGGTGATAAGGAGGCCCACAAACATCCAACATTGACCGCATGCTGGACATGAGTAGCTTCAATAAGGTGTCTTTTGAGAGACTTCACACTGAACAAACCTGTTGCATCAAGCTGCCATTGTATCTCATCAACGGCTCTACTATCATCAGGATGGAACCATTCATTTGAGCAACTAGTCCATTGGCTAATTTCACATTGGAGGAGACTGTCTGGGAAAAGAAGACCAGCTCTGTGTATCTACTTGTCATGCATCTTTCACTGTCAGCAAAAAGTTGGTAGTCGGTGCAAAAAATCTTGGAAACTGATTGCAAAGAACTCCATTTTGAGTCCATTTGTGATGCCAGAACAGAGTGTTATTGCCACTATGAACCCTCCAGTTAATGTGTTCCAGAACCTTTCTCTGAAGTTTGGCAATATAGAACTAATGGGAATTAGAGGTCTTGTATTTGCAATGTATGGGAATGGAGCCAGGATAGTCCGCATCATATTTGGAATCTATAAGTTTCTTCCATAGGCTGCCCAGTTCAACATAGTATCTCCAAATCCACTTGCTTAGGAGAGCTTCATTGGATATTCTAATCTTATCGATGTCAACCCTTCCTTTTGGAAGAGTGACCAAGTCCCATCTGACCAGGTGAGTAGCTCTTTCTTTTTTAACCTTCCCAAAAGAAAATTTTGCATCATCTTCTCAATGATTTACAAATAGCAACAAGAGCCTTGAAAATAGAAAGATAGTACGTGGGAAGGTTGCTAAGAACCACCTGGTCAAGAGTCAGCTGACCCCCCTTGACTATATATGAAAGCTTCCATGAATCAAACTTATTATCAATGGTTTCAATAGGTTGAGAGCAAAAGAATTATTTTGGGTTTACCTCCTAGGGGCATGCGAAGATAGGTAATGGGCAGATGAGCAATCGGGCAAGTCCATATAACAGTAGCTTAAGCCATGAAAGTGTCTCCACATTAACACTCGAGATAGAAGTCTGTGTTGAGCATTGAACTTAAATTGTCAAGTTTTTGCGCGGTTTTTAGCAGGAATTTAGAACGTCAAAAATTGTTCAAATTAAATGTTTGACCTATTGATTTTGATGCCCGGGATGTGTACTTTCTGATGGTTCACGTCTCAAGTCGTTTAGTGTTTTCTATGGAAAGTTACGCAGTTTGAGTAAAGAAAGGTCAAGAATTACTGCAACTTTTGAAATTTAGTCTTAATTATTGTAATATATTTCATTTGCTTTTATTAGTGATTTATTGAAGAAATTTAGGGAGACACTTTGTGAGACTATGTATAATGGTATTGTAATCTTTGTCAAGACAAGATTGAGAAAGACATCAATAGAAGATTGAGTATTAGTGTTCATACTTTATTGTATTGATGTTCATACTTTATTCTTTCTCTCTTCAATAAAAGCTCCACCACTCAAACAATTTTTTTTTTCTTCAATTTGGTATTAGAGCAATGTCGAACCATGGGAGCACAATGTTGGGATAGATGTAGTTAGCATGACTCACTAAGATAAACTATGACAACTGGAGTATTCAAATGCGTGCCTTGCTCGGTGCTCAAGACACATGGGAAGTAGTCCAAGAAGGTCTTGATGAGGAGACTTGAATTGGAAATCCGACAACAAACCAACTGAGGGCACAAAAAGAGAAGCAAATGAAAGACAAAACTGCTCTCTATCTCATGTTCCAAGTTGTTGATGAGTCAGGTTTCGAGAAAATTGCAGGTGTAAAGACATCGAAGGAAGCGTGGGACACACTGGAGAAGGTTTTCAAGGGTGTTGATAAAGACAAACAAGTGTGGCTCCGAACTCTTCGAGGAAAATTGGAAACCATGACAATGAAGAAGTCAGAAGGAGTATCTAACTACATCACCCGAGTTCAAACGGTTGTGAACCAACTTAAACACAATGGAGAAACTCTTGAAGATGCCAGGGTTGTGGAGAAAATACTTCGATCATTGACAAATGATTTTTAGAATGTGGTATGTACTATCGAGGAATCAAAGAATTTGGAAGAAATGACTATTGATGATCTTGCAGGTTCCCTTGAAGCATATGAACAAAGAAAGAAGAAAAAGAAACAAGAGGTCTTGGAGGAGGCTTGACAAACAAAGATGACCATCAAAGAAGACAAGGCAATGTATGTGCAACAAAACTGAGGAAGAGGACATGGTCGTGGTGGTTGCAGTTTTGGTCGCAGCAGAGGTCGTGGTCGTGGAAACAACAATGAAGAGAAAGAAAAAACAAGCCAACTAAATTGGCATGGACCGGCCGAGGTCGTGGAAGAGTTGATCGCTCAAATTGTCCAAATGTCGAGTGTTACAATTGTAAAAAATATGGACGCTACACAAAAGATTGCTACGCCGAGAAGAAGGTGGAAAAAATGTGAACTTAGTCATAGAAGATGAGACCAAAGATGACTGTGTTCTCATGATGGCCCATGAAGGCATCACTTTGGACAGCAATATGGAGTTGTATCTTGACACCGGTGCAAGCAACCATATGTGTGGGCAGAAACATCTTTTTTTGATATGCAAGAGATAGAAGATGGACATGTGTCTTTTGGAGATGCATCAAAGGTTCAAGTCAAAGGTCGAAGAAAAATACGTTTTTTCCAAAGGAATGGAAAAGAAGGTACTATGGAAGATGTCTACTATGTACCTGACTTGAAGAGTAATATTCTAAGAATGGGGCAGTTATTGGAGAAAGAATATTCGGTCTTCAATGAATGTTGCACTTGAAGGACATAAATGATCGGGTGCTCGCACACGTTGAGATGGGAAAGAATTGGATGTTCAAACTGAACCTGAAGAGTGTAGAAGAGATGTGTTTACAAGTCAACATGGAGGACAAAGCATTCTAATGGCACTTACGGTTTGGACACTTACACTATAGCGAACTAAAAGAGTTATTAAAGAAGAACATGGTCCATGGGCTACCAAAAATGGACTACACCAAGAAGTTTTATGAAGGTTGTGTACTTGGTAAACTAGCAAGGACAACTTTCCAAAAGAAAGCAGAATACTATTCAAATGGACCTCTTGAGTTGATACACACAGATATATGTGGCTCAATCACTCCAAAATTTTTCTGTGAGAAAAGGTATTTTATTACATGTATTGATGACTATACAAGAAAGACTTCGGTTTATTATTTGAAGGAAAATTCATAAGCATTTGAAGTATTCAAAAAGTTCAAGGTGATGGTAGAGAAGACAACCAATCTTTACATCAAGACTTTACGGTCAGATAGAGGTGGGGAATACATATCAACCGCTTTCACAAATTATTGTAAGGAATAAGGTATCAAAAAATTTTTTACTGCACCATATTCATTTAAGCAAAATCGCGCCGTAGAAAGAAAAAATTGAACGATCCTTTGTATGGTTCGATAAATGTTGAAGAGTAAAGAAGCGTCAAAAGAATTCTGGGCGAAAGCAATACAATGCATTGTGTATGTGCAAAACTGATATCCACATAGAAAATTGACGAATCAAACACCATAAGAGGCTTGGAGTGGTCATAAACCAACCGTCTCACACATTAAAGTGTTTGGTAGTGTGGCCTATGCGCAAGTATCAGACCAAAGAAGAACCAAACTCGCTGATAAGAGTAAGGAATATGTGTTTATTCAGTATGACGAGAAGACGAAGGCTTATAAATTATTCGATCCAATTAAAAAGAAGGCGATTGTAAGTTGCAACGTTCAAGTGAATAAAGAAAGCACATGAGACTGGAAGAATCAAAATGAGGCATTACAAGGAGAGTCATTGAGAATTGCGCCAATAAACACTCCAATGACTTCTCAAATATCTGATGAAGTGGAAGAGTCGAGTCAACCTAGGATAAGGAGTCTACAAGATCTATACAGCTCAACCAATGAAGTACACCTAGTTTTCTTATTAGCAGACTCAGAGAACATTGCTTTTGAAGAGGCCATAAGAGATAATAAGTGGAAAGCCGCAATAGATTAAGAGATAGAAGCAATCAAAAGAAACAAAACTTGAAATTTGGTGGAATTGCCTGATGGATATAGACCCATTGGTGTAAAATGAGTGTATAGTACAAAATGAATGCCTAAGGTGAGATCGAAAGGTACAAGGCACGTCTAGTTACAAAAGGTTACAGACAAAAAGTAGGAATCAATTATGACGAAGTTTTTGCTCCAGTTGCAAGAATGAAGACAATTCGACTCCTTTTATCTCTAGCTGCACAATTCAAGTGGGCTATCTATCAAGTGGATGTAAAATCAGCATTTTTAAATGGATTTCTTGAAGAAGTCTATACGGAGCAACCCCTTGGATACATGAAATCTGGAAAGGAAAATGAAGCATTGAAACTAAAGAAGGCGCTCTATGGGTTAAAGCAAACACCACGACCATGAAACACTATAATTCATACTTACTTCAAAAAGAAGAAGTTCATACAACGCCCATATGAGTATACATTATGCGTAATGAAAAAATAAGGTATTCTACTTATCGTTGCCCTTTATGTTGATCTTATTTTCATGCGGAGCAATGAGAACTTGGTCGTAGATTTTAAAGATGCTATGATGCGGGAGTTTCAAATGACGGACTTAGGATTGATGAAATACTTTCTTGGTCTTGAAATTAGACAAGAAAACTTTGGAATTTTTATTTCACAGGAAGCATATACGAAGGCCGTGTTGAAGAGAAATAAGATGGAAGAATGCAAGCCTATAGCAACACCAATGGATCTTGGCACAAAACTCTCTAGATTTAAGGGAGGAGATCAAGTAAATGCACATGAACATCGTAGTTTGGTAGGGAGCCTACGATATCTCTCATGCACAAGACCGGATATTGCATACAGTGTTGGTGTAGTGAGTCGATACATGGAGGATCCAAGGCTCTCGAACCTCAAGGCCATTAAACAAATTCTTTGATACATTCGAGAGACGGAATCATTCGAGCTTCTCTAAATAAGGATGAGCAAATTCAAATTGATAGGATACTCTAATAGTGATTGGTGTGAAGTATAGATGATAGAAAAAGCACTGGAGGATATGTGTTCTACATGGGGAATATAGCATTCATATGGCTCTCAAAAAAGCAACCAATCATAACTTTGTTAACATGTGAGGCAGAATATGTGGCAACATCTTGGTGTGTGTGTCACAAAATTTGGCTAAGAAACTTACTATGTGAATTCAATCTTCCAACAGCTTTGTTTGAAATTTTGAAAAAGATCATCGGAATGAAGGACTTGAAAGATTTGAGTTTAAGAGAGGAATTTGTTGAGCATTAAACTTAAATTGTCAGGTTTTTGGGCGGTTTTTATCAAGTATTTAGAAGGTCAAACAATATACAAATTAAATGTGTGACCTATGGATTTTAATGCTCTGGATGTGTATTTTCTGATGGTTCAAGTCGCAAGTTGTTTGGTGTTTTCTATTGAATGTTATAGTGGTTTGAATAATCAAGAGTCAAGAATTACTGCAACTTTTGAAATTCTATCTTAATTATTGTAATCTCTTTCATTTACTTTTATTAGTGATTTATCGAAGGAATTTAGAAAACACTTTGTGAGACTATATATAGTGGTATTATAATCTTTGTCAAGACAAGGTTGAGAAAGAAACCAATAGAAGATTGAGTATTAGTGTCCATACTTTATTCATTCTCTCCACCACTCAAATAATTTTGTTTTCTTTTTCATTATGAAGGTTAACATTAGACCTGAACCTTGTTCAAGACTTTGATAATGTAGTTGAGATTATCCAAGGAAGATAAATCTGACATGAAAAACAATAGAATGTCATCCGCAAAAAAACAAGTGTGTGATTTCAACAGGTTTACCTCTGATGCAAAAGCCTTTGATCAGTTTTCTTTGTTGGGCTTCTTTAAGGAGACTGGTGAGATAATCCACATCAATAAAAAATAAGAAAGAAGACAATGGGTACCCCTGTATGATCCCCTGGTTGATTGTATATAGCCTTTGGGTTTGCCATTGAAAAGATAATATGCAATAGAGGATGTCATCCATTCAATCCATCTATTATGAAAGCCCTTTAGTTTAAGCATGGAAAGAAGAAAATTCCGGTTCATCTTATGAAATGCTTTTTCAATGTCAAATTTGATAATAAAGCCTTTCTATTTACTATATCTTCAATAGTCAATGATTTCATCTGCAATAAGAATATAATCAATCATCTGTCTGCTTTTTACAAAAGTTGCTAGTTGAATTACAATCATAGAAGGTAAAACCTGTTTGAGCTGCCCAGCCAAAACCTTGATGGCCAAGATTTTGTATATACTGGTGGTGAGGCTAATAGGTCTATAATCACCAACTCTTTGGCATTGAGCCTTCTTTGGAATTAGGGCAATGTGGGTAGCATTCACTGACTTATTCACAATTTTATTGGAGAAAAAATCTTGGAACAAGTTCATGACATCAACTTTGAAGATGTTCTAGTATTTTTTATAGAACTCTATGGTGAAACCGTTGGGGCCAAGAGTTTTGTCACAACCCATAAGCTTGATGCTACTATATACTTGAGCCTTAGAGAAAGGAGAAATAAGACTAGCAGCTTGCGTATTTGATATGGCTCTCCACTTTAAACCATCAATCAACCAGGCGCAGTTGTTATCCCCTTTGTAGACCTCAGTAAAGTTATCTAAAAAACCTTTACTATGATTCCATCAGTAAATTGACTTTCCCCTTGAGAGTTTATATCTCAACAATAAAGTTGAGTCGTCTACATGACATAAAAATCTTGTGAAAATAAGCTGTATTTTCTTCACCTTCAGTTAAACACTTTAATTTACATAGATGGCTACATTTCCTAGCTTCCAAGAGCTGAATATTTTGTGGATCGATCTTTAAAGTTGTCCGACGATGAATGTCACTTTCAGTTGTCAGGTTTTGTTTATCTCTAGCATCAATTTCTTCAATATCTTTTACAATATCATTAGCAACTTTTTCTTATTTTTTGAAGATATTTATATTCCAGGATTTTATGTGAGTAGTTAATTGTCAAGTCCTCTCGTAAGAACAAAGCCAGGGTTATCACTGCTATATGTTATGTTCCATTTGGATTCAATATTCTACTTAAATAGTTTGTGGTACAGCCAACAATTGCCCAATATAAATGGATAAGGGCCCCATCTTAACGATTTTGATTTAAGCAAGAGGGGCTAGTGATCAGAAGTGGTCCGGTTTAGTCTTTTTATTTGATGTACTTGGAATTTTTGTTGGATTTTATTTTTTTATTTTTTTATTTTATTTTATTTTTTTTAATGTAAAGATGGCCTCATTTGGGAGGCATAAATGCAAAATGACCACCTGTAGAGAAAGTAATGGAAAGTGGCTTTCTGTTTACGTTATAAGTATGTGATTTTATCGATTCGCCCTTAAGACGATGCACTTTTCACGCCTGCCAATACGAATTTACTCGATCCTCGATGGCTCATGACTCATTATCCGATGGCTTGTCACTCATTCCTTGATGCACGGTCACTCGATACCCAGTTTCATGGTCACTCAATACGGCTGCAATCAACACATGTATACTTGATCATATCTATGCCATACTTTATACTCGATTTTTTTGAATTCTTAACCCATTTGAAGGTGTTTGAAGTCAATTATTTCACCACTTCTATCAAGCTCAGACTATTCTCTCTATTCATCCGATAGTATATCCTTTGACGATGATACCTCTACATTCGAAACTAGACTATGTCTTCATCAGGTAACATTCTTCTTCTTGTTTGTATTTTGGCATCATTCACTTGAAACTCAACTATCTCTGAATCATGTTCCTCGATATGCGCTTGCAATCTGTTCAAATGCCTTGAATTTGTTTGTTGGCGCTTCGAACAACCAAGTACGGGGGTCTCTTTGTAGTTATTTACGATTATGACCCTAGGGTTTAGTGTAGTGCGCTATATAAACTCTCTAACCCTAGAGGCGTCGTTTGATGTAATTTTCTAAAAATATTCTCCCTAATAATACTGTTCTCTCTCTGCTCGTGGACGTAGCTAACACATCATTAGTGAACCACGTATATTTGTGTGTCGATCTTCTCTATCTCTGCGTTCCTTTTTGTATTCTTTAATTGTCAATTTTGTAACAAAGTGGTATCAGAGCCTTGTTAGGGTTTCTTCGAAATTTCGCATTTGTTTGACAATTGAAGATGTCTGCATGAACGTAAAGATCGACAAATTTACTGGGAGGAACAGTTTTGATTTATGGCAGATCAAGATGCGATCCCTGCTAAAGCAGGGGGGGTTGTGGGCGCCACTAACGAGTAAGTCAATGAAGGATGCCGTGGATGATGAAGAGTGGCAGACTATTAAGGAGAAGGCTCATTCGACGATCATGCTATGTTTGGCTGATAACGTCATCATCGAGATCGCAAATGAAGAAACTGCCGCTGGTCTTTGGTTGAAGTTGGAAAGTCTTTACATGACGAAATCTTTAACTAAGAAGTTGTTTATGAAGAAACGTCTATATCATCTACGTATGCAGGAAGGTACGTCTCTAGAGATATCTTGATCAATTAAATAAAATTTTATTAGATTTGTGTAATGTAAAGGTTAATGTTGATAATGAGGATGCTACCCTAATTTTATTAGAACTGTGTAACGTAGAGGATATCGTCATATGAGACTCTCGTTGGCTCGTGTATCGGAGGGAAAGAAACTCTAACCTTAGAAGATACAAAGTCGACGTTGCTTATGAGAGAGGTCCGTTAGAATGCAGGAAGTTCAGTTACAGAAAGTCAGGCATCTGGGTTAGCTGCTACAGGGAGCAAGGGACATAGGAATTCTGGTACGCAGAAGTCGAACCAGAATAAAAAGTCTTCAAAGTCAAAGGATTCTAGATCAGATGATATTTGTAAGTACTGTAAAGAAAAGGGGCATTGGAAAACCGAATGTCCTAAGATAAAAAGGAATAAGGAAAAGAAGGAAAAGTGTGACAAAAGGGAAGCATCCGCCTCTGTTGCACAAGTTGAGATTGATCATGAAGAAGTAGAGATCGATTCTGAAGGAGATCTAGCTTTAGTTGTGAATGAACATTCACATTCTGATGATGTGTGGGTTATTGATTCTGAGGCATCTTATCATATGTGCCCATATAGAGAGTGGGTCTCAACCTATTAGCAAATAGATGGAGGAAATGTTAGATGGCTAATGGTGTTGTGTGCAAGATAATTAGAATCAACTCAGTCAAGATACGAACACACAATGGTACCTTCTACACTTTAAAAGAGGTCAGACATATTCCATTAATGAAGAAGAGTTTGATATCCTTTAGTGTACTCAATAGCAAGGGTTACAGTTTTAAAGGTAAAGGTAGAGCAATGTATGTCTATAAAGGTTCTGACGTAGTTCTAAAAGGTATAAAGCATGAAACATTGTATTTTCTATTAGGTTCCACGATAACAGGTTATGTTGTTGTTGCATTGTTGATCGTTCACAAGGATGATATGACTAAGTTATGGCATATGAGACTTGGTCATATGGGTAAAAAAGGGATGCAAATTCTATCAAAAAGGGATCTTCTTTGTGGGCACAAGGTGTAGGATTTTAAATTCTGTGAACATTGTGTATTTTGGAAGCTTCATCGTAGCAAGTTTCCAAAAGGTGTTCATCATACAAAAGAGTCACTTATTATATTCAATCAGACTATTGGGAATCTTCCGAAGTTGAATCTATTGGAGGCTGTAGGTATTTTTTGTCTATAATTGATGATTACTCAAGAATGAATTGGGTTTCTATGATAAAACATAAAAGTGAAACCTTCAAAAATTTCAAGCAGTGGAAGATATTGATTGAAAATCAAACTGGGAAAAAGATCAAAAGGCTGCGAATTGATAATGGTCCTGAATTCTGTGGATTTGAATTTAGTGAGTTCTGTGAAGCTGAGGGGATTGTTCGCCATCACATTGTTAGGGATACTCCACAACAAAATGGGGTTGCAGAACGTATGAATCAGACCTTGTTGGAGAGAGCAAGATGCATGCTCTCTAATGCAGGGTTGACTAGAATGTTTTGGGCAGAAGCAGTAAATACATCATGTTATCTGATCAATCGTGGACCTCACACAGCTATTGATTGTATAACACTTTACGAGGTGTGGTCTGATAAGCCTAAATATTATTCTTTATTAAAAGTGTTTGGTTGTATTGTCTACTATCATGTTAATAAGGGTAAATTAGAACCGAGAGCTAAAAAGGGTATATTTGTGGTTTTTGGGGATGGAGTTAAGGGATATAGAGTCTGGTCACCTTTTGAAAATAGAGTCATACTTAGTAGGACTGTGATATTTGATGAAAATTCCATGCTTAACTCAATTGTAAAGCCTTTTGTGACATCTACTGATGTGGAAGAAAGTAGTAGTACTGATAAACAGGTGGAGATGCAATTCATTCAACTGTGAATGAATTACAACATCAAGGTGGAGAAGATAAATACGTTACTATAGGAACTGATGTGCAACCAGAAATTAATGTGCCTAAAACGTTAGAAGTTTCCTTGCTTGAGAATTCTAGACCACGAGTAGATCAATCGAGTATAGCTTGTGATAGAGCTCAAAGAGTTGGTGTTGGACCTCCTATGAGGTTTGGTTTTGAAGATATGGTTACATTTGCATTACAGGTTGCTGAAGAGGTGGATCCTCATGAGCCATCCACTTATAGAGAAGTTGTGTCATGTGGTGAGTCTGCTCAGTGGCTTGCTGCTATGGGGGATGAGATGGAATCTCTTGATAAAGATCAGACTTGGGAATTAGTTAAACGACCTAAGGAGAGAAAAATTGTCACTTGTAAATGGGTCTTCAAGAAAAAGGAGGGAATATCACCTTCAAAGGGCATTAAATATAAATGCTCGAGTTATTGCTAGAGGGTTCACACAAAGGGAAGGAGTTGATTATAATGAGATCTTCTCACCAGTAGTCAGACATACTTCTGTCAGAGTATTACTATCTATAGTAGCACATTAGAATTTGGAACTTGAACAACTAGATGTGAAGACAGCTTTCTTACATGGAGTGTTGGAGGAAGAGATTTATATGACCCAACCAGATGGGTTCCAGTGTCCAGATAAAGAAGATTATGTTTGCAAATTGAAGAAATCTTTGTATGGGTTAAAGCAGTCTCCAAGGAAGTGGTACAAACGATTTGACAGTTATATGATTGGACTTGGCTATAACAGGAGTCCGTATGATTGTTGTGTGCTGATGATGGTTTGATGATTTATCTACTTTTATATGTAGATGATATGCTCATAGCTGCAAAGTCCAAGTCTGACATTTTGAAATTGAAAAATCTTCTCAGTGCTGATTTTGATATGAAGGATTTGGGTGCTGCTCAGAAAATTCTTGGTATGGAGATTTATAGGGACAAAGATAAGAATAAGCTATTCTTGTCGTAGAAAGGATATATTTAGAAAATATTGTCTAGGTTTGGTATGTCATCAGCTAAGCCTATAGATACTTCTAGGCTGTGAATACTCGTTTGTCATCTGTGCTTTCACCATAGTCTGAAGCTGAGAAGGAGTACATGTCTCGAGTTCCTTATGCTAGTGCAGTAGGAAGTTTGATATATGCTATGGTTTGTACTAGGCTTGATCTTACCCATGCTGTTAGTGTTGTCAGCAGGTTCATGGGTCAACCTGGGAAGGAGCATTGGCAAGCTGTTAAAAGGATTTTTCGTTACCTTAGAGGTACGTCTGATGTTGGTCTCGTTGATGGAAATTACACAGAGTGTTTGGTGACCGGTTATTCTAATTCTAACTATGCTAGAGATGTTGACAGTAGGAGGTCTATGATTGGCTATGTGTTCACTCTGGGTGGTTCTGTTGTTAGTTGAAAGGCAACCTTACAGCCTACAGTTACTTTGTCTACAATTGAAGCAGAGTGCATGGTCTTGACATAAGCTGCTAAAGAGGGAATATGGCTGAGAGTGTTAGTTGGTGATCTTGGTTTGCATCATGACCAAGCTATTGTATATTGTGATAGTTTGAGTGCAATATGTCTAGCCAAGGATCAAGTTCAACATGAGAGAATTAAGCACATAGATGTAAGATATCACTTCTGAAAAGGTGAGCAGAGAGTTAAAGTGATGAAAATTGGTACTACTGATAACCCTGCTGATATGTTCACCAAACCGGTCCCACAAGACAAGTTCCAACATTGTTTGGACTTGCTGAATATTTTGAATTGTTAGTGATCTCCTTTATGGGAAACTTTGAGGCATGAAGGAGAAGTTTGGGTACGTCTGACAATATTGATTTATGTTGCATTTGGTACATCTATTATCTGGGAGAGAATTCAAGTCAAGGTAGAGATTTGTTGGAATGCCTTGAATTTATTTGTTGGCGATTTGAATAACCAAGTACAGGGGTCAGCGAACCGAGGTCCAGAGGCGGAGCGCCCTAGTGGGGGTTCAGAGGCAACACCCCCGAAACCTATTCAGAATTCGTATTTGGCTTATTTATTTATTTGTAATTATTTACGATTATGACCTTAGGGTTTAGAGTAGTGCGCTATATAAACTCTCTGACCATAGAGGCACCGTTTGATGTAATTTTTTGAAAATATTCTCCTTAATAATACTGTTCTCTCTCTGCCTGTGGACATAGCTAACACACCGTTAGTGGACGTAGCTAACGAACCTACGTTTTTTTTTTGTGTTCTTTAATTGTCGATTTCGTAACATGCATGTTACTCGATACTCAACTGACACAGTTTTCATTTCTGTTTCCATATCTTGCATGTTTGGCTGGATTTCGAGTTTGTTTCATTTTTTTTTCATATTTTTATTATTTCGGACTGTATAGAGTTTAGGGTTTGAGTTGGATAATGCATGAAGGTGGAAAATCAAACCAAATGCTCGATAATCAACCATCTAGTCACTTTTAATGTAGCGAGGAAGGGACACCATGTAACATGTATCTGGTATTGAGCAATCAAGTAGTGAGGAACGAGTATCTTGTATCGTGCATCAAATATCGTGCATCGTGTATCAAATATTGAAAAAAAAATCTTATTTACCCCTATTTATTGTTATTCTGTGCAGTATGGTTAGACACTTCAAGATTCCTCCCTAGGATCGTTTCCCAGCCCAAGCGACCAGCCTATCCTCTTACATTGGGACAACTAACAAGATAGTGAAAAATAAGTTTACTCCCACTCAGCTCACCCTCTTCAGAAAGACGGTATTTGGGCGATTCGTGGACATGGACATTATCTTCAATAGTCCATTGATCCATTACATTCTATTGATGGAGGTTGAATATTTTAGGAAGGATGCAATGACATTCGGTTTGAATGGTTCAGTTGTAACATTCACCAAGATTTCCTATTGATGATGGGATCGTGGCCGTCACCTAATCCACTAGTTGTGAGGAGGGTTAAAATAACTGGATCACTACGTCATACGTACTTCAAGAATGATTTCGCAGGGGACATTCATATTGATACCTTAGAGACAGTGTACAAAGAGATGAAGTTTGAGAACAACATGGATGTTGTGAAGATGAATTGGTCCATTACATTGAATTGGGTATGATGGGAAGGGAGAAGACGAGGACCAATGTCAATAAGACCTTATTAATTGATGTAGAGGATTTAGATTACTTCAATTCAATGGATTGAGGAAATGTGTTATGGGAGAGGACGTTACTTGGACTACAAAAAGGATTAAGTGGTCAGGCAGAGAACTACAAAAAAATGTTCAAGCACAATAAGATGAATGTCACATATAACTAACAAATTGTTCGTTGTTTTGTACAAATAAGGATCACACCTACACCATTGATCATGTCCGATAGGGAGAGGCTGTATAGGGACACTAGGGTTGATGAACGACCCATATACGAGTGCATTAATGCTGAGACAACCTCCTCAAAGACAAATAGATCACACCGTGATGTGGATGCTCATAGTAACTCCAATGAATACTAGAATCACGAACATCAGTTTCACGAGCCAGAAGTCCAAGAGCATTAGTCTTACGAGCTCCCTACCAATAAGTGCGAGATTCACGCACCTCATAATGAGTCTCACGAGCTCCCTATTGACGAGCATATGCTCCCAACTCAGGCGCGAGGTTGGCCATGGCCAGATACAACCCATTCTAAGCCCATGAGGGATGTGGGCATTCCCACATCACTCCGTGACATAGACCAAAAAGTGTTTATGATGGAGCATAAATTGGACGATGTACAATCAGACTTGAAAGATATGAAGTTTGACTTGTGTATCCTTCATCTTAGTGTACAAACAATCACCAGCCTACTACGGTCATTGTGTCGGGTAGGTAATATCATCTTAAACTTATTCCAATGTAAATCTATATCATGATGTGTTTGGCCTAAGATACTTCATAAATAATATAGGGTTTAAGCGTGGAGTCCACTGAGACTATTGATCTCATTCCTCCATATTTCACCGAGTCTCATGACCCAACCCCTCCATCAGCCACTGAGTCCCATGACCCCATTCCTCCACCTTCCACCTAATTCCAGGACCCCATTCCTCCACCCACCACTGAGACCAATGACCTCATTCCTCCACCTTCCACTTTAGTTTCGGAAATAAAAATATTCTCCATATAAATTCCAAATTAGTAAAATAAAATATCTTGCAGGAATTAGTCACATCTAAGGCAGATGTTAAAATTTCGTTTGTGACAACTGCAAATCCACTAGAAACTGTTTTAGAAAAATATAGAGACAATCGTCAAATCTCCTACAAATATAAAACATGATCTACATTCATGAAGTTATACCGTCCATGAATGGAAAGTAATAATTAACAGCTGAAAAACTAAAGTAATTAGTCCTTAATTTTGTTGGTGCCAGTTGTTTGTTTAAGAGGAGGATGATTGAATGGCTTCCATCAATATCTTGTCAATCATTTGCACATTTTGCTTGTATACTAATTGAAGTCCACAATATTTTGCCACCAAGTCTGGGGAATCAGCTTCAATAACAGCCCAAACATGAGACCTGTGGCGAAAAATTTGACCATATTTCTTTCTTGGGCTGTAATAGAGCCAAACAAACTGGCGTTCATGTAGCCAAATCACTGTGTCCTCAATGATAGTATGAATGTGGAATGGTTTAATTAGTCCATTCTGAACTCCAAATTGACAAATGAGTTCATGCCTTGAAACTGAGCCAACATTGTTGAGAATTGCTGTTGGATGTTTGTTGATGTGGAAAAGTGTCCAAACTGCAAATCCCATCCAATCATTATTAATATACAAATTTGGAGGCAATTCGATGCCTATATGACTCTTTGGAGATAGTTGATTATTCAGCTGGGGCCAAATGTTTCTACTTGGAATAACGAAGTCAAATTCAGTTTCAAATCGATCCTGTTGTAAAGAAAATGTTAATAACTAATTTGCTATTACATAATGCATAAGAACAACAACAATATAAAATTATCCACCATAATAACATCATCAACATTTGTTGACTTGTACATTTTCTCTCGATTTCAATCGTACCATGGATTTCATCTATCATAAGTAGAAGCTAAAAAATACAAAATTTTAAAACTATTTTCTCTTTACTTTTCAAAGTTTGCTTGACTATATTTGAAAACATCGATAGAAAAATAGATGTGGGAAAAGGTGTTTATAGACTTAATTTTTTAAATCTAAAAACTAATTGAAACGTTAGCAAATGAGATCTTAATGATTGAATGTATAAGAATGAGAGAGCAAGTAGTAATGTCATAGAACCTAAATATATTGAAAAACGATAACGAAAAATACAAAATAAATCAAGTGTTCGAGATACTTGGACCCTCCCAATCTTAAAATAACTCTCAAGCCCTAATTCATATACCAAATATTGCTTGTCTTCTCCATTCTTTACTCCCTCTATTTATAACCAACTACTTAACTAATGAATAATATATCCCTAATATTCCTCTCATACCAATCCTATCATAATGTCCACACGAGCATAGTTCAACAACTATCTTAAGTGAAAGGTCATGAATTTGAACATCCACCCTAAAAAAATTATCAAATAGGAATATAATGTTTTAAAAAATATCTAAATAGGATTCGAAAAACTTTCAAATTTATGTCTAACCAGTAAATACCCAAGCTTTAAAAAGTGTGTAGATAATATAAATCCGTAACCTTCCAAAATGTTATTTCTGGACAAAATATATATATAGAGGATATAAAACTCTCAATTTTTAGGTATAAAAAGTTGAAAGTTGAGAAGATGGAGAAAGAATAGTAACTAATAATGAACTAATGTATAAGAAAATAGGAATTAACTAATGAGTTACAAGAAGGAGAGAGAGAGAGAGAGATGGACCTTTAAATCCTTTTGAAGGAAAGAAGGAATGCTTTCTTTGAGTTGCAAAATGTGGTTCCTTTCAATATCTGAACTAGAAGTTGATGAATCTGCTTGAGAATTATCATTTGAACTTTGTTCCTCTACCCACTCTTGTATACGCAAATCTTGTCTTCTTTTCTCTTCCTTTTGTTTTGGATCATATTTATGAGAATGTACATTCTTTAACATTCCACGAACATAAATTTGGTCATAAAATTCATACAATTCAGCTGGAGAACTCAACACATTACTTACAATTGTATTCACAAATCCTTCAAGATCTTGCTTATAATAAACAAGACGTGCACCACAAAGAACAGGCTTAAAGTCCGAGTTATTGCATAGGATCGAAAAACGAAGATTCCTCCATTGATTTAATCTATATGGATAAACAGCTCGTGGCTCGAAAATTATCCAAAGTTGATGAGAATCAACTAACAAATCATTACTCAAGTAAAGAATTGATTCTCTTTCCATTGAATATTCATCATTGTCCACTTGGTAAGAGAAGGAATGAGATTTTTGTGAATTTTTATCAACAGAAAATACTACAAAAAAGGCCATCCCCATCCACTTCTTATCTTTATGCAAATTTGGAGGTATCTTGATTGTGATTTTAGGCTCTTCTAGTTGAAAATTGAAGAAACTTCTTGAAATTTCTTTTTGAGGAAAAATGTAGTATTCACCATACAGCTTCAGTTCCTAGACATGAAGAGAGTTGATTTGATGAAACATCCATGTAATTAACTTATAGCTTTTTTTCCCTTAACTAATTAAAAATATTTTTAAGACACGTGGATTATTCCTCTCATTGCTTTGAGATGGAACACGTGTTTATCTAAGATAATATTAGAGGTTATAAAATCGAAACAGTCATTCATTCAGAAAAAGAAAAAAAAAAAAGAAAGAAAGAGAGGTCGATTCCAAGAATGATAAATCCAATGAAGAATCCCAAATATCATAGACGAGACAAATCTTCCATCCAAATTTTAATATAATTTCAACTTGTTTTTCTCTAAATTCTCGTGACTTTTTACTAGATATGTTTTGTAACTTATCAACCATACATAAGAGACTATTATTTTATTCAATGATTTTCTAATCAAGACTTTTTTAGATGTAAGAATTATTGCAACACTTATTTGAATTTAAGATAACAATTAAGAAACCTATAAAAAAAAATGTAAGATTCAAGATGAATTGAAAATATATAATATAGATAAAAAATTGACATTATTCCTAGGAAAGGTTTAGGGCAGTAAACTTCAAATTACTTTTCCCTAAACCTACATTTCTAAAATATATATGAAGAGTTTAAGGAACTATTCAGATTCTTTCTTTTTTTAAAAAAAAAAAAAAAAATATATGGATTGTGGATGTATAGATGTACTAGATTATCCTAACTAGGTTGACACAATCTTAGCATCCTCATGATTTCCCACGTCTCTTTATTGATATAAAGTAATTTTTAGATTGATTAGATAAAAAAATATTTTTTAAAAAATCATTTTGATTTTAAACTCTTTTGATTAAGAAAAAAGTTTAAAATAAACTTTGAAATTGTTTCAAAAGTTCTGTTTTAAGATGATTCAAAAATTGAAATGTTGTTAAATACTTCAATTTTTTTCCTCTATAAAATGACTTAATTTAAAACACCCCATATAAAAGGTTTAGCATAGAAAGAAAACCTCGAAAGTCCTTAGAAGTGTTGCCTTGAGGTTTCGTTTTAAGATGATAGAGTAGTCACTTTCACTTTCTTCACCCTCAAAAGTTGCATTCATGGTGGAACAATTCTCTATAGCCTGATCAGGTGGTGGTTCACTAGGTTCAAGTCTTGGAAATGACCCAATTGTCCTGAAACAATCCATTAATAATGTAGATATTTTTAAAGAGAGACAAGAAGAAAGAAAACTAATAAAATAATCCATTAATTAATGTATGAATATGATAAAGACAACAAAACTTTTACATATCTCAATAACGATATGATATTGTTCACTTTAGGCATAAGCTTGTTGGAAGTGTTGATGAGCCCACTCTAAGATTCACTCTAAATCTCACAGATTTTGAAGAGAAGAAACTTATTCTCTTACAAAACTCAATAATACACGAGAAAAATATTGTTCTATTGAAACTCAATTTTCTTCTATTTATTTGATTTCCTTCCTTCACTTTATTATAAATGAGGGAAATGAACTCTTTATATAGTACTCAAGAGATATTTCCCAAAAGACATAAAAGACACTTGACATCCATTTGATGTACTTTCCTGTTATTTTGTGCTACGGCTAGAAGCAATTAAACAGTCACCAAGCGAATCATAGGTACAAAAACTTCTTCATAATCTACACTATAATTTTGTTTGTACCCTTTCATGACAAGTCTTGTCTTGTATTTCTTGACATCTCCATTTTGCTTCAACTTTTTTCTATAAATCCATTTGACTCCAAGAGCTTTTCTATTTTTTGGTAGTTTGACTAATTCCCATGTCTCGTTTTTTTTTATTGCATCAATCACTTGATCCATTGCATCTTTCCATTTTGCATCTTCAATTGCCTCCTCAAAGTATATAGGATCAACATCTACAAATAAAGCAAAACCAGCATGATCATCACCCAACATTCTTCTTAAAGTATTATAGATATCACGAATACTTCTTATCATCCTTGAAGTAGTTTCTTCATCACTTATGGAATGTGAAGATGAAGATGAAGCCACTAGTTGAGTCTCTTCAAGCTCCAAGTCTCGAGCATCTTCTTTACCACCCATCTCAATAAGTAATGGATTCCAATCTTTATTTTCTACACCCGATTTCTAGAATTCTGCTTCATTGAACTTGACATCTCAACTAATAATAACTTTCTTACTTACAGTGTTGTATAATTTGTAAGTCTTGAAGTTCTTACTGTACACAACAAAAATGCACTTTTCTGATTTATCATCTAGCTTACCTTTTTTCTCATCTGTAACATGAGAATAAGCAATGCATCAAAATAGTCTTAGGTGACTAACAGTTGGCTTTAAGCTGTTCCATGCTTCTTGAGGACTTATATCTTGCACACTTTTAGTTGAAGCTCGATTTAAGAGTTAAACAACACAAGTTACTACATCTCCACAAAATTGATCTGAGAGTTTCTTGGCTTTCAACATACTTCTTGCAAGCTCCATTATTATTCTGTTTTTTCTCTCTACAACTCCATTTTATTGAGAAGTTATTCAAACAATCTTCTGATGCTTAATTCCATTTTCTTTCAAGAAATTTGCAAACGCAATGTTTTCAATCTCACTTTACTTTCATTTTCAACCATTGCTTTGAAAGTCTTCAAACATTTGAAAGTATAGTTCTTTTCTTTTAGCAGATAAATCCATGTTTTCCAACTATAATCGTCAATAAACGTGAGAAAATAACGATTACCTCCATATGTAGTAGTTCTCATGGATCCACAGAAGTCTGTATGGATGAGCTCTTTTCTTTTAGCAGATAAATCCATGTTTTCCAACTATAATCGTCAATAAACGTGAGAAAATAACAATTACCTCCATATGTAGTAGTTCTCATAGATCCACAGAAGTCTATATGGATGAGCTCTAGAGGCTTTGATGCTCTCCAAGAACCTCTTGTCATAAATGAATTTCGATGATGCTTTCCAAAAATACATGCTTCACAAAGTTGATCTTCTTTTTTAATATTTGGCATTCCTCTCACCATATGTTGTTGACACATGTGATATAAAGTGTCAAAATTAAGATACCCATACCAACAATGCCAAAGCCACGAAGTGTCCTTTACTAAAGCCTCAAAACAAACAAGCTTCTAATAGTGCATTTTAATAGGAAACATTTTGTTGTGAGTCATTCACACCTTTGTTATGACACCTCCATTCTTGTGTAAACCCCATACTCCACTTTTCCTACATAAGTGAGTAACAAGCGTGTTAAGTAAAATTATGAAAGGAGGTAAAGAAGGTAGGCCGATGGAGGTAGAAAATTATAAGTGTTAGACAAGGGTGAGTTTTAGATAATAACAAGTGAAAATTTGCTAAGTATGGAAGCAAAGTGTAGGCATGCGTTGATGGAGAAGTGTGAACGCTTGGGGTTGCGTGGTAGCAACCAAGGCTTGTAGAGGTTAAGTGTTGAAGGCAAATGTGTTGGTACTAAGGATGAATGCATGGATTGAAAGGTATGATGCGTTGATAAGGCTTGCAGCAACCTCAAGTATGTGCGAACAAAGGCACTAGACGATCGTGTAGCAGATGAGCGGCACTATACGATTGGGTAAGCGATCGTCTAGTAAATGAACAGCAATACACGATAAGGTAGACAATCGTGTAGGTGGACGATGGGCGATCGTACAGTAAATGCATGGAGAGTTAAACGATGCAGTAGGCGATCGTGTAGTAATTTCGTGGAGTTGAACGATACGCTAGACGATGCGAAAGATCGCGCTAAATGATGGCATTACGCGTTGGATGATAGTGTAAGCGGCACTACACGATCGACATCAGTGCTAGAGATGAGCTGTACGAAAAGCGCTAGACGATAGATGTTGGATGCTAGACGATAGATGCTGAGCGCTAGACGATAGACGCTGGGTGCTAGACGATAGACGCTGGGTGCTAGACGATAGACGTTGGGCACTAGACAATAGACCTTGGGCACTAGACGATAAGTACTAGGCGTTTGACGATGGAGTATGCGATGCACACTAAATTTATATTATGAGGCGAAGCCTAACGTGGGTTATGAAGGAAGGGAAGGAAAAATAAATTAATTGAAGAAACTCACTAATGGGAATTGGCCGGAAGCACTAACTACTGGTAGAGGTGGCAGTTTGACCCTTGAACAGGGGAGGTGGAAGGAAGTATAAAAGAAAGAAGAACTTCAGAAGCTCGATTTTGGAAAATGACTTGAGCAAATTAAGTAAGATTGGTATCGTTCGAAAGCTGAGAGAATCTAGTTTTTGAGGTTGTTTTACCGGAGAAGATCTCACACAGAGAATAGTAAAAGTGAAGAATTTGCAGAAGGGGTAGATTCTCGGATTAATCAGAGACCGGAGTGAAGATTGGAAGCTCCAGGACAAACTACAAGAAATTTTCCGCTAATATTTTAAAGATAAGAAAGTTATCTCAATTCTAAATAAGTTTGTAGAAGAAGTTTCTTAAAAAGAATCTTGGATTTTAAGTTATGAATTTTTGAAGTTGGAACAGGGAATCGGTATGTAAGCAGGCAACTGCTTGGGAAGATTAAGCAAGCAGCTCACCATAATGAGCGAGAGCGAGCGAGAGATAAGAAAATGAGCGAGAGCGAGAGTGAGTTAGGGAAGAGGAGGATCTCGCTAAGGATGAAGATCTCACTGGTTTTGTGCTGAATCTCGCTAGAAGTCACAAATCTCGATAGAAGTGGTAAATCTCGCTCATAAGGGTGATCTCGCTCATAATGATCATCTTACTAGTAATGTTATTTTGTTGGTGAAAGTTTCATTAGTAAGTGAGCTACTTGAAGCTTTTCGCTGAGAATTCTAAGGGATCTAATCGAGATTGTGTTCTTTCAGGCCAAGAAGAGCTAAGAGAGGCATATAAACCGTTTAAGAGCCCCGACGAGATGTGAGTGACTATAAATGATTTATAAATGGTTTATAAATATTTTAATAATCCATGCTTTATTAATAGTTACTTTTATGTTGGTTATTTTACACGAAGTTCCAAGCAATGCATTTCTCTAAAGTTTATAAACGCATGCTAGTTACAAAGTTTATGAAAAATGCTTTGGTACAATGGTTGAACCATGGTAGTTTTCAAAAGGAGATTCTATGACATGTTTATGTTAGAAGTATTTGTATTATGTTTTAAAGCATATGTGCTCTTAACGTTGTTGATCATGCGTTAGGGTTAAAGCTAAAGTTGAATGAATCTTGATGTACTATGTTTTAAATACCTAAGGTTATCAAAGTATATGTGTTGGTATTCCTAAACACAATGAAAAAGGATACTGAAGGTAGGGAAGGTATCCTAAAGAGATTTCTATGCTATATTTGAAAACTATTTTTTTAATGCTTTTCGAGAACTTGATAGCTTAAGTGAGCCGGATGCTAAAGGTAAGGAATGTATTTGAGTAAATGTACCAAAGATGTTGACGGTACTTAGTAAACAAATGTGCACGTAGGTAGTTCAATAAAGAGATCGACGTAGGGGTCTCTCCTAGCCATAGTTTAGTATGAAGAGATTGAAGTAAGGGTTTTTTCTGGCCATGGATTGGCGTTAGGAATTAGAGCGATGGATGTTCATTCTCAACTAAGATTCAATTTTCAGATACAATGGTTTTAAAAGTTTTATGTACATGTTTGCTTGGCCTATTTTAGTTTCAGTAGTATGTTTTCGAGCTTTTAGTTTAAGCATGAGATTTTTATTTTTATTAAGTCACTCGCTGGGTGAGTAGCTCATTCTTTCAAATATTTTTCTTTTCCCAGGTAGTGGTCATCTCCCCAGAGGTTAGCTATCATCCTGCTCTGCCACTCAAGGACTCCAGTTAAAAGTCCAAAGTGTAGAGAGAAGTTTTAGGTGTTTACTCTGTAAATGTTTGTACATATGTGTTGCTCATATTAGGGACTAGTAAAGTATATTGGGATCGTTGAACTCTGTATGTATTAATATGATGTAATTACGTTGTTGTTGATCCCTGGTGTTCTGAGGTTATTTTTAAAGTTTCATTAGTTTGGTGAATGGTTATATATGTATTCCAGGGATCTAAGTAGGTTAAGGATGTTAGTTAGGCAATAAGTGCCACAAAAGGGTTGGTAACTACTGTCGTCACATTCACTTATGGATTAAGAAGGGTAATCTAGGAGGGTGTGTGACATCTTGCATATACTATCTTTAAAGATAATATCTTGTCCTTGCAGCAGAAACTGCCCAACACTTAAAAGATTGTGCTTGAGCCCTAAAACATTATAAATATCAGTGATTCTTTTTGCTCCATTCTTTGTCTTGACAAGAATATCTCATTTTTCTTTGACTTCAATTTTCTTGTTGTCACCGGTCTTTACTTCATTTTGATGAGATTCATCTAAAGATATAAAAATATCATTTCTTCTTGTCATATGGTTACTACAAGCACTATTAAGATACCATATATCTTCAGTGCTTGTTTCTTGGACATTGAATGTGAGGAAGAGAAGACATTGATCATTATCCTCCTACTCATGCATTAGAGTGATTTCAGCTTGATTTCAATTAGACTTCTTGGACCAATAGTGTACATTAAAATGCCCATAACGTCTACATTTGAAATATTGTGTGTGAGAAAAATATCCACGGCCTCCATTTTTGCTTTTTCCTCTACTTGAACTTGTCCCTATCCTCTATTTGAAGAAGTTTGATTGTCTCTGATCTCTAACTCACAATTTTTGAAGTTGTTGGACAGTCCATTTCCTCTACCACCACGTCGACCTCTTCTTCCACCAGACCTCCCTCTATAAGAGGTTTGTATATGAAAAGCTTCTTCTGAAGGAGTAGAATCAAACCACTTCATTCTGAGCTCATGGGATTGAAGAGATCCCCATTAAGCTATCGATGGAGAGAGTTGACAAATCTTTGGATTCTTCATTGCAACAACAATATCCTCATACCTTCGAGTCATACTTCTAAGGATATTTTCAACTACTCTTTGATCTTAATTTGTTTCTCCATTTGATCTCAATTGATTAACAATTAAGAGAACATGGTTGAAAAATTCATCAATAGTTTCAGCAATTGATTAACTAGCTTTGACAAAGAACATCAAAATATATATATTTATATATATGTATATATACACATATATATATGTGTGTATATATACATATATATGTGTGTGTATAAGGAGAGAGAGAATTGATGTATATATGTCAAATGGTGTGTATAAGGAGAGAGAGAATGATTTAATTGAATTACCTTTGAAATGCATTAAACCAAGAAGCCTTGTAACGAGCTCCACCATCCATCAAAGTAGAAACATTTACACGATTCCGACGCTTCAAAAGATGATCAACAATTGATGTATGGTATTTTTCAGGAGATCCAAACAAGGCTTTGATCATCTTCCCAATAAAACCCCCTACATTTTGTTCATACAATATTGAAGCTCCACACCATTTGACCTTCACAAATGGGTTATCAGTCATTATTGAAACATCAATGCAGCAACATTCGTTCAACCACCTTGATATCCTGTTCATTGGTATGTAAAAAACTGATAGTCCAATTGGGTTATCCAATTCAAGGTTGTTGCCATCAAACACTAGGGGTGATTTTAGAGGGCATTCATCTGTTTCCATTTTCACTATGAACTCACAAAAAAAATTTGAATTATTATTGCTAATTTCATGTTTTTGGACTTCAAATGCAGCAGCTAAAGCAATTCCAACCCTTGGATTTTCTTCACTTATGTAATCTGGTGGACAATGGGCTGTAATTGAGAATCCATATCTTTTTTCATCAAAGCATGCTATGAAACTAGGATAGGGGATCACAAAAGAGTATTTTTCTTGTTGCCATGTGAGGACCTGCCAAATCAAAAATAGTTACAATTTTCAGTTTATTCCTCTGTGTCTTATTCAACTAATAATATAAGATTAAATTTACTGTATCTCTAACTATCATGAGGTTTTGGATTCTGTGGTAGTTTAACTTGATATCAAAGAGCTAGACGTCTTGTATTTAAACTTATATAGGCAATGACCATCCACATATCTTGATCACTATGGTATGGTATCGTTTCTGCTTTCTTCTTTTTCTTTTCTTTTTTATTTTTTAATCACATTGGATATCACTTTTAGGGATAATAATTAAATGTATAGCAATATTTTTAAAAATTACAAATATAGCAAAATCTATAAGTGATAGACTGCATCACTGTTAGACTCCTACCAATAATATGGCCTATCACTTATTGACTTTGAAAACTAGATTTAAATTCTGCTATATCTACAAATTCTTTTGTATTATGTTTTATCTACAAATTTTGGGCTTGATTGCTATATTTCAAACTGTCTCTCTTCCTCTCCCTCTCTCTTTTTTTTTAACTATAGACAAAAGAAAAGAGCGGTCAGGAGGTGCTGGTGAAGAAGTTAGCATAAAAGGAAGATAAAATCTCTTTAGAAGAAAGAATCTTTTATTTAGATTTACAAAGATGGACACGTTTGAGAGAATCCTTTTTCACTCTCTCAAAATACACTCATTTACTTTTCACTCTAAATTTCTCTCTAACTCTCTTGCTTTTCTTTCTTCATTTCTTTGCTTTCTTTGCTTACAAATGGGGGGTATATCTCCTATTTATAGAAATGATATCTTTGGAGCCTATGTAAAAGGATTTTCTAGTCTTTTCTAAGATCAAGGTTATTCTAGATATTTCTATGAAGTTTGTCATTGTCTAGAGAGTTCCATGGATCCTAAATAAAGACTAAGATATTTCTAGATTCTTCTTATATATTTACATGCATTTTGAACATAATCTAGAGAAATCTATTGTAGATACTCCAAGAAGATTATAGAATAGTTGGTGTTTCTTCTTCTTCGACATTTCCACTCAATACTAACTATTCTAGCTCTTCCCATCATCTCAAGTTGTTATTGGAGCTCTACACGCTTAGATGCTCTTAGCCTTCTGGCACTAAGTCTCAATTTTGATTCCTTCTAATGTAACTACTTGTTCTTCCACGGTCTTTAATTCGATGTTTTGTGATACCTCTTCGTATGTTGTTGGTTTTTCAAATACTACTAATGTTGCATTTGCATATTTAGAATTTCATATTCTTTGTCTGATTGATTGCCTTAATTGTAGTTCTCAACCACTAAGACTCGATGTCCTTAGTTGCTCTTATTTTTTATCATTTTCCCCTTTGAAAGATCTTCTAATCTTTCTGTTGGAGCATGTTGCACTTGATTTAATTTTTCTTTTGATCCTTCTTGAAAGACCTCTGGTCCTTATGTGTATTTTTTTATTCGGGTGCCTGTCATGGCGATTTTTCATCTACTGTAACATTTCTTGATGTATAACATTATTCACCAGTAGAATCAATGCACTCTGCCCTTAGATGCCCTTGCTTATTCATATTAGCCCCATTCTACTAACATGATATGGATGAAGTCCCTTCGATGTCATTTTATCAAGCACGTACCACTGGCATTGAAATCTTAGTACATCTCAACACCATGAGGTCCTAACATGATGAAGTTTCCTATTGATGTCAACTGAGATACCGACACCAAATTCTTCTCATTTCGGACACATAAAGTATGTTATCTAGTTCCACTTGATTAAAGTTGGAATAGGGCATCATCCTAGTTGTGCCAAACATGAGCTATTGGCAACTCCGAGTTGTTTGTGGTTACAACAACTTGACTTCCTTTGTACGTTGATGTGTTTTTCAGCTTCCTCTTATCACCTGCCATGTGGTTAGAGCAGCCTGAATTGACATGCCAATCATTTTCCTAATTTATCTCTCTAGCATGGAGAGCCAACACATCGTTCTTCATTGCATTGGACAGACTATGGGTTAGGATCTATTGTTGCAAAGCATGACTCTACATCCAATTCTTCTTCACTAATGCTCTCAGCTTGGAAGGTGATTTCATTGCTTTCTGTTATCTTCTTCTCATGACGGTAGTCTCTAGCATAAAGACCTATCATTCAAAAATTATAACATTCACTCTTTTTTTTGTACTCCTGTTTTCGATTAGTTTTACTAGTTTCCTTTACTTAACTAATGCTTGTTGACTAGCAAGCATGTTTTCTAGGTCAATCAAAGAAGGTTGGACTATCCAACCTTGAATAGCAACAATAAAGCTTCTATATTCAGGTTTAAGTCCATGGATAATGAATCCCCTCATTCCTAATTCTGAAATAGTGGAAGTGCGATCTAATTTAGATATTTCGCGACAGTTTGATATTCATCTCCTTTTAAGCAATTGACAAGAGCTGATCATTCTTTAGAAATTGCAATCTCGCATCATTTTATTTTTAGAATAGAAAGGAAAACACATCCCATTCTACTTTCAAGTCTCCACAATACTGACGTGCTTAAACATTTCTTCATCAACTATAGTTTTAATTCCAAATATGGCCTTACCTGCCTTGATATTCCATTTCTTGGAAGCAACAACATTCTCAGGTGAATGGACTTCAATGCCTCCTGTAACATCCCACAAGTCTTGGCCTTGGAGATACAACTTCATAGATGTAGACCATTTTGTGATTTTGAGCATTGAGCTTCTCCTCCAACCAATTGAAGGTCTCCTATCATATTTTAGTGATGAATGCACTCTACAAGTAATTGTGTCCTAGACAACAAGCTTCACAGCCCCAAACAGTAGGCGATCTTTAGAAGCTCTACGACAATAAGCTAAGTTACCTTAGAATAAAGTATTGAGAGAATTTGAAATGTTCAAGTTCGAATAATGGCTTGACTTTGATGATAAGGTTCAAAATTGATAAATTTTCAACTCTAACAGTAACAATAGTGGTACTATGACACTAGTGGTAACATAGGACGTAATTCTCAGGTGCAATCGGATTGAGTACTCTTTATTCATCAATAAGATTGCATATATTATTACAGGTTTGGATGTCGGTCCCATGTGCCAATAAAAATTTAGAACACAAGTAAACAACACTAAAGGTAATCAAATAAGACCCACTTTTTTTTATTCCCATTGATCTATTACGTTTCCAATGGGGTGAACGTGGCCCTAATGTAGACAAAATACTATTATTTATATAACCATCAACAAACCTACAACATATTTAATAATCATCAATCTTATAATAGTCGGACGTGGTTGTCGAAGTTGATATCGAAGATGATTTTCATTGGAGTTTGTAATCAGAGGTGATTTTCGGAGCCCATAGTTGGTCGCGCAGAGTTGATCATCAAAGATGGTTTTCATCAGAGTTTTGTAGCCGGAGGTGGTTTTCAGAAGCCAAAGTTGATCGCATGAATGTGATATTAGAGTTGGTTGTCAAAGTTTTTCATTAGAGGTAGTTATCAAAGCCTCGAGTTTATCGTCGGAGTTGCCACTCAAAGGTAGTCATCAAAGTTGATCATCGAAAGTGATTTTTGTGGAAATTTATAGTTTGAGATGGTTGTCAGAGTTGGTCACCGGAGTTTGTTTGTCGAAGGTAGTTTTCGGAGCTTGAAATTGATAGTCAGAGTTGGTCATGCAAAAATGGCCATCAGATTAGGTCACAGGAGTTATCTTCGAAGGTGGTTGCCGGAGCCCAAAATTGGTCGAGCGAAGGTTATCAGAGATCAAAGTTGGTGTTCAGAGTTCAATAAGATGTGATTTCAGAGGCCAGAGTTGGTTGTCAAAGTTGTAATCGAGGTGGTTGTCGGAGCCTAGAATTGGTTGTAATTGTAGTTGTTGTGAGATCCTGGAATTGGTCGTCGAAATTGTAATCGGAGGTGATTGTTGGAGCCTAGATTTGTCATCAGAGGTAATCATTGAAGCAAAGTTATTTACCAGATTATGACAGCGATAGTCACCAACAATGGGCGATGCGTAAAGCCATTGAGAGCATTAGAAGAAGGTAGAGTTTAGGTGAGTTGGTAAAATATACCAACTCAACTCCACCAACATTTAAAGTTGGTGGGCCAAACATTGAGTAGGTATATTATACCAACTCAACTTAACTCATGTTGGTGAGCCAAATATCCCCTTAGTTTTTCTCTAACTCTCTTGTTTTTCTTTCTTTCTTTATTTGCTTGCTTTGCTTACAAATGGGGGCATATCTCCTATTTATAGAGATACAATCCTTGGAGCCCAAATAAAAAGATTTTCTAGCTTTTTTTTTTTCGGTATCTACGTCATTATATATATTTTTATGAAGCTTATCGTCGTCTAAAGAACTTTTTTAGAATTCCGTAGATCCTAAATAAAGACTAAGATATTTCTAGATATTTCTTCTTACATATTTACATGCATCTTCAACATAATTCTAAAGAAATCTATTGTAGATACTCCAAAATGCTTCTAGAATGTTAGTGTTGCTTCTACTTCAATAGATGCACCAAGATATTTCAACTACGTTGATGCACCCATAGCACCCTCATCATGCTTGGACCTAAATTCGATGTATTGCCAAGAAAAGATGAGTACATGAGTTTTTAAAGGAGCTAGGGAAAAGCCTAGAAGAAAATTAGTACGATAAGAAGACTAGAGGAAAGCTTTCCAATTTAAAGCAATAAAAGACCTCATTTGTTAATTAAATCAAAAGACCTCTGAATTTATTGAAAATAGTGTCCCTCTAAATTGGATGAAATTGAAACTTACTTAAGATTATATATAGAGGCTAAATTAAAACCAAAACCAGAACTTACCAGAACCAAATTGGAAACTTAATAAAAAAAAAAAAGAAAAGAAGGAAAAATCACTTATCGAAGAAGTATAAAAACACTAGACTAACTTCGACGAAATTAGCATAGCTCAAATCATAATTCGGAATTAAAATCAACCTACAAAATTAAACATTTAAAGAAAGAAAATTCACAGAAGAGAAACAATGGACAAAAGAAACTCAAGTATCTATATAAAAAATAATAATAAAAACAAGGCAAAAGTGATTGTTGCAATTCCTTTAACATGATATTAAAGGAGCTAGACGTCTCATCTTTAAATTTGTACAAAAATAATGATTATTCACATCCATGTATCTTCACTATAGTATAATATTGATACTTAGATAACTCAAAAGACCTCGTCCTAATTAAAATATTGTCCCTTATTTCAAACTTGTGAGATTTTATAGTCATGTAATAGCTACAAAGCATGTACATTAGAAGGTAACAACTTCTAATGACATTCGCAAACTTTAAGGTTAAAATAATCAAAGTGAAACTCAAAAAACCATAATTTTTTTAAAAGAAATTGAAGTTAATCTTAAATATTATGATCAAATTAAGAGACTAAAACCTAACTAGAGATTATAGAGTGCTAAGGATGTGTCACTCTAGTTGAGATAATAACTAAGTCTTGAAAGAATTACAAATATAGCAACATCTATCTGAGATAGCCTATATTGCTCATAAACTTCTATATATGAGCGATAAATTCTCTCATTGATAGATCTATCAGCGCTATGGTCTATTACTTCAAGAACTTTATCTAAATTTCACTATATTTGAAAATTCTTTTGCATTGTTCTCTATCTACTAATATTTTGGATATGATTGCTATATTTACAATTGTCTCTTTAATTCTGCAGAAGAAATACTTGATCTCAAGGCAAAAGATGCTAAAATATGTTTATGGGTTTGCCCTAAAAAGTAAACATGTACGAAAAATAACTATAAATATAATGAGAAAAGAAAAGTAGCGAAATTACCTCAAGGTATCGTTGAGTCATTGTCCTTAGGTGAAGGGCAGAAAGATGAGGTTGATCAATTTTGTATCTTTCAGCTGGTTCAGTGGATATTGGACAACGAATAAAAGTCATTCCCATCTCACTTGAAGGAATTTGTTTCTCTTGATTGTAATATTCTTTTAGTGAAACACAATCTCTTGCTTCCACTTCTCTAACACTTAGTGGAAGCTTTGGCAAACTCAAAAGATGAAAACATTTCACCAAAAATAGATCCCTCAAATTAACAAGATGACAAATGCTTTCAGGCAATTTGGTAAAATGATTTTTGCTCAGATGAAGAATTTGTAATGAAGCTAAGCTACGAAGGTCATTAGGTAAATCCCCATCCCACAAATTGCAGTTACTCAAATTCAAAACCCTCAAAGAACAACCAAAATTAAACCAATTTGTCACTTTCAACCCTTGAGAATGGGAGAATTTTCTAGTGAAATTCCAAGTGGGGAATAATGAATGAAGAAATTTGCGAGATAGTCCTTGACAATTTAGTATTTCAAGTTTGGTCAAAAGTTGAAGTGACATTGGAGCTTGATTTACACAAGTGCAAGTAATATCAAGCTTCTCTAAGGAAGAAATATTTCCTAAACTCTCTGGAAGACTATTAAGTTTTGAGCAGCCATTTAAATTCAGGGTTTTCAAAGATGTTAAACAGCCAATAGTGAAAGGAAGTTTTAGAAGATTTGTGCAATTTTTGAGATTTAATAAAACAAGTGCCGTTAAATGTCCTATTGATGAATGCAAAATTTTTATAGATGTTTCATCTAAATGAAGCTCTGATAAATGGTTCATGTTTCCTGAGATTTTTGGAAAATGGGTGAGATTTGAACAGCCTGAAAGAACCAAAATGTTGAGAGATTCTAAGCAAATATTGAAAGGAATAGTTGTTAATTTCTTGCAATTTCTGAGGTCCAATTGAATTAGATGCTTTAGATTTCCCAAAGAGTGGTGAAGTTGGTGTAATTCTACACAACCACTCAAAACCAATCTTTCAAGATTTGGAACACCTGAAAAATCAGGGGTCTTGGATAGGAATTGAGAATCACTTAGATTTATTACTTTCAATGTTTCCAAGCTCTGCAAAAAAACAAAAAAACAAACAAATAAATAAATAAACGTACTGAAAATAGGAATCAATACTACGATTTATTAAAAGTAAGAGGATGACATAGAGGAAATAAAACAAGTGTTAAAGTACAAAATGATGTAATATTTAATATTATTATTGATGTACCTTTGAAGCAGTCCAAAGATGTTGAATAGAGCTACTAGGCAACTCAAGCTCCAACAGGTTTGTGGGATTGAAATTTGATGGTAAACACTTTAAAGGGTAACCATGCCAATCGAGAAACCTTAGCTGATCAGAGAGATATTGAAGTTCTTCAGAAAGATAAACATTGTTCAGTTTCAATACTCTTAGATTTGTCATTGCTGAAAATGATTTGACATTCAAATGTGACTCTCCCTCTTCATCCATATCCATCATTATCCCTTCAATTGCTTCTGTTCCCTGTCAAAATTAATTCATCATCCATATATATGAATATATCATTTTACCAATGTCAAGCTTTCCTATGAAACACACAAAATTAATAATTTCATGGAATGTATTAGCCACCTTTACAAGTAAGTATACACCCATCAGATATTCTTTTAAGGAAAAAAAAATATCTTTTTGATGTCTACGTTTTGGGTTAGTTTTTCTATTAGACACAATTTTAAAAGTTGAAGGACCAAAATTCCAAACTTTACCTATATTATAAATGGCTTAAAAGTATCAATTTAGAAACGTACCTCATCAAGACTTAGAGCAAGATTTATATCTTCACGAAGCCACAACCTGCTTCTTTTTTCAGGCTCGTTCGGAAAGTTTTGGCGAACAATTTCTTGACCCATTTCTTGTATTAAATCATGCATTTGTAGCTTATCATGTGGTGTAGTAATAAGAGATTTCTCCTCCAATATTTCAAGCCCAAGAACAGCAGGAAATCCAAAGCTTTCAAGAATTTCAATTGCTTGTCTCTTACTCTTCCTCTTGAAAAAACATGCAATATCTAGAAAAATTTTCTGTTCAGACTTCTCTAACATATAATAACTAATTTTCAACTTTTCAAGAATTTCCTTATCACGAACTTCCTTCAACTTTTCCATTGCATTTTTCCATTGCTCCATTGGTTTATCACGTAAAGAGGATCCAAGAACCTCAATTGCTAATGGAAGCCCTCCAGCATAATCTACAACTTGGCTAGATAGATCAAAATACCCTGTCTTTGGATGGTCTTCACTAAATGCCTTTTGTGAAAAAAGTTGAAGAGCTTCTTCAATCTTTAGCCCTTCGACATTGTATCGTCTTTTGATTCCGTGTGAAATTAGGAGATGTTCGTCTCTTGTGGTAACGATGACTCGACTTCCTGAACCGAACCAATTTGAACCTCCGGCTAACTTTTGAAGTTGGCTTAGATGGTTGACGTCGTCAAGAATTATAAGAACTTTAAGATTACTTATTCTTCTCTTGATCAATGTAGCTCCATCAGCATTTGGGATGTCAATGTTTCGTTTCATTAAAGCTCCTGTTAGAAGTTTTTCTTGTAATGAAACTAAGCCTTCATTCTTGAAAGCTTCTTTGACATTGTCCAAAAAATAACATCCTTCAAATAAATGGGAAACACTTTTGTAAATAATTCTAGCGAGAGTAGTTTTGCCAATTCCACCCATTCCCCATATTCCAACAAAGCGTACGTCATCTAAACCTATTCCTAAAAGCATATTAATTTGGTATAATCTTGGGCCAATTCCAACCAATTTATCATCGTACCGAAACAAATCCGGACGCAATTTATTGAAAATATGCTTCACAATTTCATCGATGGCTCCTTCTTCAGACCTATACAAATTTTCATTTTTAGTAATGTTCTCAAAATTATCCAGGTGGAAATTAAAAAAAGCGTGGTTATTTATTTATTTATTTATTATTATTATTATTATTGGAATTTTACTAAAAATGTTTAAGGTTTTGGTAGGGAAGATGAAAAATGATTGGAAAGAAACCAAGAAGAAAACAAACATAATTTTCTAAAAAAAAAATACCGAAAAATCAATGGTTATCAATGAGGTCTTAACTTTTGTCATAGTAAAAGGAAGAAGAACATTGGATTGAAATGGAAAGGCTCAGTGAATAATGCTGAGACCTTGTGATAATATTTAAAAGCCACTTGTCAAGCATACATTAGTCATTACATAAGAAGTGTGTGATGGACACTCACAAATAAATTATTAACAAAGGAATATTAGAGAGAACAATTTCACTTGTAATTGAAAGACTCTTCCAACTTAGTTCTTTGTGTATTCTTCTCTACAAACTTTGATACTTTACAATACAAAACTATCCTATTTATAGAATTCTCACGAGTTCTAACTCTCATACTTAAATACATAAAACTCATTTTAACTCCAATACTTTAATTCATGAAACTCTCATACTTAAATAAATAAAACTCTTACATTAACTTAATTAACTTTCATCCTTTAATTTTGTCGACTCTCATAAATTAATTCATGTATAACTCATTTAAAAACATGTTTAATTTTCAAAATTCCCCTTTAAACATGTTTTCGGAAGACTCCAAGCAAAGTTTTCAACTTGTTAAATACATCAACTTCGAGTGATGTTGTGAAAATATCTACAATTTAATTTTCAGTTTTCAAATATTCAACTTGAACCTCCTTCCTTGAAATACAATCTCTGATAAAGTGAAATATTGTATCAATGTGTTTGCTATGATCGTAGAATACTAAATTCTTTGCTAGAGTAATTCTTGACTTATTGTCTACATGGGTCACAGTAGCATCATCTTGAAAAACTCCCACGGTCTTTAGCAAATTCCTTAACCCAAATACATGATAAATACTTGAGACTGCAGCAACATATTCTACCTTACAAATAGATAATGTCACAATAGGTTGCTTCTTAGAGCTCAAGGTAAATGTAGTATTACCAATAAAGAACACATATCCACTTGTACTTTTTCGGTCATTAACATCTACAGCCCAGTCACTATCACAATAACCTTCAAGCTTGAATTATTTAGATGAAGAATGAAATAATTCATAATCAAGCATACCTTTGATGTAACAAAGAATTCTCTTTCCTACTTTCAAACGAGTAATTTTAGGAGATTCCATAAATCAACTCACTAATCCAACACTGAAAAGAATATCTAGTCGTGTGCAAGTCAAATATCTCAAACTCCCACTTAAGAATATCTCCAAGATCATTACTCTTAATAAAAAAAAAAAAAAAGGAATGTTCATAAGGGCATTCTTAACTCTCAAAAAGAGCAAATATTTTGTTCTTAATTCCACCATATTGAGTATTTCGTATGCTTAAATTGTCTAATTTGTAGGTAAGTCGATCCCAAGGAGCAATTAATTCATTCGAGTGAAAATCGAGTAAAAAATGAGCTAAAATGGGAGTTGGATGCACCATGTTGAAAGAAGTAAGCAAAATTACCAAACTACACTCGAGGGCAATGTTGCAACCCTCCCTTGACACTGCCTCAATGCTGGATTTCACGCGATGTCTTTGGTCGGAATATTGCAACACTCGTGTAATGAAGGAACCTGGCGCTACCTTGGCGCAGGCAGTAGCTGCTGAACAGGGCAATGTTTCAACACTATCCAACAACATTGCAATGCTACAAAAAATGAAGGAGAATTTTGCTTTGTGTGTGTGCAACTAATCATTGCAATGCTCTTTCCAAGCATTGCGGCGCTGCGACCAACTTATGTAAACATCATCTATGATTCAGCTTAGGGAAGAACGAGTTGGAGCACCAATTGGGACGCTTTTTTAGGAGATTCCACCAATTTTTCATCATTCTTTCTTCCATCTTTCAGTTCTTTTCATTTTTGCTTTCAATTTCTCATTTATTGTTGCTGATTTGAAAAAGATGCTAGGCTAGGTAAACCCTTCTTCTTGGGTTATTTTGTTCAATTTCTTGAGTATGTTAAATTAATTTTCCTGAATTCTATGAACTCTTGGGTGTGATTTGTGTTTATTTAGAATTTGATAAAATTGATTTGATGAATCAAATTTATTGGATTCTTGTTTGCAAATTTTACATGACGACTTTGCATAATTGTAAATTAGGTTGCAAAAATTAGGAATGCTTGTGTCGGCTAAGACTTTTTTTTTTGAAGTCATTGTTTGCCCTAATTTTCAATGAATCATGCTATGAGTCTAGGCTTTTCAACTTATAGGATGTCACAAAAAAGTAACTCTAGTCTAAATGCGAACTAGTTTTAGCTTGGATCTCGCTAAGAAGAGAGAGTTTAATACTAATTTAGGGTCAATTTGATTGATCTCACAATTGGCTAATTGGGCTATTAGTTTTTACTAATAGGTTGTAGAATTCATGGAATTTGCATTATTTCTTTTATTGAAATTAAACATAACAAACAATTCCCAAGGGCTAGTTCGTTGTTTCCCCGTGGATTCAACGCAGTACTGCTTGGTACTACTCTTTTTAGTAATTTCTAGGCTCGATGAACAAATTTCATTTTTTTGGTTAGAAGATCGTAAGCGACAATGAATGTATAAAACCTGACAATAAACAGGCATCTCAAATACCCATTGTTAAGGAAATATTTGTTGATTCTGTTATTCCACATTCTAGGCACTTGTTTCAATTCGTACAATGTGTTCTTTGATTTCAAGACTTTATCTTCTTGACCTTTCACGGCATAGCCAATAAGTTGTTCTAACTAGACTTCTTCTTCCAAATATCCATTCAAGAATATTGATTTGATATCCATTTGAAAAATCTTCCATTTACTTTGAGTAGAATTTGTCAGCAACATCCTTGATTTGAGCAAGACATTGAGGTATAGCCAATCAATCCTTCTCGATCTTTTTGAGTTGAGAGCAAAGGCTCATGATACGGGCAATAGACTATGACTGACTCCTAATGCGTAGAGCCTCCCAAATTGCAATAGCAGGGTCATATCCCACAATTTTGCCCATTTTTCTTCATTAAAGAATGAGTAAAATCAGCTCATGATAGTTCGATTGCATTTTTTGCTAATATAAAAAATACAAATCCATCTGAGTTCATTGAGAATCCAAGAATTTTTTAGGTTGAGGAAACGTGCCATCAATGAAGCTTTCAACGCCATATTCCATAATCAAGTTAAGACACAGATTCTTCAAGAGCAAGTAGGAGTCAGTGAGCTTGTTAGTAAGAGATTGAGACATATGAGAAAAATTGGCAGCAGGTGACTGAGAAGTCGGAAGAAATGGAAGTTGATTATGGAAGGGTTGAATGAGGCGTTAGGACCATAAGGCAAAATTTGAGAAGAGTAAGAAAACTGGGTGGGCGCCATTGTAAATTGGTGGATACTAGAAGCCGGATTGACTGTGAGTGAAGGAAAAGGGGTTGGGAATTTGAGAGACTGGTATCGATGGATATTGAACAAACGTGTGGGGAAGACATTGTGTTGTGGGAAGGGTAAAAGAAGGAGCGAAAATTGAGAGGGAAAACGGAGGAAGGGTCGTTGTCGTTGTCCATGGAAGAGTAGTCTCCGACTGAAGTAACACCTCTTCCGAGGTGCCTGAGCTTGATACTATAATTGAAAATCTAAGGCTCTGATACCATGTCAGAGTAAAAGGAAGAACATTGGATTGAAATGAAATGGCTCAGTGAATAATGCTGAGACCTCACAATGATATTTAATGAATAATAAAAGTCATTGGGCAAGCATACATTGGTTACTACATAAGATATAAAATGCAACAAGCAATAACCAAGATTAACGATAAAAAGGTAATTAAGCAAAAATAATAACATCATATAATCTATCTTATCAACTTTTTGGTTTTTAAAAATTAAGCTTATTTTAAACTCTATGTTCTTTGTTTTTTTTTTAATCTACATTTTAGCTATGTTAGCAAAATCCACACAAAATTTTGAGAATTGAAACGACTAAGTTTAACTAATTGGTTTTTTTTTTCAAAAGAAAAAAAAAAAAACTACATGCTTTTTGTTTTGAAACTTAGCTATAGACTAAAATATTTCTTTAGTAAAGAAAATCATAATATAGAAATTGTTAGGAAAAAACACAATTTAAAAAAAAAAATTGTTCCGAAATAAGATCTTAAATTTTTAGCTTTTAGTTTTTTGGTCATATATATTTTTTAATATTGTACTTATTTTCTCGTTTTAATTCTCTAAAACATTCATTTAATTTGAACCTTTAGCAAAAAGTCCAAAAATAGGGGAAAAAAAGAGTTATATAGACTAGTTTTAAATTTTCAAACTTTTGCTGGGATGTTTGAAAGTATTATGGGTAGATTCTGGAATCAAGGGTGAAATGGTTAAAGGAATGTAAGAGAAGATCAAAGGATGTGTCCAAAGACAAATTAGGCCTTGTTGGCCTTGACCTCTATCGATGCCAAGCCTTTTATGTTAGCTCAAAAGCCAAAGACCCAACAAAGTTAGGCCGTAAGAGATGAAACCTAACAAGGATGTTGGGCCAATCGGTTGAGACCAAGCCTTGGAGTTTGAAGAACAAGGCAAGCATGCCCAGACTCATATGGCTTTAGAGATAACCTAGCTCATTTAGGATTAGGAAACTCATACCCTAGTCTTAGTTAGATCAAGGTAAACCCTATATCAAATCCCCTATAAATACATCATTATAACTCCATATGAGATAACTTAAACTTTTAACTTTTTCCTTATTCTACAATCCTCTTACACTTAGGCATCAAAGCAATTTTTTATTTGTTTTGTAGGTTCTCTCTTCCCAAAAATTACAAATTTACCGTTGATGTCACATGGAAGTTAGGTGTGATTTTCCTTGGCTAAAATTTGGCATCAACAGAAGGTAATAATATGAAAAGATTTAGATAACTAAAAGCTAGAAAATACTTTTAGTCCATAAACTTTTATATATATATATATAAGTAACAGTTTAATCCTAAATTTTAGTTTGTAAAGATTTTTAATCTATATACTTTAAAAATTATAATAATTTAGTCATTAAGCACTTGGAACAATTTTAGTTTCTATACTTTCAAACTTGTAACAATTTAAAGCCCCTTATCTTGGTGCATTTATCATTAAACTAAAATTAAATGTTAACTTTTATCACGTAACAACTTATTAATTTACACATATAAGAAATTTTATTAAACTTCGATAAATTTTTAATTATAGGAACTAAATTGTTACAATTTATAAAGTATGAAGACTTAAATTACTTTTTATTAGACAAAGTACTAGAAGTCGAGAGATTAGTGAGTGCACTTGAATATCTCAACTAGGTTGAAACATCATAAAAACTTAAATTGTTGCTTATTAAAGTTTATAAACTAAATTGTTACATATTTATTTTTAATGTATCTAGATTTTGTATTCAAAATTTCATAATGCAAAATTCATTTAATATATATTTATAACATTTCTTGTAAATTCATTATTAAAGTTTATAGACTAAATTGTTACCTATATATTTTTAATGTATCTAGATTTTGTATTTGAAATTTCAAAATACAAAATTCATTTAATATATATATATATATATATATATATATATATAACATTTATTGTAAATTCCTTATTAAAATTTATAAACTAAATTGTTACATATATATTATTAATGTATCTAGATTTTGTATTCGAAATTTCAAAATTTCAAAATTCATTTAATATATATATATATATATATATATAACATTTCTTGTAAATTCATTTCATTAAGTTTTATTAAAAGTAAATATGTATATTATAACATATAATAAAATATATGATATTTTAAGATATTAATGATAAAAAAATTATAAAATACAACATGCTCATAAATTAGTTCCTAATTCAACTAAATCTTTATGGTTTTAAATATTATTTTTAACCACGTTTTGAACTATTGTTTGTATTGAGATCCACTTTCAAAGTATGCTACCAAAATCTTTTACATTTAACTCTTGTTTTCATATTAATTTTTATTCTCATATCACTAACCATATGAATCCTAAATTTTAAAGCAAAAATATTTTAGAAAAAAAATATATATTTTTTAAAAATATTTAGTACGCATATTTTACAAGTAAAAAAAAAATGCTTAGAAACAAAAATATTATAGTTTTGCTTTCTATTTAATTATTATTGATTTTCATTTGGATTTTTATAAGTGAGAAGATTCCTCTTATGTTCTCTCTATAATCTCCCTTTCCCTTTCTCTAGTTTATTCTTCTTTCCCTAACTTAACATATATAATTACCTCTCTTATTTTACTCCATCTTTTTAGCTTCTCACTCAAAAACTTCTTCTTTTTTTTTTTTTTTTTTTTTTTTTATCATCCCTCTCTAAAACATCTCTTCCTTCCTCTAACCTTTTTTCAACAGATCTTCAGGTCTCTAACTTTTCTCCCCAGCTTTTTTTTTCAAAAAAAAATATAATAATAAATAAATAACTCCTTTTATCTAAACAAAAATTAAAGAAAAACTCTCCATCTTAGTTTTTTCATGAACTTTCTCTCTTCAATTTTTTTTCTCTAAATATATATTAACTCCATGTTTTTCATATATACTGTTTTTAATATTGTTTGAGTCATCTTATACGTATCTTGACTAATCTTACAGGACAACTTAACTGACATTACAACATTTGGATGAAGGAAACTCATATGGTGTCAAATCCTAAGTAGGATGACATGATTGAACTCACAACCTCTTAACCCTATATTTTCTATTATATTTGTTTAACAATACATATACAAATATGTTTCTCTCCCTAAAAGAAAAACTATAAGACTTGTGAACACTTTTAAGAAACATTTGTGCTACCCTTTATAGATTTTATAATTATGAACTTTACAAAACATAAAATAATATAAAAATTGTTGAACTACGTACAAATTCATACCACGAAAAAATGAAAGGAAAAAAGAAAAAAAGTTGAAAAGAGAGTGAATAATTACTTAACTGGGAATCCTGGATATGCCATCCAGAGAGATGGCCAACTTGGTTCATTGAATATCTCCAGCTTTCAACTTCTTCAATATCAATCTCAGGATTTTCTTCGTGTTCATTAAAGTACTTTTCAAAGTTCCCCTTTTGCTTCCTCACGTTGCCTGGATCTATTTTGTAAAATATTGGAAGAACCAATTGTTTGCTCAACTCCTTACACATTACAATCTTTTCTATTTCCTTCATGCAAACCAAATTCCCATAGTTCTCCGAAAAAACCACGATCGAAGACCTCGATTCTTCCACGGCCTTCATCTTCTCCATTAACAGTTTCCCTCCATCTTCTTCGTCTTCATCGTCTCTGAAAACTACAATTCCTTGATTCGTGAGAGCTTCATGGAGATCGGCCGCAAAACTACGTCCGGTGTCCTTAGCTCTGTGGCTAAGGAAAACGTCGTAGTTTCGTAAGGGAGGAAGAGAGAGAGAATAACAAGGCGGAGGAGAAGATAAGGATGTTATTGAAGCTCTTCTCTCCATTATTACTGGAGAAGCCATTGAAGGCTAGGTGAGAGATGCTGTGATACTAACAAAATGGATTCTAATGGTTTAGAGAAGAAAACTAGAGTGTTTTTTTCCTTATAATAATCAACTCTCAAGTGGGTGGCCAAATGATTCTCTTTCTCTCATGTGGAATTTCATCGGGTGGCCTAAATTGTATTCAAATCTATTGTTGTGTGTTCAAATTTTATATTAATTTCATCTTTCGAGGTTTCATATACTTAAAGTTTTGATGCCCTATGTTTGACTAATTTGAAATCAAAGTCCAGGAAATCTAAAAAAATTGAGATCCAACCGAATAAAATTATGAACGGGTACCTTATTCAGGGACATGCGGATGATTCGATGGAAAAGATGGGATGATTAAATGAGATTTTTTGGATTTAATGACAAAACTTCGTCACCATTTACAAGTCTTGAGTTAAGTTGAGTTTTGACAAAACATTAGAAGTGCAATTGTCTATATTAGAAAAATACACTGAAACGATATACTCTAAGCACTATAAAAGAAGCCTATAATATTGGTTTCAAATCATTCCAATTAGAAACACTTTAAACTTGAGTGCGCTAATTTTAGTTAAATTTCTTTTTGAATTCTCTAGTTGAGAGTTGAGGAAAAGAGTGTGAGCAATACAAATACTTTGAGAGAATGTTTTCTTTGATAGAGATCTTCGTGTGTGGTTTTAATAATGTTTCACGTAGTGAAGTTTTTTTAGTTTGTGATTTTTTTTCTTCAGTTTGGAGTTTTTCCATATTAATTCTCCCATTTCCAGCTTTATTGTGTTTTTGTTTTTTTTAATTTCTCTATTATTTTTTTAAATTGTTAATGAGATAGTGGTGTGGGAGTTTTTATCCTAACAAGTGGTGTTAGAGCTTTAGGTTCGTAGTTTCTTAAATTTCTATGTAAGCTTTGTGGTTACAACATTACCTGAACTTCCACATGAAAAAAAATCTTGAAATAAGCCTGGATATTTGTGAATAGTGTGGGTTGTTCAAGTACTATTTGTTGATTTGCTATGAATGAAGCTGATGGTCAGACTTTATAAATTTAGCAAAAAGTTTAACGTTGAGATCATATTTAATGGAAGGATCAACTTTGATTTATGGCATATGCAAGTCAATGATGTTTTAACACAACATGGGTTAAACGAATGCAAGTTAAGCGATGATTGGGGCCCGATATAATCTGGAAGTGATTCCAGCAGAAGGTTCAAGAATGTCAGTCTTCGAGAAGAAGACCGGCTGCTGGGAATGCAAACAATCTGAGCATATGAAGAATATAGCATGTTTGTTAAAGGGCTTTAGATCAAATCTTGACATTGTCTTTCTTGGCAAGGAAGATAATGACTTCCTCCGAAGCAAACATAATTCGTCATTATGGTATGTTCGCTTTACCATGAAAGAGGATATGTGATATAATGCCCCAAGTTGAAGAGGGAGACATGAATGAATTGAGATAACATCCGAATGAGATGGATTCTAAGAATATAAAAGTATAGTTAAAAAAAGCTTAAAAGAATTGAAAGATACTATCTCTACCAATAAGGTGCACCTTCTTGTCACTCAATCATTGGAACTTCAATGTTAAGCATGCTTAGCTTGCAAGAATTCTATGTTAGGCGATATCATGGGAATTTTCCTACGAAGCATGTAAGTGAAAATAAAACATGCTGAAAGAACCCGTGTTGGTTTATGAGAATAGTTTTCACTCTTAAAGGTAATTAAATATAAGTAAAGATGACATAGTCAAGCCGTAGAGGATGCAGGGGAATATCGAGCCCATTAGGTGCCGAATCCAAATTTCAAATCCTAGGCCTGGGATGTTGCATGTGATGTTAGCAGTTTCACAAGTTTGCATGGTGGTTATGCAAGATGAGTGGTGGAAGTTGTGTTGATGCTAAAGAACTTCTAGGTGAGCTAAGTTATACCATATATATAACACAAGTTGTGAATTCTTCAAATATCTTACCACCGTGGAATTTTTTGAGTTTTGGCAAATTATTATAAGTGCAGTTGTCCTACACGAGAAGAGTTCAAGGTATTGATAGACTAAAGTACTAGAAAAAGAGTCCATACATTTAGTTTTAAATTACCTCAGTTATAAAACATTTTCAAGTTCCAGTGTGCTAGCTCTAGTTGAATTCATGTTTTGTATTCCCTAGGTGAGAGTGCGAAAAATGGTATGAGTGTACAAATCTTTGAGATGGTGTATTATTTGCAATTAGTGCAGGGGATAGATTTTTGTATGGTTGTAATAATTTTTTCCATGGTGAAAATTTTCTGGTATGTGGTCTTTTTAAATTTTTGTTGTCCATATTTTTTCTCCGATCTGGGGTTTTTTCACATTAATTCTCGTGTCTCCAATTTTATTACTTTCTTTTGACTTCTATACTATTTTTTTGTTTATTCATGCAACAGTGGCTAGTGAGAGCGGTTTTTCTCAACAAATGTTACATTGCAAAGATCATTTAGGTAAGTTTGATCAACTTCTTCACAGAGTGTTCAACCTTCGAGTGAGAGGAACTGCTTTTCTATTTATTGGTTTTCGAACAAAAGAAGTATTATTCATATTCAATAATTCCTTTTGAATTGAAACCAAAATTTTCTGAAAGTTTTACAATTTGATAATTATGGTTCGCATAACCAAATGATTTCTAATTTTGAATGTCGTTGAGGGTTTTCATATCACTATATTTGTACAACAAATATTTCTGTATTTTTTAAAATTGCAATATTATATTGTTATTTGTCGTCTTTCATTAGCATTTCAATCGTATCTTGGAAGTAAACAGCTCTCTTAGAATTTTTTATGAAAATTGGAATTTAAAATGGGTGACAATTATCTAAAATAGTTCCAAGTCACCACACACCTTTACATATTCCAACTTTAATTGATTTGAAATAATTTCTATACTTAGTTTTACTCTAGTATAGAAAAAATATATATTTTCATTTTTGTTTTTTTTTTCCCAAAAGTATACATTTTTGGTAGAAAAAAAACCTAATAACAAATTTTAGAGAGATTATAATTGGATATTTGTAATGCATAGTAGAATAAGAGAAAAAATCTAAAAATATATTACATTTTAAAAATATTTGTAAATATGGATGAGTTGACTAGTCAATTTTTGAATTTTTTTTAATTTCTAATTTCGCCCTCCATTGTCTTATTTTGTTGTACAACTTTTGTTTAGTCTTTTTATTTTATTTCTCTTCTTTGAGTTTTGCTTCTTCCCTCCGTATTTTCATTTTTTTCATGTTATTTTCTTTCTTAGTTTTTGCTTCTTCTCCTTTTTTTTTTCCTTTATCCGATTTTTCTTATTTTCTTTATTTTTTTATTTTCTTTCATTTCCTTCTTTTTTCCATTTTTTTTCAATTTTTTTATTTTCTTTTCTTTCTTCAGTTTTTTATTATTTTTTATTATTTTCTTTCTTCAGCTCTTACTTATTCCTTTTTTTAGTTTTTATTTTCTTCCATTTCTCCGATTTTTGCTTCTTCCCTTATCTTTTTTTATTATTTTATTTTCTTGTCTTTTTTCGATTTTTTGCTTCTTCTCTTTCTCTTTCTTTTTCTTTTTTAGTTTTTCTTTCATTTTTCCAGGTTTTGCTTCCTTTTTTCTATTTAATTTTCTTTTTTTTCTTCAGTTTTTGCTTCTTCTCTTTCTCTTATTTTTAAAATTTTTCTTTCCTTTATTTGAATTTTTTCTTCTTCCCTTTTTTTTCACAAGAATTATGAGGCTGAGTTCCATACGCATGACTTGAAAGTATTCAATTCATAAGTGACTTAACACATACAAGTCAATCAACAAGTTTGATTATTATAACAAATAATAAATATAAATAGCAAATGAAAGTCTATCAGTGATAGCCACTAATATTTTCTATCATTGATAGCTCTTTGATTATATTTTTGTAGTTAATATCTACTTGTAGAAATCTATCATTTATAATCAACTTAGTGAATTTAATTAATAAAGTTGAATCTCGAACTAAAATGTAAGTGGAATGTCTGGAAGTTATCACTAATAGAATATTTATCAGTGATAGAAGCTATCATCGAAAAGAAAAGAGACTTATAAATATTTGGGAAGGACAAGAAAGGGACAAAAAGGTGTTCAGTGGTTATGATTGATAGAAGCTACTACTAATAGCATGCTACCAATGATAGGAGCTAATACTAATAGCATGTTATCGATGATAGAAGTTATCCGATAACACGTTATCGGTGATAGAAACTACCATTGATAGCATGTTATCAGTGATAGAGAACTATCACTGATAGCATGATATCAGTGAGATCGTTGATAGCATCTTATTATTGATGTTATCAGTGAAAGAAGCTATCACTAATAACCATAATATGAGTGATGTTAGTGATATCGGTGATAAAATTTAAGTGATATCTATATATCGAGTGTCTTTCAAAGGTGATAACCAGTTATAGAAATCTATCATTAATAGCCTTAAGTGTTAATATTTCAAGGTTGATTCTAATTGATGAAAGTCTATCAGTGATAATGATTGATAGCTACTATCAGTGATAGTCATGATAAAAGATTATTAGTAATAACTACTATGGTAATCAAAGTTGTTGGTCTTCTTTCAAAGTTGATCACTATTTATAAATCTATCATTGATAGCCACTGATAGCCTTGAGTACTAATATTTCAACGTTGATTCCAATTGATGAAAGTGAATCAATGATAGCTAATAATAATTGATAGCAAATTAAAAGTTAATATTTCAAGATTGTATTAACTTTTCTAAAATTGAAAGTTATCACTGATAGTAACTATCATCGATAGCAATTGATAGAAGTTATCAACAATAGCAGCTGATAACAGCTATCGGTGGTTATCACTGATAGTTGCTATCAGTGATAGCTTTTAATTTGAGAAAACCGAGAAGAAGCGAAAAAAATGGTGGCTAGGCATGAGTTTCTTAGTCTTTTACCATTTTTTGATCTATATATGCAATTATTTTATCCTTGTACTATATATTCTATTATTTTGGGCTTAAATTCTATTTATGCAACTAGCCCATTATAATTTAGTCTCGAACCTATAAAAAAAAATTAATATCTTAATTATGTCACTCTAAAGTAAATATATAATTAATTTTTCATTCAATTTTTAGTGTATTAATACACATTTGATCATGTGAGAATGCAAATTTAAAAAGAAAAATGGAGTTTTGAAGATGGTGGACCAACTTTTGTTATGGGGTGCGTGGAGATTTGGAGATTAAAACTTGATAATTATAATAGATAATATTTTTAAGGTTAATAGTTAGATGTATAGTAATATTTTTCAAAGAATTACATATTTAGCAAAATCTATCCATATATCGTAAATAAACTTTTTCATTTTATCTATAAATTATTTTATATTATTGTATTATATCAACTAATATTTTTTATTTGATCACTATGTTTCTGCTTTATTATTTTGGTTTTGAATATTAATTTGGTTCATATGTTGCCAGTATCTCAAAACCCATGCTTCACTAAAAAAAAAAAAAAGAAGGATGAATTAATTATGATATGTATTAAAATGAGAGTGTTATTCATTTGATATTTGTTATTAAAAGTATTCAATTGAGAACTTATTGGTGTTATTTTCTAGACTCTCCATTAACAAGAATAGGAATAAGCATACTTTTAAAAATTAACTACACTTTCTTTCAATTTTTTCTTTTTATGATTATGCGAATTCTTAATTGCAAAACTTGAATTTTTAGCCAAACTTTTTTTTAAAAATATGTATTTATTTAAAAATATATATGTTTTTTAAAGATTTTATTGTTTAGCTTGATTTTTTTAAATATTGATAAAGAGTAGATGACAAAACAAAAAATTTAAAGGTATAAAGAATGTTTGTAGACTTTGTATTCAAAAGATAAAAAACTACGACTCAAAGGATGGATCTAAAATACCTAATTTGTAGAAAAATTTGAACAAAAATTTACATTATAATTCTTGAATTCTAGATTTTTTTTTATAACAATTATGAGGATGAGATTGGAGCTCTACATGTAAGATAGAAGGTTTTCATGTTAATAATAGTTGAATTCTAAAATTAAAGGTGGCGGAAATTATATAAAAGAGAATTTAAAATCTTAATCAGCTATATAATTGAGATTTAAGATAAGTTTGGGGGCAATTGGTTACACGTAGTGATAGGAGGATATGGGTTTTAATTAATATTTGTAGGTAATGTCGTTATTGTGGTGGGCAATGACTCCACTTTTGGCTCTCTCTGCCTTTGAAATTTTTGTTTCTCTCAAGACAATGATCTAAGGACAAAGGAGGCAGGTACGAGGAAAATACTAAACTAACTTTTCATGTTTGTTTTATTTTATTATTTAATATTATCAGATAGCGACAACCCTTCGAAATATTTTAGATTTTTTCCTCTTTCCATTTTTTATTGACAGATTTTAATATTTGAACTTTGCTCTTTAAATCATGAACCTCTGACATCCTTCTCTATAAGGTTTAGAAAAATTAAACAAACTATATTTATTTCCTTTTTGAAAAAAAACATTATTTATTTTTTACTATCTTAAAAAAAAAAAATAACAATTACAAATATAGACAATAAACCTAAAATATTAACAGATATAACATAATGTAAAAAAATTGCAAATACGACCAAATTTAAATAGTCTATCAATGATGTTATATATTTGGTTATTATTCTTAAAAATGATGTTATATATTTGGTTATTATTCTTAAAAATACTACCAATTATAATTATCCAACAAACAATGTATGTGAACCCCCAATCCCAATTTCTCTACTTGAGTATGTTCCCTATTGAGATTAGTGTGATGAGTAGGTTGATGTGGAAACTAGGGTGAAATGGTAGAGAAAAAAGTGGAAATTAGAAAAAAAATAGGAAATTTGGAAGGTTAACTTTTGGGGAAAATTTTGGAAATTTGGTAAGTATAGAATTTTGTGTTAAACTGATGTTGATGCGTTGGAAGAGTTGTTTGATGCATTGGATGCGTTGGATGATGGATGCATTGGAAGCATTGGATGCGTTGGATGCATTGGATGCGTTGGATGATGGATGCATTGGAAGCGTTGGATGCGTTGGATGCATTGGATGCGTTGGATGATGAATGCATTGGATGCGTTGGATGATGGATGCATTGGATTCGTAGGTGAAGGAAGGAAAATGGAACTGAGGCATTGGGATGGCACGAGGGCTGGAGGGTGGCATGCATCGAGCAACCTCGACCAAATGCTCAGCCATGTGTCGAGCATCCTCAGCCAGCACCCAGGCCATGCGTCGAGCAGCCTCGAACAGCGCCCAGGCTATGTGTCGAACAGCCTCGGCCAGCGCTTAGACCATGCGTTGAGTGGCCTCGGCCAAGGCCCAGGCCATGTGCCGAGTAGCCCCGGCCGGACGCATGCGTCGAGTGGATATGCCTGTGCATTGAGCGCACTGCCGAGCGGCCACGGCCATGTGGTGAGCACCCTGCCAAGCAGCCATGCCATGCGTCGAGGTGCCCTGCCCTGCAGCTAACCGCGCAGCCCATGTCATGCGGCCATGCAAGCGAGCGAGCGATGGCCAACACACACCGCACGCTCATGCGTCGAAGCAGCACGCCCATGCGCCTAAGCACCTAGCCAAGCATCAAGGCACCGCGCGCAGCCCATGTGGCCAAGCACGCCCATGCGTCGAGCGGCCAGCCTATGCAGCATGCCTATGCGTTGGTGGCCAGCACCATGCGCCCACGCCAAGCAAGTCGGGTGAGTGAGCCATACGTCAAGAATGGACGGTCACCCTATGTGTTGGTGATTGTTAGCTCCTTGCGATGGCTAAGTTGAATTGTCATGATAGTGAATTGGCTTTCCATGCGTTGAGTAGAGGCTATGCGTTGCTCATGGACTAGGCATTGAGCAACCAAGAGTTGGACGCATACAAGGATGTAATCATCAGGATAACATCATCAAAATCATGTGTCTTCTTGGGAGGAAAGCCTTAAACATTAAGAATTTGAGGTGGTGGCATCAGATTGGAGGCCCATGTGTTGGCAAGGTGGGAAGAAGACACTTAGCTTGTGATGATCACAGCATTGCGTTGATGGGGTAAGAAGAAGACACTTGGCCATGCAGCCAAGTGGGTGGTGTCAACTCCGGAGAAGGTTTGGACGCCTATAAATAGAGCCAGGAGACTTCATTTTTAGTTCACAATTCGGAAATACCATAAAAAATAGTGGAAAAGTTGAGCAAACCTTGCGTAAAGAGATTTGTAACCCGTCTGTTAGGTGGTTACTATTAATATTATATACATGTTACTGTTGTTCATATAAGGACTAGGGTTCGTGGGTTTTAGGACTTGTAAATCTAATGTTGTAATAACTCTAAATATGTTATGTTTCTAAATTAATAAATTGTGGGCCTAAAGGCATTCCGCTGTACTTAAGTTATATTTTGGTATTAGAGTTATTCCGCAAGAGTTATTAGGCAGTAAGTGTCAGCCATAGGGTCGATAACTGCTGCAGTCACGCCCTTCTCTAGGCTAAGAAGGTGGTCTGAGGCAGGGTGTGACAATGTATTCATTTCCTTTACTCGGATTTCATCATAGTCTTTGATTAGGAAAAAAAAACTTTATTTATTTCTTGTACTAGGATTTCATCCTAGTTTGTGATTAAAAAAAAAAAAAATACCAACTGACATGTTTGAAATCATTTTTGATATTTTTGAATTTAATAAAAAAATATTTTTAACCATTGAAAATTAATTTTGATCTTACTTTTAAAAGTGAAAAATTAAACATTAAATAATTAATTTTGAATTATTAAAGATATGTTTCAAAGTAGTTTTGAACCTAAAAAAAGTTATTTTAAAAATTATTAATTCTAAAATAACTCCCAAACATGGAGTTAAATAGCAAAATAGTTATAATTGAAACTCAATAGTACCGTTGATTTTTTCTTTTTACAACATATGGGATGAGGGATTAAACCTCTAATCTTGAGGTTATCGTGTATACTTGATACTAGTTGAACTATTCTCATTTTGGCTAAATACTCTGTTTGCACGAGATTTTTGGAGATACTTGTGTTCATGGAGCTAAACTTGTGTTGATGTAGATTTGATACAGATGTAGTTTGAGATCTAGAACTTGATCCTCTGATTCTCTTTCAGTTGAATGTGTATGCTTGACTTATGGAAGCAGAGCGTGTGATGTTCTCGACTTAATCTTCAAGGAGTGGGTTAGTCGTCAAGAGTCGAGGAGTCTTCTGATCATAGTGAATTTTCTTTGAAGTCTCTGAAATATAAAATTGTTGACCCTCACAAATAAAGAAAACTCCTCTATTTATAAAGTTCTCCGATGGGCTTCTTGGACTTGGGCTTGGTTGAACGATAGACCTAACTCTTTGGCCCAATTAATTGGATTTGGGTCTAATTTGGCATTAAGACCTTTTTTCTTTTTTTTGCTCAGTTGAACTTTAGCCAAAATTATAATACCAAATTAGACCAAATTAATTTTATTCAATTCAATGGTCATGATGAAAACACGTGGTATCATTGAACTTTGCCAATTTTATGTCTTCAATTTCAATTTGGGACACATGTCAATCTTCAATTCGTCCCATATTCAATTATTTGTAATTTTGTCATTGATTTGATAAATGACGTGACAATTTGTGATTGATCTAAAAATTCTCCTTCAATAAATGTCATTTTTTCAAGATTTATGCACATATATGAGTGGATGTCGAAAAAGATAAAATTGGAATCAAAATTCTTTTTTTTTTAAAAAAAATTTCCTATTTGATATGTCAGTCAAATTGTGAATCTAATGCATAAGTTAAGCTAGAATTTTGGGATAAACTTTGGAATACGACCATAGTTTGAGGTTTTACCCCCAATTTGATTTGGATTGATGATAAAAGCTAAACTTAATTTGAATTTGAGATAAAATTTGGAATATGCCGAAATTTTCATTTGAGATTTTTTTTTTCACAATTTAATCTCAAAGTTGAACAATTTGAATTTAGGATAAAATTTGGAATATGCCTAATTTTAATTTGAGATTTTACCCCCAATTTGATTTGGATTGAGGATAAAAGCTAAACTTGATTTGAATTTGTGATAAAATTTTGAATATGACCAAGTTTTAATTTGAGATTTTATTCACAATTTAATCTCAAAGTTGAACAATTTAAACTCAAAGGTTCGGCCTACTTTCTATATGATACAAATGATGTGATCCTAAATCATTCATGTAGAGACATGCGAGTAAGGATATCCTATGCAAAAAATGTTTGCATAAGACCGAACAACGAAATAGTCACTTTTTCTTTATAACACCGTTTACTATTAAAGCCGACTACGTCAATTAGATGATCTAAGATAACTTGACCTTAATCCTGCACTAACTACGAACTCCTATTTATTCCGGATTATCCTTTAATCTGCATGGGTGAAAGTAGCTCAATAGCGCCGACTCAAAAGTCTCCAATTTTAGGGGTAAGACTAGGTTGATAGAGAGGGACATAGTCCTACAAGATGAAATTCACGAGACTGATGTTGGAAGTTTAATAGAAATTGTTGAAGTTGATCACGAGGAATATTCAAGAGATCCGAATGGATTTGAGAAGTTGTTTAATGATGCTGAAAAACCATTATACGAAGGATGCAAAAAATACACTAAGTTGTCTACATTAGTCAAATTGTATAACTCAAAAGTTAGATATGGATGGAGTGATACTAGTTTTTCAGAACTACTCAAAATCTTAGAGGAAATCTTGTCCACTAGCAATGAGCTCCCAAATTCAATGTATGAAACAAAGAAAACTTTAGGAGCACTAGGAATGGAATATGAAAGATTCACGCATGCCCTAATGATTGTTGTTTATGTAGAAAAGAATATACAGATGCAATTGAATGTCCTGAATGTGGTGAATGAAGGTGGAAAAACGGGAAGGATACAAAATGTGGGAGAAAACAAATACCTTCAAGAGTGATATGGTACTTTCCACTAATTCCACGATTCAAAAGGTTTTTTAGAAGTATTGATTGTGCTAAAAACTTAACTTGCCACGTTGATCAAAGAATTGTAGATGGTAAGTTATGACAACTAGCAGACTTTTTGGCTTGGAAGTTAGTAGACTCTAAATGGCCAGACTTTGGTTCTGAACTTAAAAATCTTCGTTTAGCATTGGCAGCCGATGGAGTAAATCCACATAGTGAAATAAGTTATAAATATAGTTGTTGGCCTATAGTGATGGTTATTTATAATCTTCCACCATGGTTGTATATGAAAAGAAAATACATGATGCTATCAATGTTGATTTCGGGTCCAAAACAACCAAGAGACGACATTGACATATACTTAGCACCACTAATTGAAGATTTAAAACTTTTATGGGAAGGTGGTGTTGAATGTTATAATGCTTATCGAGAAGAACTACTCAACTTAAGGTCAGTTTTGTTGTAGACAATCAACGATTTTTCTGCATATGGTAACCTAAGTGGATGTTGTGTGAAAGGGTATAAGGCATGTCCAATTTGTGGAGACAATACATCTTCTATAAGATTGAAATATGGAAAAAAAATGGCATACCTTGGACATCGAAGATTTCTATCACAAAATCATCCCTACCAGCACAAAAAAAAATCGTTTTAACGGTCAAAAGGAACTTGGTACAATTTCAGAACCACTGTTTGGGGAGGCTATATATTTAAAAATCAAAGATCTTGAATTTCCTAAAGGAAAAAAGAACAATAAAAAACAAACCACGAAAGGAAGTTCAAGATTTGTTGGAACAGGTTTTCTTCTTTTTTTCAACTGCCATATTGAAAAGATCTTCATATCAGACATTGTTTACATATGATGCACATTGAAAAAAATGTTTGCATGAATATCTTAGATACGCTTTTTGATATTCCAGGGAAAAGTAATGATGGACTGAATGCTAGACATGAATTGGTTCATTTGAAAATTAGACCAGAGCTTGCACTATTAGTAGTGACAAAAAAATCTTCATTCCTCCCGTGTGTTATATTCTTACAAAGGAAGAAAAACGTTGTGTTTTAAAGACATTGTCAGGAATAAAGGTTCCTAAAGGTTACTTTTCGAATGTTAAAAACCTTGTGTTGATGACAAATTTAAAGTTTAATAGTTTAAAATCTCATGATTGTCATGTGCTCTTACAACAATTATTTCCTATTGCGATAAGATCAATACTATCAAAACATGTTCGGTACGCCATAACTCGATTGTGTATATTTTTCAATTCGGTATGCAACAAGGTCCTAGAAGTGCAGCAATTAGAAAAGTTGGAAGAAGATATTGTGTTATATTATGTTTATTGGAGAAGTGTTTTCCTCATTCATTTTTCACAATTATGATGCATCTCACAGTACACATAGTTAGGGAAGTCAAACATTATGGGCCTATATATCTACAATGGATGTATCCCTTTGAAAGATTCATGAAAATCATTAAAAACTCCGTGAGAAATAGATATCGTCCAGAAGGTTGTATTGCTAAAAGTTATATAGTAGAAGAAGCCATTGAATTTTGTTCTGATTTCCTGTTTGGAGTAGATCCTATTGGGGTTGACACTCATAATTCACAAAACTGTTTAGACAATTCAAATATTGGTAGACCATTGTCCAAAAGAGTTTCTTTGAAACCTAAATAAGAACTTTTATATCAAGCTCATTGGTATGTTTTTGAAAATACAATTGATGTGCAACCATAATTAGAGTAAGTTTTTTCAATGATTTTGGTTTTATTTTTTTCATTTCGTTTTATGATATAAATCTAACTATACAATGTTTCAATGTTCACTTCAAAAAAAACATATGATGGCTTTGCAATTGCAACATCGAAATAAGTCCAAAAAATCAGAAATGGACCCAAGAGGTACATAATCGGACTTTTATATCTTGGCTACGAGAAGAGGTAAAATGTTCAACCTATTATTTTACATACACTTTTTAATGCTTCAGTTTAAATGAAAACTTTCATGGTAGGTTGCAACTGAGCTTGAAATGGGAAAAACTGAAGTTTTAGATAACTTATGGTGGATTGCTCATGGTCCTCATCCTTTTGTGATTATGTATGGCAGTTACGTAATGTTATTTTTAGTACACAATGAATGTTACAATAGGCTCTAGCAAGCCCAAAAATAAAAAAAGGAAATAAACCTAGAGTAAATTAAAATATTAAAATACCCTTGGGACTATAAACTATCAACAAAGTCCTTTATTTCTAACAATTATAACAACGTATGGATCTAAATACCATCGTCTTGACTATTTCAAAAGAGAAAGAAGACGATAAAGATAATAAAGCCGCCAAATGACAAGTTGAAGTGAAACATACAATGAATTTAACACAAGACTAAGCTTTCATATAGCTAAAAAAACAAAGTTGAGAAGAAAATATGGGGAAACCCAGAACCGGAAACAAGAAACAAAAAGGAAAAAAAAACCTAGTAATGAAAGGAAAAGGGAAGAAGAAGATCAGAGAAATGGAGTGTTCTTCACCTGGTGGAGACGAAAAGGAGCGTCTGCGAAAAGGGAAAAATACACCGACGGCCACAAGAGGGAGTTTGGAGGGAGGAAGGGATGATCTGTTGGTTGGACAAAGTTGTGTTGATTGCCTCTCAATCGGCAATGAAGAGCGCACCGAAGATTAAGGAAAGGAAAAAAATGAAATAAAAGAAAGGGTTTTGAAAGGCGGCGGGGATTCATTTCCCAATTGTTTAGGCGCGCGTTGAACCAAATTTTTTGTTTTTCACCTTCGCGCTATTGTTCCTTAAAATTTCATAGCTTACTTTTAAAATGCTATAATAAAAAGCTATGAAATGTTATATTTCTTGTAGTGGAAGGTAAGAGCAGCTGACAAACCAAAGTAATTAGTACTTAATTTTGTGGGTGCTAGCTGTTTGTTTAAGAGGATGATGATTGAATGGCTTCCATCAATATCTTGTCAATCATTTGCACATTTTGCTTGTATACTAATTGAAGTCCACAACATTTTGCCATCAAGTCTGGGGAATCAGCTTCAATAATAGCCCAAACATGAGACCTGTGGCGGAAAATTTGACCATATTTCTTTCTTGGGCTGTAATAGAGCCAAACAAACTGGCGTTCGTGTAGCCAAATCACTGTGTCCTCAATGATAGTATGAATGTGTAATGGGTTAATTAGTCCATTTTCAATTCCAAATTGACAAATGAATTCATGCCTTGAAACTGAGCCAACATTGTTGAGAATTGCTGTTGGATGTTTGTTGATTTGGAAAAGTGTCCAAACTGCAAATCCCATCCAATCAGTATTAGTATACAAATTTGGAGGCAATTGGATGCTTGTATAACTCTTTGGAGATAGTTGATTAATCAGCTGAGGCCGAACGTTTCTCCTTGGAATAACGAAGTCAAATGGGGTTTCAAATCGATCCTGTTGTAAAGAAAATGTTAATAACTAAACTTGACTACATAATGTATAAGGACAACAACCATATAAAATTATCCAACATAATTTCTAACATAATCAACATTTAATTTGTTGATTTTTAGTTTTTTCTCTCGATTTCAATCTTACAATGCATTTCATCTTTCCGAAGTAAAAACATAATTTTTAAAACTATATATATATATTTTTTTTTACTTTTAAAACTTAATTATTTTTTAAAATATTAATAGAAAAATAGATAACAAAATAAGAAATTCAGAGGTGGAATGGATGTTTATAAGCTTAATTTTTAAAATCTAAAAACTAAAAACCAAATGTAATATTATCAAATGGGAACTAATGATTGAATGCATAGAGAGACAAAGTAGTAAGGTCCACATGAGCATAGTTGAACAACTATCTTAAGAGGGTTATGAATTTGAACATCCACCCTTGAAAAAGTATCAAATAGAAATATAAATTAGAAAAGAAAAAATCTAAACAGGGTTCAAAAATTTTAAAATTATGTCTAACCAGTAGATCCTTAAACTTTAAAAAGTGAGTAGATATTATAAATTTGTAAATTTCCAAAATGTTTTGTTTCTAGACAAATAAATAGGATATTAAACTTTCAATTTTATGGTATGCAAAATTAAAATTTTAGAAGGTCGAGCTAATTAATCATCAGATATAATTTAAAGTTCACGGTCTATATATTCTACGACACAAAATGAAACTTAAGAAACTTAAATGAACCAAATGATTGAATGCATTAAGCATAAGAAAAAGAATAGTAATTAATAATGAGCTTTGCATAAGAAAGTAGTAATTAAATAGTGAGTTAATGCATAACACAAGAAGAAAGAGAGAGAGATTGACCTTTAAATCCTTTTGAAGGAAAGAAGGAATGCTTTCTTTGAGTTGCAAAATGTGGCTCCTTTCCATTTTTGAACAATCTTCTTCTTGAGGATGAGCATTTGATTTTTGTTCCCCTTCCCACTCTTCTATAGGAAAATCTTGTCTACTTTCATTTTCCTTTTTCTTTGGATCATACTTATGAGAATGTACATTCTTTAACATGCCATTAACATGAATTTGGTCATAATATTCATGCAATTCAGTTGGAGAATTCAACACATTACTTACAATTGTGTTGACAAATCCTTCAAGATCTTGCTTATAAACAAGACGTGCACCACAAAGAACAACCTTAAAGTCTGAGTTATTGCATACGATCGAAAAACGAAGATGCCTCCATTGATTTAATCTATATGGATAAACAGCTCGAGGCTCGAAAAACAACCAAAGTTGATGAGAATCAACTAACAAATCTTCATTCAAGTAAAGAATTGATTCTCTTTCCAATCTATATTCATCATTGTCCACATGGTAAGAGAAGGAATGAGCTTTTGGTGAACTTTCATCAACTGAAAATACTACAAAAAAGGCCAAGCCCATCCACTTCTTTTCTTTATGCAAATTTGGAGGTACCTTGATTGTGATTTTAGGCTCTTTTAGTTGAAAATTGAAGAAACTTCTTGACATTTCTTTTTGAGGAAACATATAGTATTCACCATAGAGCTTCAGTTCCTATATGAAGATATATGGAGAGAGTTAATTTGATGAAACATATATGTAATTAACTTATAGCTGTTTTTTTCCCTCAACTAATGAGCAATCTTTATAAGATATATGGATCATTTCTCTCATTGCTTTGAGATGAAATAGTACATGTTTATCTAAGATAATATCAAAGCCTATAAAATCTAAACATTCATTCAAGAAGAAAAAAAAAAAGAAAAGAGAGAGATCAATTCAAACAATGATGAAGCCAAAGAGGATTCTCGAATATCACAATCTTTATAAGATACATGAATTACTCTTTTCATTATAAATTGTTTTTATTATGAAACATCCCATATTTATCTATTAACTATAACTTTAAATTTTATTAACTTGAATCATAAACTTCAACAAATATTGATGTTTTGAACCTTTGTTTAATTTGTGCTAATTAAATCAATGCACTAATTGTAGGAATAAAAAGCAAACTAAAAGAATCTTTCAAACACATTCGTTTGGTGTAAAATTAAGTTTTGATTAATGCACAAAATGAACCATGAGATTCTAATACAATTTAAACTTCTTGTTTTTCTCTAAAATCTCATCAACTTTTTATTAGATATAAGATCATAATTATTATTATGAAGAGCTTTTCAAAAATAGAAAAATAAGAGAAACTATTTACTCAAAATAAAAAGAATTAATCTTCTTTGATAGAGACTGATAAAGGTTGATAGAAGTCTATCAGTAATAGAAATTGATAGAAATCTATCATTGATACCATGTGATAGACACTAATGTATTTTTTTTGCTATTTCTATAAATGGTTTGACATTTTTTTTCTATCTGTGATTTTTTTTAAAACTTATCAAGCGTACATAATTTTTTTAATATTTAAGACCTTATTATTTTTTTAATATTTAGTAGGGATAGGGATGAAGAAACCTTCGCCGTTCCCGCTCTGCCCCGTAAACATATCTAAGTATATTGGTAAAAGTTTGACATTCCTAGAAAAAGTTTTAACGGCAGTAAACTTCAAATTACTTTTCCCTTAACCTGTATTTCTAGAATATATATGAAGAATTTACGAATTTGTTTGAATGGGCTCTGAAAAAAAAATGTTTTTAAATATTTAAAAAGTTAAACCAAACATATCATAAGAGAGGCATAGTATAGAAAGAAAACCTCGAAAGTCCTTAGAAGTGTTGCCTTGAGGTTTCGTTTTAACATGATAGAGTGGTCACTTTCATTTTCTTCAGCCTCAGAAGATGCATTCATGGTGGAACACTCCTCTATAACCTCACGTGGTGGCCTACTAGGTCGAAGCCTAGAAAATGACCCAATTGTCCTGAAACAATGAATTAATAATGTAAATACTTTTAGTGAGAGAGAAGAAAGAAAACAAATAATAATCCTTTAATTAATGTATGAATATGATAATGACAACAAAACATCTATCTATCTCAATAATGATATGATATCATTTACCTTAGGTACCTAGGTGGACTCCACTCATTGAGTGCAATATTTCTACTAGTCATATGGTATATCATTGATAGACTTCTATTCACGATATGGTCTATCACTGATAGATTTCGAGAGCTAAAGCTAAATTTTGCTATATGTGGAAATGCTTCTTCGGTATTGTGCTATATTTGGTAATATCTTTGGCTTAGTTGTTGTTTTTGCAATTGTCTCATTTTCTTATTTAAAAAAACAATATATAACGCCAACAACACTAAATTCGAATAAAAACACTTGAATGTTGCCTGGGTTGCACCTATTTTTGTGTAAGTCAGACAATTGTCCAATAAAAATGTGCAATGTGACAAATATTTTTTTAGAATTTTTTTTTTTTTTGGTTATGGGTAAATAGAGAGGGATGTATGCACCTAATCATTATCCAATTTGAATTATTTCAGAAAAATCAAGTAACCTAAAGTATTAGTCTGGAGAGATAGCAAAGTCTCTTTCTTTCATTCTTTTACGTTCAAGTACATATGAGGAAATCGGTTTAAACCTTTTACCTTTGATTGGTGATATATCTATGACTTAACTAGTTGAGTTATACTAAGGTTGACAAGAACAGAAGATAGATATATATATATATAGAGAGAAACAGTTTTAATTGAATTACCTTTGCAATGCATTAAACCAAGAAGTCTTGTAACGAGCTCCACCATCCAACAAAGTAGAAACATCTACACGATTCTGACGGTTCAAAAGATGATCAACAATTGATGTATGGTATTTTCCAGGAGATCCAAACAAGGCTTTGATAATCTTCCCAATAAAACTGCCAGCATTTTGTTCATACAATATTGAAGCACCACACCATTTGACCTTCACAAATGGGTTATCAGTCATTATTGAAACATCAATGCAGCAACATTCGTTCAACCACCTTGATATCCTTTTCATTGGAATGTAAAAAACTGATAGCCCCATTTGGCTTTCCAATTCAGCTTTGTTGCCATCAAACACTAGGGCTGATTTTAGAGGGCATTCATCTGTTTCCATTTTCACTATGAAGTCGCAACAAATTTTTGAATTATCATGGCTAATTTCATGCTTTTGGACTTCAAATACAGCACCTAAAGCAATTCCTATCCTTGGATTTTTTTCACTTATGTAATCTGGAGGACAATGTGCTGTGATTGAGAATCCATATCTTTTTTCATCAAAGCATGCTATGAAGTTAGGATAGGGAATCACAAAAAAGTATTTTTGTTGTTGCCATGTGAGTACCTGCCAAATAAAAAATGGTTACATTTTTCAGTTTATTCCTCTGTTTAAATTCAAGTAATAATATAAGATTAAATTTACTGTATCCTAACTATCATGAGGTTTTGGATTTTGTGGTAGTTTAACATGATATCAAAGAGCTAGAGGTCGTATTTAAACTTATATAAGGACAATGACCATCAATGTATCTTGATAACCTTGGTATGGTACTGTTTCTCATAACTTTTTTTATTTCCTAATTGCATTGGATATGAAAAAGCAATAGAATGATTCCCCACTCGAAATACAAATGTTAAACGGAAAGCATTGACAAGCATTATAACAGCATAAATACTAACAAGAAGTAAATAAGTAATGACACACAGAAGTTGGTAACTCAGTTCGGTGATAATCCACCTACGTCTTGGGGGCAGTATGCCAAGGAAAGATAATCCACTATTATTAAAGACTTGAGCAGTTTACAACGTAGTACTTATCCGTAATACACGATCATTGTAATCAAAAAAGAAAGTAAGGGAATTACCTCAATGTATCGTTGAGTCATCGTCCTTATGTGAATGGCAGAAAGGCGAGGCTGGTCAATTTTGTAGCTTTCATTTGGTTCAGTTGATATAGGACAACGAATCATAGTCATTCCCATTTCACTTGAAGGAATTTGTTTCTCTTGATTGTAATATTCTTTTAGTGAAACACAATCCCTTGCTTCCACATTTCTAACACTTAGTGGAAGCTTTGGTAAATTCAAAAGATGAAAACATTCCTCCAAAAATAGACCTCTCAAACTAACAAGATGAGAAATGCTTTCAGGTAATTTGGTAAAGTGGTTTTGGCTTAGATGAAGAATTTGCAATGAAGCTAAGCTATGAAGATCATTAGGTAAATCCCCATCCCACAAATTACAATCACTCAAATTCAGAACCATCAAAGAACAACCAAAATTAAACCAATTTGTTACTTTCAACCCTTGAGAATGATTGAATTTTCTAGTAAAATTCCAAGTAGGGAATAATGAATGAAGAAATTTGCGAGATAGTCCTTGACAATTTAGTATTTCCAATTTGGTCAAAAGTTGAAGAGACATTGGAGCTTGGTTTACACAAGTGTTAGTAATATCAAGCTTTTCCAAGCAAGAAATATTTCCTAAACTCTCTGGAAGACTATCAAGTTTTGAGCAGCCATTTAAATTGAGGGTTTTCAATGATGTTAAACAGCCAATAGTGGAAGGAAGTTTTAGAAGATTTGTGCAATTTTTGAGATTTAATAGAACAAGTGCTGTTAAATGTCCTATTGATGAATGCAAAATTTTTATGGATGTTTCATCCAAATGAAGCTCTAATAAATGGTTCATGTTTCCTGAAATCTTTGGGAAATAGGTGAGATTTGAACAGCCTGAAAGAACCAAAATGTGGAGAGATTCTAAACAAATATTGAAAGGAATTGTTGTTAATTTCTTGCAATTTCTGAGGTCCAATTGAATTAGATGCTTTAGATTCCCCAAAGAGGGGTGAAGTTGGTGTAATTCTACACAACCACTCAAAACCAATCTTTCAAGATTTGGAACACCTGAAAAATCAGGGATCTTGGATAGGAATTGAGAATCACTTAGATTTATCACTTTCAATGTTTCCAAGCTCTGCAAAAAAATATAAAAAAATAAATAAACGTACTGAAAATAGGAATCAATACTATGATTTATTAAAAGTAAGAGGATGACATGGAGGAAATAGACAAGTGTTAAAGTACAAAATGATGTAATATTTAATATTAGTATTGATGTACCTTTGAAGCAGTCCAAAGATGTTGAATAGAGCTACTAGGCAACTCAAGCTCCAACAGGTTTGTGGGATTGAAATTTGATGGTAAACACTTTAAAGGGTAACCATGCCAATTGAGAAACCTTAGCTGATCAGAGAGATATTGAAGTTCTTCAGAAAGATAAACATTGTTCAGTTTCAATACTCTTAGATTTGTCATTGCTGAAAATGATTTGGCATTCAAATGTGACTCTCCCTCCTCATCCATATCTATCACTATCCCTTCAATTGCTTCTGTTCCCTGACAAATATACTTAGATCATGATACACATACATATCATGTACCAATGTCAAAGATTCCCAATGAGAGACAAAATTAATAATTTCATGAAATTGTACCAGACACCTTTATAAGTGAATATATGTAGTATTGAAACCTCAAGTTGACATCTTTCCGTATCTATTAGTGTCTATCAGCAAAAAATAATAGTAGTTTATCAGTGTCTATTACTGATAGATATGACATCTTGTTATATTTGTAAATATTTTCGTTGATTTTTCTATATTTAAAAATAGTCCTTAAAATTAATAAAATAAATTACATCATTATTATTTTTAGTTAATTGAAACTCTAAAACTTAATTTCAAATACCAAAATGAGCACTAGTAAAATCTCTTGAGTAAAAGTATAAAATATTTAAATCTATAGACCAAACAAACACTAAACTCAAAACCAAGGGAATAAATGTAACATTTTAAACACATGGACCAAATTGAAATTAAAACTAAAAAATTAGGAGTAAAAGTATATCATTTCGTATATAATGATTAAATAGAAACTAGATTCAAAATCTAAGGATAAAAGATCATTTTATTTTTCTTTTTTTAATTGTATGAACCTATGAAACAAAATTTTAAAAGTTGAAGAACTAAACTTTCAAACTTTACCTATATTATAGATGACTTCAAAGTATCAATTTAGAAACGTACCTCATCAAGGTTTAGAGCAAGATTTACATCTTCTCGAAGCCACAACCTGCTTCGTTTTTCAGGCTTGTTCGGAAAGTTTTGGCGAACAATTTCTTGACCCATTTCTTGTATTAAATCATGCATTTGTAGCTTATCATGTGGTGTAGTAATAAGAGATTTCTCCTCCAATATTTCTAGTCCAAGAACAGCAGGAAATCCAAAGCTTTCAAGAATTTTTATTGCTCTTCTCTTACTCTTCCTCTTGAAAAAACATGCAATGTCAAGAAAAATATTCTGTTCAGATTCCTCTAACATATAATAACTAATTTTCAACTTTTCCAGAATTTCCTTATCACGAACTTCCTTCAACTTTTCCACCGCATTTTCCCATTGCTCCAATGGTTTATCACGTAAAGAGGATCCAAGAACCTCAATTGCTAATGGAAGCCCTCCAGCATAGCTTACTACTTGGCTAGAAAGATCAAAATAGCCTTTCTTTGGATGGTCTTCTCCAAATGCCTTTTGTGAAAAAAGCTGAAGAGCTTCTTCAATTTTTAGCCCTTCGACATTGTATCGTCTTTCGATTCCGTGTGAAATTAGGAGATGTTCGTCTCTCGTCGTAACGATGACTCGACTTCCCGAACCAAACCAATCCAAACCTCCAACTAACTTTTGAAGTTGGCTTAGATGGTTGACGTCGTCAAGAATTATAAGAGCTTTAAGATTACTTATTCTTCTCTTGATCAATGTAGCTCCATCAACATTTGGGATGTCAATGTTTCGTTTCATTAAAGCTCCTGTTAGAAGTTTTTCTTGTAACGAAGCTAAGCCTTCTTTCTTCAAAGCTTCTTTGACATTGTCCAAAAAATAACATCCTTCAAATAAATGGGAAACACTTTTGTAAATGATTCTAGCGAAGGTAGTTTTGCCAATTCCACCCATTCCCCATATTCCAACAAAGCGTACATCATCTAAACCTATTCCCATAAGCATATTAATTTGGTGTAATCTTGGGCTAATTCCAACGAATTTATCATCATACCGAAACAAATCAGGACGCAATTTGTTGAAAATATGCTTCACAATTTCATTTATGACTCCAGCTTCAGACCTACATAATTTTCATTTTTAGTAATGTTGTCAAAATCATGGGGCCGAAATTTTTAAAAGCATCATTATTTATTTAGGATTGTATTCAAATATAGAAAAATAAACCAAAATATTTATAAATATAGTAAAATATTACTATCTATCTATATACATAGATTATCATAGACTAATATAATCTATCGCGGTCTGTCATAGATAGTGATTATTTGTTATTAGTTGTAAATATTTCAACAGTTTTGCATTTAAATTAATTTTCTATTTATTTATTTATTTATTGAAATTTGGTTAAAAATTGAAATGTTTAGATAGGAAAGATAAAAGATGATTGTAAAGAAGTATGAGAAAAACAAACATAATTTTCACAAAAAATCAAAATCAAAATTAAACTGTTATCAACCAGGTCTTAACTTTTTTTATTTTGATTTTTGAAAATTAAGCTTATTAACTTTATATTCTTCTTCTCTTTTTTTTTTTAACCTACATTTGAGAGATGTTATCAAAATTCAAGCCCAATTCTAAAAACTAAAAAGACTAAGTTAAACTACTTGTTCTATTGGAAGGTGGCCTTATTCGAAGGAAGAAGCAAATAGAGGAGTTTAGGGAGGTTTTGAACCATTGTAATCTAAAGGACATTGGCTTTAGAGGGGATCAATTCACTTGGACTAACAAGAATAGCACTAGGCACCTGATTTAGGACAGATTGGACAGATTTATAGCTAATTAGAATTGGTTGAGCTTTTCTCATCTATCAATGTGGATCATCTCAATTTTCAGAGGTCGGGCCATCAGGCAATTGTGGCTCAATGGGATGCTGGATCAGGATCTTGTCAGAGACATACTAGAGTTTTGGTTGGAGATTAATAACATTTGATTGATGCTTGCAAGGAGATTATTGAAAAGACATGGAGCATTGAGATTCTAAAGAAGTTGAAGGGTTCCAATGGAAGATTTCGAGTTGTATTTAAAGGTATGGGATAAAGACAGATTAAATAGTTCCCTAGAGGCCAACAAGAGCTTAGCTCATTTGACATACGTATTTGTTGAGGACCAAGAGGTTCATGGTTCAAATCTTGTCACCTCCAACTTGTACTTAAAAAAAAAAAATGTTCCTTAAAGGGAGCTCTTGTGCAAGAAGACCATTAGTTAGCTAAATGCTTAGCATGTAACCATTGTTGGAGAGTAATAGACAAGTGGAGAATTCCACTCGTGTACCTGCCATAATAAGAGCATCGATATTGTTTGTAACAACACGCTGACGAGAGCTTCCACTATTAAAGTACTAATCTTTCTTGGTAGAAGATCTGAGAGCATTATATTATACAAGGATAGAAGACTTGGGTAATTAAGTTTTCCTCTTCGTCATATGATGAGAGCTTCCACTATTAAAGTACTAATCTTTTTTGGCAGAAGATCTGAGAGATGTTAGAACAATATTGCACCTATTATGAACAATATGTTTTACTTCCACTTCTCTTTGAAATGTTCCTCTCTAAAGTTTGTGGATCTGTGAATAGTACTCAACAATTTATAGCAAAATGGCCGTTTATGATGTACTCCTCCACAATAATGTCAAATCCATCTAGTTCTATAAATTTCGTTGGCTTCCCTAATTGGATAGCTAAATGATGTACCTGTAAGGCCATAAGACTCTAGATTCTGAGCTTTACACGTAATTTTTGCTTCCTTTTGAATTGAGACCGTTTATTATGTATATTTTCACCTTTAGAAAAACCTAGCCTAGAATTGTCACCAGCAGTTTTTCCTTTTATCAATATTTTCTCCTGAGACTCAGTACTAGTGTTCAACATTCTGACATTTTTACAAATAGATTCTTTCTCAGCTCTAACCAAGTTAAGTACGTTTCAGATCTACATTAGTAGTCATAAGCCTGTGATTGTCAGCCATCAAAGTCTCGATTCTTTCATTTTGCACATCAATAACTTTTTTGATCATCTTGTCATTTAACAAAGAGAGCTTGATAAGAAGGATCTGAAGACCCTGTCGATAGAGTCATGAAAATTTTCTACATACACATCATATTTTAAAATCTCACATGACGAGGTGTCAGATAAAATGTTACTGACAAATACTTTGACATCATCCTTTGAATCACTATTGTCTTCAGAGTCATCATCAGAGAGAGCTAAAACATAACTTTTATCCTGCTTTCTCAAGAAATTTGGACATTCTACTTCGTAATGACCATAACCTCCACGCTCTCTACACTTGAACGACTTATCTTTTTAAAAGTTTATGGTACCAAACTTGTTAGCTTCCTTCCTATTACTTTGAATTTTAACTTGCTTGAGAGGAAACAAACCACTAGACTGATTATTTTTAGTATTGAAATTGGAAGGCTTCTTTCCAAACCATATAAGAGCACGATTGAGTTGTTTTGAAAGCAAGAAAATAGATTCGACAATGGAATCCTCAGACTCTTTTTACCATCACCAAGCTCATCATCAACTGAGGATTGTAAAGTAATTCCTTTATTCTTCTTCTCTAGCTTTCCATTTAGAGACATCTCAAAAGTGAGCAGAGAGTCAAACAGATCATCGATTTTCAAAGATGTAATGTCTTGAGCCTTCTCAATTGTAGTTACTTTCGTATCAAATTTCTTAGGTGAGGACCTAAGCACTTTCTGGACAAGTCTTTCTTTTGAGATTTTCTCTCCAAGGGCAAACGAATCATTAGCAATGTCCAATAACCGAACATTGAATTCAGCAATAGATTCATCATCTTGCACTTTGAGATTCTTGAACATTGAGGTCAACAACTGCAACCTCGACATTTTATCCTTTTGAAGTTCTTTCATGTGCAACATATAGAATATAACATGCCTCTTTTGTAGAGACACATGTATTAATTAGTCTGAATATATTACGATCCAGACCATTAAATATGGCATTTAAGGCATGTGAATTCCCTAGGGACCTTCATCTTCAGCTTCCATCCACTTTAATTATAGTTTCAAGACATCCTTCCCATCATCAATTTTTGTGGTTGGATGTGACCATCGAGTAATAACGGCCTTCCATGTTTCACCGTCAATTGATCTCAGAAAGGAAGTCATTCGAGTTTTCCAGTATGAATAGTTTGTCCCATCTAAGATAGGGGGACGAATGGTGGAGCCTCTCCCTTGATTATGTTCATGATCGAAACATCTGAGATAATGGTAACACACTCTGATACCAATTGAAAAAGCATTAGGACGACTCGTCACTTGAAATCCTAATGTTAAATAGAAAGCACTGACAAGAAATACAACAAAATACAAACAATAGAAAAACAAATAAATGAGCATAGGTGTTGGTAATCCAATTAGGTGATAAACCACTTACGTCTGGGAGCAATATGTCGATAATCCACTAATATTAGAGAGTTAAGCAATTTACAACGTAGTACTTATATGTAATTCAAAGACTACTACAGTGACATACGTAGAGCTCAACTCACAAGTCATGTGAGACTCCCTTTCAATTGTACTTAGGCTCCCCTAGATGTGAGACTCCCTTTCAATTGTACTTAGGCTCCCCTTAAGTGTGATAATATGAGTGTTGAACACTTCAGATTCCAACGATGTGTGTGAGACTCCTCTTAATGTTGTTATCTTTCCTTCAAACCAACAAACTCCCTTCACTGATAGCTCTTAGGATCCTCCTAAAATGAAGAACTTCTTCTCCGAATGTCATACCTTAGGATCCCCCTAAGGTTAAGAAATCCTTCTCGAATGGTAGAGTCTTAGGCTCCCCCTAAGACTAAGAATCCCTTCTCAGCAACAATGGCTTAGGCTCCCTCTAAGACCATGATTAATTTCAATGTGCCTCCACTCAATGGATCAATAACTTGCATAGCGGAATATAATGAGCAAAGAGCAAAAGCACTAAGATGAAAAATTCTGCCACATACCAGAAGAACGGCTAGCTCGATTAACAATAGCAACAACCCTAAATGATCAGCAAAATTCTCATTTTATAATCGAATCAAAGAAAGGAAACAAGTTCTCTTTTGTAGAAATTAAGTCGTACATCAAAGAAGGAAAATATCGGACAAAATATTTCTGCCGGATAATTCCAGAATAGGAAAAAAATATATTATGTATGTAAATAATCTGTTGTCTGAAACAAATCTTAAAACTATATTTGAGACAACTGCAAAATCCAATGTCGATATAAAGCAAACTAACCAAAACTCCAACAAGGAGTTAATTGCTACAAATTTTTAAAAGAAGCATTTTTAGTCTTCCAATCCTAGTGTGCAAGATATAAAGAAAGTCTCTGATCATTTAAATCGGAAAGTTACTGAAGCATATAATGAAGAGTTGAACAAGCCTTTTACAAAAAGAGAAATTGAACTGGCGATCAAAGGTATGCACCCCTTCTAAAGCTCCAGGATCGGACAACATGCATGCACTCTTTTACAAAAAATATTGGGGCATTCCAGGCGAGGAAACAGTGAAAATTTGTTTGAAAATTTCGAATCAAAGAAAAGGTTTGGAGAAGATCAACAAAACTCTCATCTCTCTCATTCTAACATTGTCTCTATTGTCAGAAGCAGGAAGGTGGGTTGGGATTTAGAGATTTTAAACTTTTTAACCAAGCTATACTGGCAAAATACATTTGAAATTTGGTGCGAAATCCTAGCACTCTTCTTGGGAGAGTTTTGAAAGGAAGATATTTTCATAATGGGTGTTTTCTATAGGCTGCTTTAGGATCAAATCCCTCCCTCACTTTGAGAAGTATTGTGGGGAAGAAGTTTGTTTGAAAAAGGATATTGGTGAAGAGTGGGATCGAGTACACAAATTTATATGTCTGTGGACTCTTGGATTCATAAAGGTGAAAATTTTAGACGTTGTGTGGTTCACAACTCAGTTAAGCTGGGGAGGGTCTTAGACTTTATTACTATGCAAGGCAGTCAGAATGAGAAATTTTTCAAAGAAGCATTTATTCCACACGATGTGGTTGACATTTTCAAAACCCCATTAAGAGGGCGGTGGTTTTCTGATGAGATTATATAGGGGGATTCTAAAGGAAAGTTTTCGGTGAGGAGCACTTATCAGTTAGGGAATCACATAAGCAAGACTCTCAAAGGCTCCTAGTATAATGAGGCCAACTACAAGAGCATGTGTGGTGCTCTGTGGGGTTCAGATGCCTTCCTAAAGTCCAAAATCATGAGATGAAAAATTATTTAGGATATTATTCCTACTGCTTCTAATTTAATGAAAAAAGGAATTTCAACTAACTTGGGTTGTTCCTTTTGTAGGACCCACTTCGAAACCACCAGTCGTGTGATTCAGGATTGTAAAATGACTAGAAAGTTAGGGAAGCTTTACTTTTCCTCTAATGTTGATGTGTTGGCTTTAGACAGGAGTTGCTGGAAGTCAATGGAGTATTGGGACCTTCTTCATGAAACCAAGAACAAAGAGGACTTGGGGAAAATTGTGTCCATAATGGGGGTATTTGGAATTACCATAACCTCGTCATTCGTTTTAATAATGCCCCTCTTGATCATCAAGCTTATGATCTTACTGTGGAAAAGACTTTATAGATTCTTTCATTCAAGAAGGAAGTGGTCTCGCCTAGGATCAATTTAAGCATCAATCCATCTATTAGCCGTTAGAAGCCGTCAATAGAGGATTGCCGGAAGATGAATGTTGATGTCCCATGGTCGGAGAATGCTCAGAGTAATGGGACCATTTGGATTATTCTGATTGGAATGGTCACCCAATTGGGGGTGGGTGTATACCAATATCTACTAGTTGATTGGTCAGAGTCTTAAAAGCTAAAGCCATTGTCCATAGTTTAAAGCAAATCGTGGTTTCTTCGGATGGGCAGTACCCCTGGTGGAGGTGAAGTTAGATTCAATCGAAGTCATCAACCTTTTGAATCTTGATACTTTCAACTTATCTGAGGTTTATTTATCTTTTTTTTTTCTTTTTTTTTTTTTGAGGAGTCTCTTTCTTACTTCTTCGATAAATGTTTCTCATTTTTGTAAAATTCTTAGAGAGGCGAACAAAGCAACTCATGGTCTAGCAGTTTTAGTTTCTTCTTCTAGGACATCATCTTTTTGGAGAGAGCTTTTTCCATCCTCTGTTTTATCCCTCATCCATATGGATTGATATTTGGTTGTTGGTTTGTTTCATTTTTGTAAGAGGAAAACTGGACTAGAGTAAGACCTTTCATTTTTGTAAATGCAGTTGTCATATGAGCTTCTTTTGAAGTCAATCTTGGACATATAAGTATCAAACCTCTGGAACCAGCAGCTTAGTGATTGCTTTAGACTGTAGATAAATTTGTTTAAGAGACGAACAATATTTTCTTTACCTTTTTTTTTCATAACCTTAAAGGTTGTCTCATATAGATAGTTTCTTTTAATCTTTCATTTAGAAAAGTTGTCTTTACATCTAACTGATCATATTCTAAATCGAACTGAACAACTAGTAAGAGTAGAGTTCTAATCAATATGTGTTCAACAACCGGAGAAAATACCTATGTATGATTAATACCTTCTCTCTCTAAGTGAAGCCCTTTGCCACAATATGACTATATATCTTGGCTTTTGTACACTGGGAGCTCTATCTTTGAGTTTATAAACTTATTTGCAAGGTATCGACTTGCAATCTTTAGTCCCTATACTTTCAAATTTGTAACATTCTAAGTTCCTTACCTTAGTGCATATATCATCAAACTAAAATCAAGTGTCAACTTTTATCACGTAACAACTTAGTTTTTATAATTTATAAACAAATTTGATCCGGATGAATTTACTAATTATACACGTGTGATCAATTTCATTAAAGTTTGATAATTTTTTTTAACTATAGAAACTAAATTGTTACGATTTATAAAGTATAAAGACTAGAGGTCAAAGAATCAATGGGTGCACTCGAATAGGTCGACAGATTTTAAAGACTTAAATTATTACTTATTAAAGTTTATATACTAAATTGTTATAAAATTATTTTTAGTGTATCTACTATTTGAAATTTCAAAATGCAAAATTACATTCAGAATATATGGTTCTTATATAGTTTTCAAATATAGCAAAATCAACAAAAATATTTATAAATATAAAAAAAATCAACAAAAACATTTATAAATATAGTAAAATCAACAAAAATATTTATAAATATATTAAAATATCACTAAATATCAGCGACAAAAACTGATAGACTCTGATGGACTACTATCATTTACCACTGGTAGACACAGATAGATGTCGATCAATGTCTATCAGTGTCTATTTTGACATTTTACTATATTTATAAATATTTTTAGTATTTTTATCATTTAAAACAATTTTTCTATTTTTTTTTATATAAATATAACACTGCATGTAAATGCATTTCATTAACTTTTATTAAAAGTAAATTTGTATATTATAATATATAATAAAATATACGATATTATAAAATAGTAATGGTAGTAAATTTCTAACATAAAACATATTCATAAATTAGTTACCAATAGTTGAGATTCACTAAATATTTAGTTGATAACCATATCTATTTTATGAGTTTCAAAATATGCTACAAATTTTTTTTACATTGAACTCTTGTTTTCATATTAAGTTTTATTTTCATATCACCAACCAAATGAATCCTCAATTTTAAATCAAAATATTTTTTTGAAAAAAAAATAGTTACTTTTAAAATATTAATTAAACGTATTTGACAAGTAATAAAAAAAAAAAAAAAAAAAAAAACTTCTTAGAAGCAAAATTATTATAATTTTGTTTTCTATTTTTTTTTATTATTGATTTTCATTTGGATTTTTATAAGTGAGAAGATTCCTCTAATGTTCTCTTTCCTACCTCCCTTTCACTTTTTTCTAATTTATTCTTCTCTATCTAACTTAAGATATCACTAGCTCTCTTAATTTACTCCATCCTTCAGCTTCTCTCTCTAAAACCTTTTTTTTATCACCTAAAACATCTCTCCCTTCCTCTAATCTTTTTTTTACCCGATCTTTTAGTCTCTAACCTTTGGAAAATCATCGCAAATAATATTTTAAACTTTTCACATTACAAAACCAGTATTTTTCTTGAGAACACATTAAAATAGTTTTTCTTAGTCGACCATTGAGATTTAGTTTAAAAACTAATTTTTCTAAGTTATCGACAGTTTTTTTTTTTTTTTTGCTTTGTCGGTACCTCTCATCAGATTACACGTGGAGATTTTCTAATTTCGTATGTAATACCTTTCAAATTTTCTCCCAATTCAATTATCTTTTCTGAATATTATATTAAATTATTTCGTAATTTTTCAAATCTTTAGATTAATTTTCTTTTTTACAATTACATGAATTTTTAAAATTTCAAATGGGTTTTCCGATTATCAAAATGAATTTTCTAAATTGATTCAAGATGGTTGTAATGTCATTTTTAAATTTTGAAAAATATCTATTTTTGCGAAAAATTGGGTTAAATTTAGGATATATATTGAATCTCGATGTTAATCTTTTTCGAGATTCCATCCCAAAAGCTCAAATATATCAAATTTCAATGTTAATTATGCTCGAGTTTCATCGAGAAAGCCCAAATATATAGAATCTCAATGTTATTTTATCCGTAATTAATACCAATATCCATATAAATTACAAGAATTTCTAAATTGATTTATCGATTTCAATAATTTACCACTTATCTTTCCAAATTTATCCATATCGTGTATGATTTAATAGTGTGATTTTCTTATTTTGGAGAGATGTTGGAAGATTACATAACATTTAAAAATATTAGCAAATAATAATTTCTAGAGAGATGTATCGAGAATGCTCAAAACAATCGATAAATTAAAAAAAAAAAATAACATCTCAGTCACCATCTCGAGTGAGATGGACCTAAAAAAATATTCTAACAATTTTTTTAAAAAGCGTGCTAATTTTGTGAGGTGAATTGTAAGGTGAAAACTTAAGGTGTTATTTGTGGCAATTTCCCCTAACTTTTCTCCCAAGCTTTTCAAAATAAAAATAAATAAATAAAAACTTTTCTCCCTTTCCCTCAAAAGAATAAAAAAATAAAAAGCAAAATTCTCCAATCTTAGTTTTTCCTTGGAATTTCTCTCTCTTCAACCTTTTTTCTCCATAAATATTCCATCTCCAATGGTTTTTTTTTTTTTTTTTTTCATATATCGTGAATGTTTAATTTGAATTAGTTTACGCACACATTGACTAATTTCACATAGACAACAATCACCTGATTTCTACTTTGGATGTCAACGAAACTAGATGTTAAATCTTAAATAGGTGACTATCATGGATTGAATTCATGATTTCGCCCAATATTTTCTTTTCTATCCATTTAACCATTTATACATATAATCAACTTAAGAGTAACCATGTTCTTTTTCCTAGAAGAAAAAACTATAAGATTTGTGACCACTTTTAGGAAATATTTGTGATATCCTTTATAGATCTTATAATTATGAACTCTACAAAACATAATATTATATAAACATTATTGACTAAAAAATCACACCAAAGAACAGAAGAAAAGAAAAAGTTGAAGAGAGTGAATAATTACTTAACTGGGAATCTTGGATATGCCATCCAGAGAGATGCCCAACTTGGTTCATTGAATATCTCCAGCTTTCAACTTCTTCAATATCAATTTCAGGATTTGCTTCATGTTCATTAAAGTGATTCTCAAAGTTCCCCTTTTGCTTCCTCGCATTCGCTGGATCTATTTGGTAAAATATTGGAAGAACCAATTGATCCCTCAACTCCTTACACATTACAATCTTTTCTATTTCCTTCATGCAAACCAAATTCCCATAGTTCTCTGAAAAAACCACGATCGAAGACCTCGATTCTTCCACCGCTTTCATCTTCTCCGCTAAGGGTTTCCCTCCATCTTCTTCATCCTCGTCGTCTCTGAAAACTACAATTCCTTGAGTTGTCAGAGCTTCATGGAGATCGGCCGCAAAACTACGTCCGGTGTCCTTAGCCCTGTGGCTGAGGAAAACGTCGTAGTTTCGTAAGGGAGGAAGAGGAAGAGATATAGAATAACGAGGCGGAGGAGAAGATAAGGATGTTATGGAAGCTCTTCTCTCCATTATTGCTGGAGACGCCATTGAAGACTGGTGAGAGCTGCTCTGATACTTACTAACAAAATGGATGCTAATGGTTTAGAAGAAAACATAAGTGGGCGGCCAAATGATTCTCTCTCTCTCTCTCTCATGTGGAAATTCTTTTAATGGCCTAAATTGTTTTCAAATCTATTGTTATGTTCAAATTTTATATTCGTTTCATCTTTCGAGGCTTTATGCATTTTTAAGTTTTGATGTCCCATTTTTTTTTTCATATTGGATTTTTATGAAACCCCTGTTTAAGTAATGTGGAATCAAACTTCTTGAAGTCCAAACGAGTATTTTCAATAAAATTTGAGATCCAATCCAAAAAATTATGTACCCAAATAATTACCATTTTTTGAGGGACATGTTGAGAATTCCACAAGAAAGATGAAGATGCCTAAATAAAAATTTATAAGTTTGATGACAAAACATCATCATTATTTATAATTATTGAGTCACGTTGGTCGAGTTTTGAAAAAAAATTAGAAGTGTATTGATTTCACATTGAAAAAGTTCAAAAATGATAGGTTTTAAGTACTATAAAAACAATTTATGTCTTTGATCTCAAATTGTCTCAATTATAAACCGTTTTTTATTGTGTTAAATGTAGTTAAATTCACTTTTTGTATTCTCTAGTTAAGAGTGGGGAAGAGGGTGTGAATGATGTAAATGCTTTGAGAGATTGTTTCTTTGTAATTAGGGTTGGTGCGAGACTTTTGTGTGATATTGTAAATAATTTTTCACATAGAGAAATGTCTAGTCTATGATTTTTTGAAATTTTTCTAGTCTATCTTTTTTCTTTGGATTGAAGTTCTTTTAGATTTATTATTGTATTTCCAGTTTTATTATTATTTTTTTAATTTCTCTATCATTTTTCCATAAACAATTTTTTTTTTAATTTCTCTATTATTTTTCTATAAACATTTCAAAATTATCTTTGAAGTAAAGACTTTTTATAAGATGTGGACGGATAATGGTCTAAAATAGTTATAGGTCACACTCTCCTCACTAGTGGGTTTGAAATACGAAGAAATTTCAACAAGTGGAAAATAATTTTAATTAAGAAGAAAATAACATTACAAAGGCTTGAACATAGGATCTCGCTAGGCCACCTACTCTGATACAATTTTAAATCACCAATTAACCCAAAAAATTTAAGTGGATAGGTGAAGATATATTTAGTATTGTATCATTCAACACATATAGTAAAATCTATGAATAATAGACAATGTAGACAGACTTTAGAAATTTAATCTAAATTTTGTTATATATATAAATATTTTTGTATTATGTTATTTCTATTAACACCCCATAAAACTTTAGGAATGATTATTAGTTCCGACTTCTATGTTAATGAGGTTCACGTGTTGCCAATGTCTCAAAATTTCATTTTTCTCTTGCAAAAAAAATTAAAATTAATATGCATTTAAAAGGATAATGTTATTTATTTGATATTGATTATTAAAATATATTGAAATTGAAAAATAGGCATTTAAAATTAAAATGTTATTTATTTGATATTGGTTATTAAATATATTGAAATTGAAAACTTATTGATGTTCTTTACTAAATTCTCAACTACCAAGAATAAGCATAAATATCTTAATTATTAAGGACCCATTTGATAATCATTTCGTTTTTTTAAAAAAAAATTTAAGCATATTTTTTTTCATATAATTTGTCGCTTTCTTCATTACAAAAGTTGAATTCTTAATAAAATTAAAAAAAAAATATTTAAACACTATTTTCTTTAACATTCATTATTTAGCTTCGTTTTTTTAAATGTTAGTAAAAATAGATAACAAAACAAGATATAAGGAATATTTATAGATTTAGTTAAAAAAAAATTAAAATTAAAACTCTAATAATTATCGAAAGAGGTCTAAAATACCTATTTTACATAAATTTTGACTATGATAGTTAATTAATTAATTAGTTAATTATAATAAAGAGAAATCTTCACAGATAGGAAAAATGTCAAACAATTTACAGAAATAACAAAAAAACATTGATAGACAATGATAGACTTCTATCAACCTCTATTGATGATAGTTTTGTATCGATTTCTATCAATAATAGTATCATTGATAGACGTCTATCAATTTCTATCATTGATAGATATTCATAGACTTTTATAGTGTCTATCAGTCATAGACTTGTATCAGTTTCTATCATTAATAAACGTTAATAGACTTCTATTGGTACCTATTTAATATTGGTTAGAATGTCCATCACAACTATAATTAAATTTTACTATTTGTATAAATATTTTTTCTTTTTTTTTTTTATTTTTGAAAATTCCGTGTTAGTTAGAGGCAAGCTAGGTTTTCTTTTTAAAAAATGACAAAATTTTACATGAAAATTTTTTAATTTAAGAATTGAAAGTGCCGTAATTATGTAAAAGAGAATCTAAAATCTTAATTAGATATTTAATTGAAATTTAAGATAAGTTTGGGGGCAATTGCTTATGCCTAGTGATCGGGGCATATAGGTATGTCGTTATCGTGGCGGACAGTGCCTTCCCTTATGGATATCTCTGCCTTTTACTTACACTTTTTTGGTTCACTCAAGACAATGATCCAAGGAAAATACTAAACTAAGTTATCATGTTTGTTTTATTTTATTATTTCAAACAAAATAATCTCAAAACAACTTTACTACTCTCAATACAATTTTATGTGTTTAGATTTTTTTCCTCGACTTGTTTTCTGTATTTGGACTTTGGTCTTGAAATCATAAAACGCTGACATCCTTATCTTTAAGGTTTGGAAAAATTAACTTTATTTAATAATTCGATAATTCGAACAATTTGAACTACTAAAATTAAATTGTAGAGATTAGATTTGGTTAATTTTATCTTTAAATTAGGTTGGTTTAAATTTTTATATTTTGTTCGGATTAGATTGAGCCTCGATTTGCATTTTAAAAATTCGAGTTCCAGACACAACTAAAATTATTATCATTATTATTATTATTAGGGACAGTTGCAAATATAGACATTAGACCAAAAGTATTAGTGGATATAACACAATGTAAAAAAATTTACAAATATGACCAAATTTAAATAATTTATCAGTAATAGACCATATTATTAGTACAGTCTATCTGTAATAGATCATATCATTCGTAAAGATCATATCATTCGTAAGAGTCTATTAACGATAAAAATATATCGTTGATAGACTTGACTATATTTATAATTTTTTTAAAATAATATTATATACTTGTTTATTATTCATAAAAATTCTATCAATTGCAATTATCCTTATTTTATTGTTATTATATATAGCATATAAGATTTACTTTTGGAGTTTTTACGTTTTCTTTCCACCTTTGTCTTCTCTCTCCCTCTTCTGACTTGTCTCTCTCACCATCACTGACGTCTCCGCAGGCATTCTTTTTACTATCTCTCACCATCATCGTCGTCTCCTTCATTGCAATCTCTCACCATTACTGTTGTTTCCTCCGTTTTCTCTCAACAATGGATTTCTTGATCATGCACCGATAGCACAGTCTAGATCTCTTCATTGTAACCATCGTCGTTGCACATTCACCGATTTCTTGCAAAGCTACCATTGTTGCACAGTCACTGACGCTGCATCATTTCACTTAATTTAATAAACAAAAAAATGTATTTAAAAACAAAAGAAAAAGAAGGAAAAGACAATTAACCTCATAACCCAATCCAACCCAAATTTTGAGGGTTTGGTTGGGTTGGTTGAGTTGGAGACCTTGTTCCGATTATTCGAGTAGCCAACCTGATCAACCTGAATTTTCGAATAGGTCCACAAAGTTCCCCAACCTGATCTTGACATGTTTAAAAGTTATTCTCACATTTGTTAAAATCATTTTTATTATTTTTAAATTCATTCAAAATTTTTTTATTCATTTAAAATTAATTTTTAAGGTGTTTCCAAGTGATTTCAAACCTAAAGAAAGCTATTCTAATCAATGTTTCAAAATCACTCATGCATTTCAATAGCAAAAGAGTTATAACAGTCTTTCTTTTTTACAATATTTGCGATGAAGGTAGGACCAAATATCTAACCTCAAAGTTATCGTACATATTTGATGCCAGTTAAGCTATGTTCATTTTAGCTTAATACTACCATCTTAACTTATTTTTATGATTTCAATATATGTCCATAGTTGGAAATAATTGTTTAAAGAATAGCGGGAAATCAAAGAGAACTTACTTCATCAATAATTAGTATCAACTCCCTATGTTTGATTTCTTATTTTAATAATTGTTGATCTAAAAAATAGTGGGCATGATTTTAAATTAAAAAAAAAAATCAGTATACAACTCAAGGATATAGAGGATCAATTGACTTCCTACCTTAAGGAAAGGAGAGTATGTCAATTATCGTTGATGCCAAAATAGGGATGAACCATAAATTTGTATCACGGGGGAAAATAGTCCAAGTGCCAAGAAGACAAGACAAGTTGAGAACCAGCGTGGTGTCAAGCCATACATACTCAGACGCTCAAGTTAGTCTCGAGATTGTTAATAAGTTGCAAGTAAAAAATAGTAGCGGATTTTAGGTGTATCTTCGACCAATGACTTAGGTTGTTTAATATAAGATAATAATGTGGAACTCACGCTTGAGCTCATAACTGTCTATTTTTAATTTTTTGAACTGCTGATTTAATACTCGTTGAGCAGTTACGCTACCACCACGTGAGGTTATAACCAATGCTTAAGTTCATCACCCATTTAATTCCTCAAGGGTTCCTTTATCGATCATTCGTTGAGAATTTGGTCAAAATTCAACCACTCTAAGTATTGGGAATTTCCTAAAACTCGCAGTTCGTAAATATTGGAAACATATTCTATTTATCAATAAAAGTTTATTGAGTTGTTTATTCAATAAAATGTTAGTGATATTGCATTCTGTTATAAAAAATCCAATAAACCAATTCATAGCTATAATATAAGTACTTTAATTTTATGTGGAGACAAAAAAGTGGATCAAGTTTTAGTATATAGCCAAAATGGTCTATAAGTATATGGATGAGATTGAGTACCTCATTCTAGCGACACTATTGGATATGGCTCACTTTGTATACTAATACAAATAATGTGATCCCAAAATCATTCATGTGGAGACATGCGAGTAGAGGCATCCTATGCAAAGTTTGTTTGCATAAGGCAGAACCACGAAATAGTCACTTTTCTTTATAATGATCGTTTACTGTTAAAAATGAAATACCTAGGGTAACTCGATCTTAATCCTGAGCTAACTATGAACTCCTGTTTATTCGAGATTGTCCTTTGATCTGCATAGGTGAGAGTAGTTCAACAGCACTGCTCAATAAGCCTCCTATTTTGGGGATAAGACTAGATAAATAGTTGGGGACATAGTCCTGTAATATAGAATTCACTCTACCCAATTTAGGGTTAGTAGATAGGTTGTTCCCTTAAGTGCTGACTCCTGGTTTTGAACATAGAGGCTCTGCCTTCTCATGGCTGAGAGGGATATGGTTTATTAGTTAGACAATAAATCAATTGTTCAATAGAGGATCAGTGGTAGCTTAAGGAGCAAGATTATTTACAGGGGTAAAACGGTAATTTTGACCTAGTTATAAATACGAGCAACCTGTGAAAGATCAACTTACTGATTATGGTTAAAGTGGACAGAAATATATCTATAGTGAGAAGAGTACAACTACCAAGCTATAGTGGTATGTCTTGATAGTTAACAAATATTGATTAATTTAGTCTAAAGAGTTTAGCCAAGTAATTTCAAATCGTTGGAGATCATGATCTGTAGGTTTATAAGGTCTCTCTACTAGCTCGCAAAAATTACTCCTTGGACTAGTGAATTGAGCGAATTTGTAATGTTCAAAATCGAAATTATGGTTTTGAATTTGAAGTGTTCAAATTCAATTTAGGGTTTGATTAATTATATTTTATATAAATAAATGTTTGGATTTATCGAAATTAAACGTAAATTGAAAAGTTTACAATATTTAAATATTGATTAATGTGAATAGGATTCATGTTTGAATAGGTGTTTTGTTAATTTAATATTTGATATTAAATTTTTTTAATTAATTAATTAAAAATAAAAGCATTTTAAATTTTACAAAATTCAAATTCAAATTTGAATTCGTTTTATTTAATTTAATGTAATTAAGTAAAAATTAGAAAATTACATTTTTTTTTAATTCATTAATAGCAGTTATTAGAAATAGGGTAGATCACTCCTACATTGAGCCATTTGATAATTTATTTCTTCAGCACTTATTTCATTCGGGATTGAGCCTGCATTAAGGCTCAATCGATCCTGCCTTCCCTTCCTCCAATATGATTTTATGCATATAGTAAGATGGATTGATCTCTCTAATATCAGCCAACATCCATCCGATTACACGTGTATGCTTTTTAAGTATATGCACTAAAAGCTGCTCATTAGAATGAGAAAATGTAACTGAATTATAATCGGTAAAGTGTTATTGTTTCCAAGACAAGCATATTTTAGGTGATCTGAAAGAGGTTTGAGTTCAAACGTTGGCGGTACCTCCAGAGATGAGAGCGTTGGTTTTGACTGTCGCTCATCCAAACTTAGCAGCTGAAACCTCCTTGTGTATTCGCTCAACATATGGACCTCACAGACTTAGTCCACTTCTTGGTTCTCTTCATCAGATAGTTGAATTGAGTCAATGAGTTGACAAGGTTTTGTGTCGTCTAGGAACTTCAATGCGTTTAACAATTGAATTTTTCTTCTTGGTTATCTACACCATCGTTAGTTCCCATTTTTCCACATCAGTCAGAACTTTTTCGTTGGCTAGAAACGGGTGTCCAAGAATAATTGAACATCTATATCAGCTTCATAAGCTAAAATAATAAAATCGGCCAGAAATATAAACTTATCAACTTGCACTAGAACATCTTCAATCTTTCCTTTCGGGTAAGTGATTGATTTGTCAGCGAGTTGAAGCGTTACCTGTAGGAATGTATCAACAGCAGTGGAAGAACTAGGATCATCTAAGCATTCAAATTCACTAATTTTGGCATAATATAATACATGCTTCTGCAGGAAAAATGGATTTCAAGACATACCTCTTGTAGAACTTCTTCAAAGCTTCTTCAAGATCTTCTTCATATCTTGTTGTAGACCACCTCAAGATCTTCACCACTATTCTCTTGGTGCTCTAGATTGAGTTGTGGGACTCAAAACAAGTTTGAATCAAGTGATGAAGGAGAAAAGCTCACTGCAGCAACCTTGTTGAAGAACCATTCTTCAAACCGAATTTTCTCTCAAAATTCTATAGATTGCATGCCCGATTTTCACTCCAATCTTATCATTATATTGCATATCAACATGCAAAGAGAATAGCTACATCAGTTGCAGCTCATGTTTGGAGAAGACAAGGAAAATATAATGCTATATGTGTGAGCTAGTTAAATGATAGATAATAGAAAAACTCATTTTTCCATTTTGTGTTTTGATTTTTCAATTTTTCAATTTTATTTAAAAATCAAAATTTTATTTTATAAAATCTATTTTGATTTTAAAAAATGAAAATTTTAATTAATTTCATAAATTAATTATTAAATAAAACTTAATTAATTTAATATCAAATATTAAATTAATTTTAACACATATCCATCTTTATACATTTAAATCATATTTAAATATATAAATTCTCCTATTCCATTTAATTCTAAAATTAAACATAATTATATCTCATATAATTACTAATTCCATTAATTCTAATTTGAACGTTTCAAATTAATTTATCACGCTATTCTAGAGCTAGTCCGTTACGAGCTAGTAGGGGGACCTCACAGACCTACAGATCATGAGCTCTAATGATTCGAGATTAATTGGCTAAACTCATTAGACCAGATTAATCTCCATTCGTTGACTAATGCGTCATTCCACTAAAGCCTATAGTTGCACTCCTCTCACTATAGATATATTATGTCCACATGATTTAACCATAATCAGCAAGTCAACCCTTCACAGGTTGTTCGTAATAACAGCTGGGTCAAATATCTGTTTTACCCCTAAGATTACGTCTTATTCCTCAAGTTCCTACTGATCCTCTAATGAACAACTGGTTTGTGATCCAATCACCAAACCAAACTCTCTCAGCCTAGTGAGAGGGTGGAGCCCCTTGTTCAAGACCTGAATTCAATACTTGAGATAACAACCTTTCTCTTATCCCTAAATCGAGTAGGTGTGAACTCCGTCTTGCACCCTATGTCCCCAGCTATCTATCCGGTCTTACCCCCAAAGCGGGAGTCTTATTGAGCCGACGCTGTTGAGCCAACCCACAACTATGCAAATCTAAGGACAAACCCGAATAAACAGGATTTCATAGTTAGCTCAGGATTAAGATCGAGTCACCTAGGTCATCTAGGTGAAATAACCAGTCTTAAACAATAAACAGCGTTATAAAGTAAGAGTGACTTATTTCTTGGTCCTGATCTTATGCAAACTAATTGCATAAGACGCCCCCACTCCTCATGTCATAACATGTACGAATTATGATCACATCGTATGTAGCACTTTACAACTCTTTGTAACAACTACGGAGTAGGCTGCATCCAATGGTGTTACCAGAATAAGGTACCCAACCTCATTCATGTACCATAGATCATTTTGACTATTTACTCGAACTCGATCCACTCTTATGTCTCCACATAAAGTTAAAGTACTCATACAATAGTCATGGGTCTTAGTTTATTGGATTTAGACTTTCATACAATTTATGAGATCTATAATAAGTATATTGATTATAGAAAATGTTTATCATTTTACAAACTGCGAGTTTTTAGGACATAAAACCCAAGAATACTCCCACTTGGACTAAAACTCCAATGGATTAATATATACAAATATATACAATGTTGAGTAAACATTGAGAGAATAAAATGTGCAAATACAATAAACTAGGGCATTATAATACCCATAAATTCTCCCACTTTCCCTAGTGATACAAAACTCGTAGACCTAGTCCTACTAGGTGACCCTCGAACACTTTAGCCACTTTCCCTATTGACCCCGAAGTTGATTTCCTCGAATCAATATCAGTCTGGAAGTCAGAATCAGTGTATCCAGTAAGGATCAAATCCTTAGGACCATACACGAGCATATAATCTCTCGTTCTCCAAAGATACTTGAGAATATTTTTAACAACAGTCCAATGGTCATGACCAGGATTAGGCTAAATTTTGTTGACAATTCCTACAACATAGCATATGTCGGGACGAGTACACAACATTGCATACATCAAACTCCCAACTGCAGATACATATGGAATTTTATTCATCTCCTCAACCTCTTGAGGTATTTTAGGACTCTGCTCCTTAGACAAGTGAATTCCATGTCTGAAAGGTAAAGATCCTTTCTTGGAATTTTGCATTTTATACCTAGACAACATCTTGTCTATATAAGATGCTTGAGATAATGCCAATGTTTTGTTCTTGCGATTCCGAACTATTTGGATTCCAAGAACATACTGTGCTTTTCCCAAATCTATCATTTGAAATTGTGAAGCCAGCCATCTTTTAACGTCAACTAAATATTCTATCTCATTCCCAATGAGTAGAATATCATCAGCATACAACACCAGAAAAACGACAGTTTTGTTGACGATCTTCTTGTATACACAGGGTTCGTCAATATTTTGTTCAAAGCCATAAGATTTGATCGCAACATCAAATCTCATATTCCAGAATCTAGAAGCTTGTTTTAATCCATAAATGGATTGATTAAGCTTGTAAACTTTTTGCTCTTGACCCTACTCTATAAACCCTTATGGTTAAGACATATAGTTATTCTCTTCAAGATAGCCATTCAGAAAAGCTGTCTTGACGTCCATTTTCCATATTTTATAATCATAAAATGTGGCTATGGATAAGAGTATTCTAATAGACTTAATCATGGAAACTGGAGAGAAGATTTCTTCAAAATCTAACCCCTCTCTTTGGGTAAACCCTTTTGCCACTAGTCTAGCTTTGTAGGTGTGTACTTTACCAGCTTGGTCTCATTTTCTCTTGTAGATCCACTTGCAATCAATAAGTTTTGCCCTTTCCGGTTGATCTACAAGATCCTAGACAGAATTGAAATACATATATTCCATTTCAAAGTCCATGGCTTTAATCCATTGGTCTTTGTCCACATCATTCATTGCTTGATTAAAAGACAATGAATCCTCTAAACCATCATCTGGTATGATGACTTGAGTTTCAATTAAACCTATGTACCGGCCAAGCTGTTGCACAACCCTCCCACTATGACGAGGCATTCTCAACTCTTGAGAATGATGTGAAGTATCAGTTTCATCAACAACTCTTGTTGACAGACCTGCTCTATCAACAACTCTTGTTGATATGTTTATCATTTCTTTGGACATGTCTTCTATTACTAGTTTACTGCGAGGTTGATGATTCTTTATATAATCTTCCTCTAGGAAGGTTGCATTTGTCGATACAAATACTTTATCTTCCTGAGGATCATAAAAGATACCACCTCTGGTTTCTTTTGGGTAGCCTACAAATAAGCAGACTTTTGAACGATGTTCCAATTTTTTAGGATTTTGTACCAACACATGTGCTGGACAACCTCAAATCCTGAAGTAATATAGATTTCCTCTACGTCCTCTCCAGAGCTCGTAAGGTGTTTCAGAAACACTTTTTAAGGAAACCATGTTCAAAATATATACTGCAGTCTCAACTACGTGTCCCCAGAAAGAATTTGGTAACTGAGCGTAACTCATCATGGAACGAACCATGTCCAACAAAGTTCTATTTCTTCTCTTTACCACACCATTCTGCTGAGGTGTGCCAGGGGCTGTGATTGAGATTGAAGTCCATGTTCTATCAAATAGTTCTCGAATTCTATGTCTATATACTCAACACCTCGATCCGATCGAAGCGTTTTAATCGTTTTACCTAATTGCTTCTCAACCTCAGCTTTATACACTTTGAACTTTTCAAAAGTTTCAAACTTTTGGTGTATTAGGTAAACATGCCCATACCTTGAATAACATCTATAAAACTGATTAAATATTCAAACTCTCCTCTTGTTCTAACATTTAGAGGCCCACAAAGGTCTAAATAATTAGCTCTAGGGGTTCTTTGGCTCTAAGATAATTTCTAGAAAAAATATCTTTTTGTCATTTTACCCTCAAGACAAGACTCATATGGTGGTAATGAACTGTCTTCCAACTTGTTTAAAAGACCGTTCTTAATCAATCTTTCAATTCTATTGAGATTTATGTGACCTAGTCTCAAGTGCCAAAGATAGGCATTTAGAGAAATCTTCCTTTTCTTATGAGTCCCAATAGTTTTAAACATCTCTATGTTCAAAATAGCTTTGACCTCAATTGGTTTTAACATGCACAAGTTATTTTTTAATTTTGCAGAGCAAATTTGTTTATTACTCATTTTGATGAACACTTCACCATTTTCGGAATAAACTTTATAATTTTGTTCTATCAAACAGGAGACAGATATTAGATTCCTTTTCATAGAAGGAATATAATATACATTTTTCAAATAAATGTACTTATCTCCTATAAATAACTTCATATCTCCCACTACTTTGGCTGAAACATTCTCCCCGGTCCCTCCTTAAAGATTGTTTCACCTTCTATCAACTATCTCCAAGAACTTGTTTTCTGTGAGATAGTACATACATGATTAGCGGCACCTGAATCAATTATCCAGATTTTATCGTTTTCCACTAAACATGCTTTAATAACAAGTAAATCATATTTATCTTGTTGTTTGAATTCAACATTCTCATCTACATAATTCATAATTTTAGATGAGTTGGGAGATAGAGGACAATCATCTGTTAAAACTCTTTTGGTATAATCAACTGCTAGCAATTTGTTTGTTGATTTGATTTGATTTTACTGTTATGTACATTGGAAGCGAGTATTCTAGAATTCGACATGCTGATAAAATCCAAACTCTAATTTGAAAATTGTAACTAAATCCAAAGTCAAATTTTAGCAAAAAGTAATAATGTACCCATAACCATTATTTATTTGCAACGATATTTTAGTGAGTCAGAATATGTGCTACCGTGGGGCAGTAAGATACTCCTTCACTAAAACAAACAATTTTGACCAAACACTATCCCCGGAATAACTCTTATTCCTATTGTCTCTGAAAATAACTCTTATTCCTATAGTCGTTTGGTTATCGTTTTCGACCAAGATCTTTACTAACAACTTAGTAATTCTTGTAAGTGTGACCCGCCATTTTCAGATCCTATAGGACGGTATGAATTTGACTCCGAAATAGAAGATAACATCCAAGACGAAACTATAAGACCCTATTAATTTTACAGAAGCCTGGGTTGTTCCGAATCCTGTGTTACAACCCTCCGTGGGGATAGCCGTCGCTAAACGACTAGCAAAGGGCCGTTTAAAGCTAACTAGCAGGCGCAACATAGGAATTTCACGGTTTAGACTAATGGAGGAGACCGTAGGATATATTAACACATATCCTTCACCCACTTACTATGAACTACTTCCTCCATTTACCTTGATATTGACTCATACAAAACATTCTCTGAAGGGAGGTTACTCCCAGGGTGACACGAAGCGTTATATGAATCTTACGGTGTAAACTATGTGGAGACGTGATAGTTGAAATCTATTTATCGTATAATAAACTTATATTTGAACAACTTCCTCTTATTCACTGTGATCTAGATTTAAGCTAAAAAATACTTTTTGAAGGGAGGTCACTCCCAGGGTGACACAAAGTACCGCTTAATTCTGGATTGTGAACTCTTAGAGACGTGAGAGCTAAAAATAACGTATCATATATGTTATTAATCTCCCACTGAAGTTTTCTAATAACTCTATCATATAGAAGTTATTAAACTGCCACTAAAGTGTTCTAATTGGGTATATTTATACTTAGTTTCTTTTCGGCTAATAAAACAACCCTAAGTCTATGTGGTTTATCCAAGTATAATTCTTAAAATTGGATTTTAACCTACGATGTCTAGGTGATAAACCATTTTATTACCTCACATCACTCACGTATGCTCATAAAATCGGTTATCAACGCTCAATAATTCGACCATAATCCCTAGGTAGGAGATGTTCCGTAAACCGTCAACTTAAGATCCCCCAGCCTTAGACAGGATTATATACCGTTGAGTTTGTACCCTTGGTTTTATAAGTTTTAACAATTGAAACAGGTGGTCAACCTACGTGAGCATGCAGCTGTTGTTTATAGATTTTAAATGTCTAACCCAATTTTATAACAACTTATAAAACTTTAGACATGTTAAACATCCACAACACACATGAGCCATTCAACATTTATATAACATTTATATTAAATATGAGAAACCCTAACATGCATACTATATATTATAACAATTATAACATACTTTCAATACTTTCTATGGTGGGATTTTAAATCTAAATGGCATACTATATGCACATACAAGACTTATTTAATTATAACATACATCAAATGCATAAATAATTAAACATAGACTGATATGATTTTAGTTTTTGCAAAAACAAGCAACCAAAACCTAATTATTACAAAGCTGTTCTAGACCACTCTCGAACCGCTCAAATTGCTCCAAAACGAACTCAAGTAGCTTGAACCAGACCCAAACCGTCTGAACCAGACCAGCCAAGAACCATTCGAAGCTGAACCGGACCAGACCACAAGAGAACTGGTCGAACTGACAACCCTTGCACATGTTCAACATCTCGCTAAGTCTCATCGTTTAGCAATGACGACCATCGTCTAGCATTTTGCCAGATCATTTAATAAATGCTTGATCATTTAGCATGCGAAAAGGTAAACGATCGTCTAATGCCATAGCATAACATTCAACACATCGCCCAGCTGCCACGTAAAGGTATGCGATCGCGTAGTGCTATCGCATAGCAACTCGGCGCATCGCTTAGCTGCCGCATAGAGGTAAACGATCGCATAGTGCTATCGCATAGCAACTCAACGCATCGTTTAGCTCACAATCAAAGATAAAAAATCGTGGTAAGCGATTGCTCAAGGCTATCGTATAGCTCTTCATCGCATCGCTTAGTTATCATATAGCTATCGCTTAGTTCTATCGCATAGAACTAAACGATCACTTAACACCATCATCTAGCACTGCATGTCATCGTTTGAGTATCCGTCGTAGCTAAGTGATCGCTTAGCTCCATCGTATAGAACATCATCACGTCGTTCAGCATCATAGGTAAGCGATTTGTTTAGTTCTATCGCATAGAAACTTCAACGCATCGTTTAGCACTATGTCTACACGATCGCATAGCTCTGCATCTAAACGATCGCTCAGCGCTATCGCGTAGCACTTCATCGTATCACTTCACGTGCATCGTTGCTAAATGATCGCATAGTACCATCGTATAGTAAATTCAACGTATCGTTTAGTTCTCATGCCAAAGCTAAACGATCGCTTAATGCTATCGTATTACAAATTGAACGCATCATTTAACTCCCGCAGGTACACGATCGTCTAGCGTTCAATATCACAACGACTAGCACCCATTGCTATATGATCGTCTAGCTTTTCTTCATATCGTGTAGCATCTGGAGTTAGACGATCGTTTAACAACTGGAACCTCAGCAAAGACAAGAACAGAGGCTGATTTTCTAAAATTGCAACTTGGCCTTTTCACTTGTTTCTTTGATTTACAGCTTAATTTTAACTCTAATGACTCCAAATAAATTACAGACACTTGGAAACACATTAAAGCTCATCAAGCAAGAGCCAATTATAAATTTAAATGAGAAATTAAAGAGAATTAAACAGCCAAAACTCAGAAAACCACATCAGTGCATCAGTTTCATATTTCTCATATAAAACATCCACCAAACAAATATTAAACCGTATTGAATGCTTATTTGATGCTATGATACCAATTTTAGGAATGTATCAATAGCAGCGGAAGAACTAGGATCATCTAAGCATTCAAATTCACTAACTTTGGCATAATATAAAGCATGCTTCTGCAGGAAAAATGGGTTTCAAGACATACCTCTTGTAGAATTTCTTCAAAGCTCCTTCTTCAGCTGCAATCTTCTCCATATCTTGTTGTATACCACCTCAAGATCTTTCTCACTATTCTCTCAGTACTCTAGATTGAGTTGTGGGACTCAAAAAAAGTTTGAATCAAGGGATGAAGGAGAAAAGCTCACTGCAACAACCTTGTTGAAGAAACACTCTTCAAACCGAATTTTCTCTCAAAATTCTGTAGATTGCATGCCGATTTTCACTCTAATCTTCTCATTATATTGCAGATCAACATGCAAAGAGAAGAGCTACATGAGTTACAGCTCATGCTTGGAGAAGACAAGGAAAATATATTGCTATATGTGTGAGCTAGTTAAATGATGGATAATGGAAAAACTCATTTTTCCATTTTGTGTTTTGATTTTCTAATTTTCCATTTTATCTAAAAATCAAAATTTTAATTAATTTCATAAATTAATTATTAAATAAAACTTAATTAATTTAATATCAAATATTAAATTAATTTTAACACATATCCATCTTTATACATTTAAATCATATTTAAATATATAAATTCTCTTATTCCGTTTAATTCTAAAATTAAACATAATTATATCTCATATAATTACTAACTCCATTAATTCTAATTTGAATGTTTCAAATTAATTTATCACGCTATTCTAGAACTAGTCCGTTACGAGCTAGTAGGGGACCTCGTGGACCTACAGATCATGGGCTCCAATGATTCGAGATTAATTGGCTAAACTCATTAGACCAGATTAATCTCCATTCGTTGACTAATGGGTCATTCCACTAAAGCTCATAGTTGCACTCCTCTCACTATAGATATATTATGTCCACATGATTTAACCATAATCAGCAAGTCGTCCCTTCACAGGTTGTTCGTAATAACAGCTAGGTCAAATATCTGTTTTACCTCTGAGATTACGTCTTATTCCTCAAGTCCCTACTGATCCTCTAATGAACAACTGTTTTGTGATCCAATCACCAAACCAAACTCTCTCAGCCCAGTGAGAGGGTGGAGTCCCTTGTTCAAGACCTGGATTCAATACTTGAGAGAACAACCTTTCTCCTATCCCTAAATCGAGTAGGTGTGAACTCCGTCTTGCACCCTATGTCCCCAGCTATCTATCTGGTCTTACCCCCAAAGCAGGAGTCTTATTGAGCCGACGCTGTTGAGCCAACCCATAACTATGCAAATCTAAGGACAAACCCGAATAAACAGGAGTTCATAGTTAGCTCAGGATTAAGATCGAGTCATCTAGGTCATCTAGGTGAAATAACTAGTCTTAAACAATAAACAGCGTTATAAGGTAAGAGTGACTTATTTCTTGGTCCTGATCTTATGCAAACTAATTGCATAGGACGCCCTCACTCCTCATGTCATAACATGTACGAATTATGATTACATCGTATGTAGCACTTTACAACTCTTTGTAACAACTACGGAGTAGGCCGCATCCAATGGTTTTACCAGAATAAGGTACCCAACCTCATTCATGTACCATAGATCATTTTGACTATTTACTCGAACTCGATCCACTCTTATGTCTCCACATAAAGTTCAAGTACTTATACAATAGTCATGGGTCTTAGTTTATTGGATTTAGACTTTCATACAATTTATGAGATCTATAACAAGTATATTGATTATAGAAAATGTTTATCATTTTACAAACTGCGAGTTTTTAGAACATAAAACCCATGTAGTCCTAGTCTTACTAGGAGATTCTTAAACACTTTAGCCGAGAGAATCATTGTAAACACATTAGTATACAATGGACTTCTTAGTAAACTATATAGGGAATGCATCTTATTTTCACAACTCTTGTTTCTCAATAATGGCTAGGAAGTCATACGTTCCTCCCACTACATCGAGGTACTCTCAACTCTTTGAGTAAGATGTATTTGACCTGTCCAAAACAACTTTTGTTTACAGTGTTAATTTTGATCAATAACTCTTTATTGATATATTATTGCTTTTATGGAACATTGTTCAAAATAATTAAGGCAACAAGTATAGAAAGTTTTTATTTGATTTCATGTTCAATCAGAATAGCCTTAGAAATCTCAAACTTTCTATATTCCTTACTTTGATCCAATCGAAGTATTCTTTATTTTACCTAACAAGTTTTTATACACTTTGAACCTTTCAAGTGTTCTGGACTTTTAGGTTAAATAACTATTTGCCTTTATTGTTTGCTAGTCATTTCTAAATATCCAAATATTTGCAAATAGATTTTTAACTAGGTTGGTTCTAAAAGAAGTTGATTTGTAATAGAACAAACATAAGTTTTGCTAATGAACATTTCATTTATAACAAAAATTTATATGCATTCTGTTCTTTACAAAAGATAACTTTACAATAATAAAAACAAGATTATCTTTTCAACAGGAACTACACCAAACTTTACAATAAAAAAAAACAAGATTTTCTTTTCAATAAAAACTACAGCATCTCCCATTGGACAACTGAAGTACAGCAAGCAATCTTTAGGAACTAGTTTTCCTATTTTGCTTTCTCTGCTTTTTTCTCTGCTTTTTTCTCTGCAAGGTATTAAGGGAAGTTTCTCTTCCAGTGCCCTTCTTCACTGCAATGGAAACATTTTCCTTTATCTGCAACATTTGCCTTACCTTTTCTGCCAGTAGGTTTCTTTTTTTCCTTTCTCTTTGTTTTGCTTTACTGGAATACTTTTATTCTGTGAAGAAGAAGCAATGTCAAGCTTCTTAGAGGACGATCCTCTTTTCTCAACAATAGTAACATTTACTTCTGAGTCTAGTCCTTTAGCCTTCATCATGATCTGGTAAGTCTGTAGCTCGTTGAGAAGTGTAGCCAATTTATATTCTATTTTATTTATAAGCGCGTTCGTGTAAAACTGCAAGAAACTCTTCGAAAGAGATTCTAGAATAAAACCAACTTGACTCTTCTCATCAACTACAACACCATTTACTTCTGCCACGTTGAAATAGACTAAGCTCAAGTTAGCTCAGGATTAAGGTCAAGTTACCTAGGTCATCGCTTTGAAATATTTAGACTTAAACAGTAAACAACGTTATAAAGTAAGAGTGACTTATTTCGTGGTCTGATCTTGTACAAACTCATTGCACAGGACACCCCCACTCCTCATGTCATTACATGTACAAATCGGGATCACTTCGTCTGTACCACTTTACAACTCCTTGTAACAACTACAGATTGGGCCGCATTCTATAGTGTTACCAGAACAAGGCACCCAATCTTATTCATATACTATACATCATTTTATTTACTCGAATCTGATCTACTTTTATGTCTCTACATAAAGTTCAAGTATTCATGTAATAGTCATGGATCTTTTAGTTTATTGGATTTATTTCTAAAACGAAATAAGCAATTCGTATTCAATAACAACTTTATTGAATTTTTAGAATAAGTTTTATTGTTTACAAACCACGAGTTTTAGGACATAAAACCCGACAAAAACTCCTTTCAAGTAAAGTAGGTCTATTGACCAAAATCACTATAAATCATCGTGTCTTCTTTATTTAAATCTTTGCTTTTGTATTTTTTTTTTTTTAAAAAATTTTGTCTAGTTACTTTTGTGAGAAATGTAATATTGGCTAAATATATTTGTTTAAGATTTCTAGCATTTTTTCCTTAGACTTTTAGGATTTGTCTTTGCTTTTGTCTCTGGTTGTATCTATCTCAGAGGGTGTTCTTTAAATTGCCAAATATGCAGAATATTTCTTTCCTTATTTATCTTATTCTACATAATATTTTATATGGGATGTTTTCCTTTTTGATGACCTGACGATTTTATGTGGAGATATTTTCCATCATTTCCATGTGCTATTTAAGCCTAAGTTGTCCTTATGCTAAAGTTGCCACACATATTATTTTGTGAGATCGTTGAGTATGTTTAATAGAAAATCTACTGCATTCCATCGAATTTAAGAAGAAGGTTTTGTGCTTTGTTTGTGGTGCCGTGTTCTTTACAAACTCTTACAGTGAACATTTCGTAGTAATGAAGGTTGTTTGGTCTTAGAGTAAACCTAAGACATTATTGATCTAGAAGGATTTCTCACACCTTAGGGGAAGCCTGAGATATTATTCATCGAGAAGGGTGTTTTCAAGATTTAGGGGGAACCTAAGTTCTCACGTAAAGAAAGTTCACTAGTAAATGAAAGATATCAAGTGAGAGGGAGTCTCATACACATAGGGAAAGCCTAAGTGTTCCAACACTAATATACACATACTTAGGAGGAGCATAAGTTTAAGTGAGAAGGAGTCTCACATCTAAGGGGAGTCTAGGTGGTTAGCTAAGTCGGGTTGTATGTGTGTTACTGTAATCTTTCTAATTTACAGATAAGTAGAACTTTCTAATTGCTTGACTTTTATATATTAGTGGATTATCTTTCTAAGGTATACTGCCTCCTGGACGTAGGTGGTTCATCATCGAACTAGGTTACCAATCTATATATGTTTATTACTCTTCTCTATATGTTTATTCTAGATTTACTCTCTGTTGCTTTCTTGTTGTCTCTGTCTGTACTAGGACATTGTGCGTGACAATTGCATAATGTGTGAGAAACCACATTCCAAAATTTTATCCTTAATCATGTTAAATTGGCTCTAATCTTTTTCTAAAGTACATGAAAGACTTTGGTCTGAAAATAATAACAACTTAGGAGGTGTTTGGTGCGTGATAAAAGCAGAAAGTTGAGTTAAGTTAAGTTGGTAATTATTATTTGGAGTGTTAAATTGTCTGTGTTTGTTGTGTAGAGTTGAGTTGAGTTGGTAATTATTGTCTGTATTTGGTGTGCAGAGTTGTGTTTGGAAGTCTACGTTTGAGTGTTGAGTTGAGTTGAGTTGGGGTATCTGATGCGGTTTTTATAAATGAGATTGGTTATTTTTTTATTTTATTTTATTATATTTTTGTTTTGTTTTTCTTTGCTATTGTTGATTAATTTTAAAGTATACACCTATTTTCTCAAAAAAAAAAAAAAAAAAAAATTGACACAAACTGGACAATCTCAATTTGTAAAACATAACATATTACTTTCAATGAATTCTTTTCAAAAACTGTAATAATTCTAATTCTCTTCAATCTGTAAAACATACCACCAAAATACATGTCATATTGATGCTCAATTACTAGTGAATTGGTATATTGTATGTATGTATATTGAATCTTGCTAACTGAACATTACTATTTCACATATTGTACACATGAATTTGAATAACTAGATAACTTAATAGTTTATGTTTATATAATATGGATCATATATCTAGAACTAAAGTCGTACATAGAATAATAACATTCCATTTCATAATGATGGTAAGAATGAGATAGTGTAGTACATTAACATTGTCTTAAGCATCACAAAAATAATATCAACCGACCGAACATGTGATAGTTTCAAAAAACAAAGTCACAAGATATATGTTCTCGGGTTGAAATATTATGTGGTCAGTCTAGTGGGTCCGAGCAAGTAGGTGTGTGCAGTATTGTAGCCGTTTTTCTTCTAGTGTGGCTAGGAAGAGGTCCATTTTTTGTATGTCTGTGTCAATTATATCAATTAGGTCACATCTATAATCCTCAGTGAGCCCTTCAATACCAAATATGGCATGAACTACTTCCTTCTGACGTCAAAATTCCATCTCATATATCTCGGCTTGCCATGCAACGAGTTTGCCCATGTGCACTGACTGTATATCAGCGGTTGATCGTATGATGTCGATCATTTCATTTTGGAATGTGAGTCATTTCTTCTTACTCCCTCTAGATGGCTTCGCTGATACGCTTGTTCTGCTGGTGGAAATATCTAGTGCACTTGCTCTCCCCGTGGATATATCTACTTGATCTTCTTCCATTGCTCCTCAAGCAGTTTGGTTTGTTCTTTGTCAAGGTAGGTTATTCATGTGATCCTGGCCGAATCTCGTCTTCCATTTTCCAGAAAAATTTGATGCCATCACCTGGGAGGTCGCAGTAGTGCTTGGTTGCTCTGTTATTCCTAAATACATTTGATAGTTCATCTAATGGGAGAAATGGCGTGTTCCACAATCCCTTTGTATTAGGATGACTCTACATTCGAATATGGAAGAAATATTAGAAATTATACAAAATAGGTATGGTGTACATTGTTTAATATTTGAAAAAACTTACTCGAACCCAAACGTCGAATATCTCCCTGTCCACCTGAACACACTTAAACTCCTTGTTCCATCCAAACATTAGTTGATTTAACATCTCCGTTATTGTCGAATATTGTTTCTTCAAACTTTTAATCTTGCATTTGATGGTATTCTAGTTTAGGCCACACTCGAGAAACTTCTCTTCCCCTATTCGCTCCAAGTGTTGTAAATATCCCGACCGAAAGGTCCTATTGTTAGACTTCCAACTGGACTGCACCAAAGAAGTTAGGGCACTCACCAACCTAGCGTCCTCAGCTTTTGTCCATGTGTGTTTCGATAACATTTCTTGCCGACGAATGCTTCATGTTGAAAAATTCTTTAGGTGTTATCGATGTGTTACCTGCGCCACACCAGTCTGAGAGATGGTAACGTTCCCTTCCATACAGAGCCAAAACATTTTCAGCATTAGGGTAGCGAGCATCGCACGAGTAGTAGTACTCTGTACCATTTCTATGATTGTAATACATGTCTATTAATGGAATAACTAAAGGTTGCTTATGTACATGAGTGATTTTTATACCCTTTGGAACCCTCAGTCCGTGTGGTCGCGCAACTTCATCCCTCAGAACCCTAGAGTCGGTAACCGAGCCCTCCTAGCCTGGCATAACGAAGATGAATTCTCCATTCTGGTCACATACCGCAAGAACAGTTATGGCGATTTCTCCCTTCCTCATCCTATATCATGGCCGATCTATGATACTGACATTCACTTTCACGTACGTGCCATCTAATGCATTAAGGAAATTTTATTGAAATTGTTTAATCATGATAATTCAATAAGATGTCAGCACAATTTATTTTGGGTGCATTAATAGAATGGTACTGGAACTTTTTTTCTACCTTAAACAATTTCTATCGTCCATCGATACATGCACTTGTAACTGGTTCAGGGGTTTTCGATAATACTGTGTGTAGCTGTATTACTGCTCCAAAAACTGCATTGAAATTTTTCGAAACCATCTCGCCAGATCCTGAAAAATGTGTGTGTACTACTTTATCCTTCACATCATGAGCAAGAATGTGTAGGAACATTGCCACCATCTCTTCAATACCAAAACATCTTCCTAGCTCCAAGCATCCCGTCGTTCAAATCATGTTGCCCAAAATCATAAATGTCTTTCTATCCATCCGAGTACTCTCACGACATACCAAGTCACTTTTATAAATGAGGCTAAAGAACGTCAATTGTCAAACACAATGTCTAACTTTCACTGGTTGTTGTTCTATCCTTCTATTGTTGTTAAGCAACATTGCCAAAGTGAAGAACAATTGTCTTGAGACTCAGTAGTGTTTGTTATGATTTTAAACAGCTTCTGAACAGTCTCCATATAATGAGGGTAATGGGAGAAGTATGTAGGTCTTGAAAGGATGAACTATGCTGAGAATTAATGAACTTCGGTTTAATTACAAAATGACAAGTTGTGACAACCGAGTACATAACTCATATCCGATTATCCCGATCTAAGTATATATTTCCATCATCCCAAAAAAAGAAGCTTATTATAGTTGCAATAATTATACTACATTACCCTATGCCTTAGTTACTAACTTGTCCAATGTGCATTGTACTATAAGACCTATACGCGTGCTCCGCTTTATCGAATGTTTCATATGACTTGTATAATGCCCTCTTGTACTCATTCACTTGTCCATGACATTTGCACGAGTATAGGTAGATCCCTGGGTTATGACCAACGAAAACGACATAGAATTTGTGTTTTCCCATCTACCTATATTTTCAGAACATGGGTAGTCAATACCAATAATGAATGTTGAAGTGAATGGTTTTTTGGGAATTAGGATGCAGAAGTTATGGTATAAGGGTCCCTTCATACAACCCTTTACTATCTATAAAAAAACTAAAGTGATAGAATGTCTCCACGTAATAGTGACAGAAGTTCACATAAGTATTATAATAAGATTTTTAGGATTGTCTACAATTTTTGGGATTGTCTAAAATTTATTATAATAGTCTACAATTTAAGCATAATTTAAAGTTGGTTTGTAATGATAGTTTCGTGACTTATTTAACCTTACCAACAACAACTTTATGAAATTAATATAATAAATATCAACTTAAAATGTAATATATGTATAGTAAAACAAAATGTTACTTTCATATCATAAAACAATTTGGACAATTTTGTTTTAGTCAATATTTGATGGTTAAAATTTTTGAAGTTATATAGTGGAGAAAAAATGTATAGGAAAATACCAAAGTACCAAAAATTATTTCTAGGAATGCCCTTGTCGTCTCACACCCCAAAAATAAGAAATTTGGTTAAATACTTTCATGTGTGTAGTTAATTTTCAAAGTTTATTTTAAGATTTTTTCATTTTATTGCTATGTATTCTTTATTTTCAAAGTTTCAATCTACAATGTTTGAATTATTTCATGTGTGTAGTTTAAAATTTTTATTTAAGACTTAAAAAGAATAAATAAAAATATCAATAGAAACCTATTGACTTTGAATATAGTATAAGTAAAACCATCATACTATAAATCAATTTATCCTAAATTTAATTATTATTCTTCTTATGTTAGCATGTTTTTAAAGTAAATACAGTGGATTAATAATAAATAACTTGGGAAATTTTTCAGTATATACATTTTAACATTTGTATTGTATAAATTTATATCGTAAAAAAAATAATTGTATCAACCGAAACTGTAAACTACTCATAAGTATATTCCATAGACTTATTTTAAAAATATCATTCAAAACATATAATTATTTTCAGTTTATACATTTTAATGGTTGTATTGTATAAATTTAAACCATAAAATAATAATTGTTAGACTTATTTTAAAAATATCATGCAAAACATATATTTATGAAAATGTAGCGATTTAATTAACAAAATTATAATACAGAACATATAATAATGAAATAGACAATTAGAATTAATGCAAGAACAATTTTTAAAGTAGGTTCAAATTGATTCGTTTGTGAAAATGTAGGGATTTAATTAACAAAATTATAAGTTTGACACTATGTTTATCAAAACCAAACATAACAAAAGATGTAAATTAATATACTTTTGAGAAAACTTATGATTCAAATTGATTAATTTGATAATTTAGGATTTAAATTGATACAACCAAGAATTTAACAATACAAAATAATATTTTTCCAAATAATTTTTTGTTATAATAGTCTTCTTGAAGAAACATAGGAGAAAAAAGAAGTCCAATATTCTCAGAAGGAAAAAAAGTGGGAAAATGTTGAACATACAAGTCAAAAATACATGACCATAATACATTACAACTAAACAGTCCTCAACAAGTACAACAAAGAATAGACAATAATGAAGATCATTCATAATATAAAACTTACAAACCTTAAACTAGTTACGAAAGGTATGTTCGATTAGTTTGGGCCCTACACGGAAGAAAAAGAAGTGTAGTTAGACCATATTATATATTAATAAAAAGAAGTAGAAATAAAATATACGGGATCATACCTTTATTTATGTTCGGAGAGAACGAAGGTCAAGACAATCCACAACTAGAGGGTAGAATAATCAGTTCAAGGCCTACCAGAAACAAAAAAAAAAAAAAAATGTTAGGGACATATCTTATTTTGATTATAAGGAATGAATGAGGCATACCTTATATGGATGGAATAAGTTGAAGTTAGAGGTGGAAGAAGGAAACAAAATATATTGCAACAGCCAGACAACACATATGAGAATGTAAAACGGATTTAAGAGAAAGTTGAAATAAAAAGGAAGGATCAAGAATGCACCAACACACTTTACCAAAGGAGTCTGTGGAGAAGTCTCGAAAAATATGAGGAGAGATTGGGATATAAGTAGAGGATACAATAAGGATAATTGTTGAGGAAAGTTAGGTACACTTAAGTGCACCTAACATCAATAAATTCAAACAGTAATTATAGTAAACTCATATTAAAGACAATCAACTCAAAAATAAATAAATTAAGTAATGATCAAGTCAATATTAATTGGGTGGTTGAGCTAAAAATGGACATAAATACAACATAATACCTCACACATGGAAGGACATAATAATATAAATTAAAAGGCCTTAGAATTTCGAGAAGCTAGTTCATTGGAACAAATACAATTACAAGCAAAGAAAATAAATAGTTTCAATACTTCTAAAATTGAAGTCAAATTTAAACGTACAAAAGTTAAATTTATTTGAATACTGAAAAAAAATTCAATGGAACGAAGAAAAAAAATTCATTCACCAGAGTTAGAACATAAAATAGATTGAAAGGAAATAAAATAAAAAGCAGAAATCATACTCAAAAGATAAGGAAAACAGATTAAAAGGAAATAAAAAAAAATCCATTCAAAAGATAAGGAAAAAAATAGATGCATGTATTTTTTTAATCTAAAAATCAAAAGGAAATAAAATTAAAATAGAAATCATACTCAAATATTAGATGGCAGATTTTTTGAACAAATCATCATCGGCTTTCAAGGGGAAAAAATAGAAAAAACCAGTTGTTGGGGTGGATTGACGACCCCCCACCAAGCTTCAATAACACGGTTAGCATCTCCTATCAGGAATTCACTCGCCGTCCAATTTCGATGGAAGAGCATAACAAAAAGGCAAGGGAAGAACACATGCTTTAATATTCAAGCGACAAGAGGAAATCTAGATAAAAATAAAAAGTATGGAAGACAGTCAGGAAACAGAACACATATCAGCATGGGAAGGAAGAACAGAGACGGATTTAATACAATATAAATCGATAAAAACAACATATAACTCATTCGAGCCAGTGGAAACAAAAGTGGAAATTAGTTGTAAGAGGTGAAGAACAAATTATAGGAGTAAACCCTAGGTAGTCACAAACATGCTCGATAAATCATAACAGTCAAAAATCGAAAAATCAAGGAAGAATATCAAACATGCAAGGAAGAATATGGCATGAGGAAATTAAGAGGACGACGTACACATATTCGGCGTCAAACAAAGTAATCGAAATAAATTTAGATCTCAGCAGAAAAAAAGAACTAGATCTACTATAAAGTTGACCATGTACACTGAAAAAATGGTTAGATCTACCAAGAAAATATTTAGATGTACCGAAATATCGTTAAATCTACTAGAAAAGTTTTCTTATCCACGCGATCAAATAAGAAACCAAAAAAGTATGAGAATAATAGAAATAATGAAACAAGAAAAAAGAAACAAAAAAATAGATATACAAACAAACCAAAGAAGAGGAATGAAGAGATGAATACAACCCATTTCAACCGAAGAAGAACGAAGATATCACATGAAGAGAACAAACCAAACGAAGATAGAAGGGAGAAGATGATAAGAGAGAAAGATCTGATTAATGAAAATGCGTGACGGGAAGAGAGAGAGGGGTAGTAATTAAAATGTTGCAATTAGGGAGTGAAACGAGGAGACAAATTGAGGAGGTAAAACGGTGAGTTTAAAACCCACCGTTTTTATTTTATCGTCCACCAAACACCAGTGGGCTTAAAAGCTAAGTCCACCTGAACCCAACTCCAACTCACCCATCAAACACAACTTTATTAAAACCCCACCCAACCCAACTCCAATCCCCCATCAAACACCACCTTATTTTGCTAGTTTAAAGTTAGTCATTGTTAATATTTATTTGTTTGAAGTTAGTCAATTTTTATAACATTTACATTAATATTTAATATGAATATTTGATTACTTTCTCTATGTTAAGTTCTTGGTCGTAAATATTTTATTATTCTCTGTGCTGGATTCTAGGTCATATAAATGATTTTATATATATTACTTTGATATTTAGATGATTAAAAAGAAAGCTATATTTTCTATTATCTTGGTCTTCATTGTTATATGGAAGTGCGAAAAAACTGTAATATCAAATCAATAAAAATAATTATCTTCAATTATATACCATAAATCTTTTCTTTTTACGTATCAAACGTTGACTTTCTTTCTATCATCTAAAACATATATAAAAGACAAACATGAAGGTGTTGTGAATTTGAGGAGCACAACAGGAACACGGATATAGAGAAAAATATAATATAATAATATTTTTATATAATAATGTTAAAGATATAAAATATAATATAACATAAAATAACTAAAATTATAAAATTATAAAATTTGATAATATGAAAATCAGTGGAATTTTGAAGTGGAATTCTCACGAATGTATGTATGATTTTAAGAGCCACTAAATGTCACTATTTATAGGCAAAGTGGCAACTAGGATGTGGACTTACATAGAAACCAAACATGAATAATTACAAGGCACATGAACAGCATGAAGAGTGAAACATAGCTTTTGGGACACAAGCAATGGGCAGCTATTTATTATTATAATATTCATAATACTCCTCCTAAGATGTCAATATATATATATATATATATATATATATATATATATATATATATATAATATGCCTTGTTAAAACTTTACTAGGAAAAACCTAATGGGTAAAAACCCTAGTGAAGGAAAAAAAATACATATTTCATATAATACATACTCCTTAAAGAATACAATATATTTACTCCCTTTTATGAAAACTTCACTTAAGATCTTTGACTCGTCGCATTCCAATATTATGCACCAGTTTTTCAAAAGTTCCAGTTGGTAATATCTTTGTAAATAAGTCTGCCAGGTTATCCTTCAAACAAATTTGTTGTACAGTGATGTCGTCATTTTCTTTAAGATCATGAGTGTAGAAAAGCTTCAGTAAAATATGTTTTATTCTATCTCCTTTAATATATCCTTCTTTGATTTGGGCTATGCAAATTGTGTTGTCATCATATAATATTGTTGGAAGATTGTTATTAGAGCACAAGCCACACGTTTCAATAATATATTGAGTCATTGACCTTAGCCATACACATTCTCGACTAGCCTCGTGAATTGCAAGAATTTCAGCATGATTTGAGGAAGTGGCCGTTATAATCTGTTTCATCGATCGTCATGATATAGCAGTTCTTCCACAAGTGAGCAGATAACCTGTTTCAGATCTAGCTTTGTATGGATCAGATAAATATCCAGAATCTTCATAATCAACTAGATCAAAATTTGATTTATTTGAATAAAATAAACTCATATCGATTGTTCTTCAGAAATAACAAAGTATATGCTTAATTCCGTTCCAAAGTCTTTTTGTAGGAGAAGAACTATATCTAGCTAGTAAATTTACTAAAAATGCAATATCTGGTCTTATATTATTAGCAAGATACATAAGTGCACCAATTACACTACTTTAGGAACAAGAAACTCCTAATTATCTTCTCGAGGTCGAAATATATCTTTCTTTATATCTAATGAATGGACTTCCATTTGAATAATTAATGAATGTGCTTTCTCCATATAAAATCTTTTCAAAATGTTTTATGTATAAGTTGACTGATGAATAAATATTCCATTTTCTAAATGCTCAATTTGCAAGCCAAGCCAAAATTTTGTTTTTCTGAGATCTTTCATCTCAAATTCTTCCTTAAGTTATTCTATTGCCTTTGAAAGCTCTTCAAGAGTTCCAATTATATCCAAGTCATCAACATATACAGTTATAATAGAAAGTCTTGCTTGTGATTTCTTTATAAAAACACACGAACATATTGGATTATTTTGATATCTTTCTTTCACTAAATATCCACTCAAGCGATTGTACGACATCTGTCCTAATTGTTTCAATACATATAGTGATCTCTGTAACTTTATTGAATACCATTCCCAGGAATTTGATGTATATTGATAACTTATAGAAGTACAAGTTATTTATACTGTTTTATTTAGATATTGCGGCAAAAAGAAAGAAAAGTTGCTTCGATAGTATACAAATTGGCTAAGAAATGCGGAAATTGTGAAATGTCATAAATACACCCACTAACACCATTGCGATGGCGAGATAGAATGTTTTAGTTTCTGTTTTGAAGGAAATTAGTCACCGCATGCGTTCATGGCTCGAAGACAAAATAAACAACACATCTACGTCGCATTGTGCCCATCAATGATGGCACATGCGACAATTGATCAATAGCTTTAGCAATCAACACAATTTCAACCGCATGTGATAATAAAAAAACAACACCGCATGTGGCGATCGATCGAAGATATGAAGAGCAACGCATTTGCGGAAGATTCTGACAAGTGTAAAGCTTTCAGTTGTGCATTTCTGACGGATTGATTGCGTAACAGAAGGAATTTTCCATTCTGCCATTTCAGGAACTACCATAACTATACAGTGCGGACCACAAATTCAAAGAGCCAAGGTCTTGCCTATAAATAGCTTCTTCAAATTCACTGAAAAATATACATGTATTCATAGAGACGTGCATATACTGATTCTGGGAGAGAGGCTGGTCTGAAGCGACTTATAGAATAGATTCGGGAGAACTCGAGCAGAGAATTCTTTGAGTTCCTAAAGTCGAAGCTCTGTGCAAAGGTCAATTCTACCGGGAAAGCAAACTTGAGAGGGAAGCTTTCCTCTCCACCACTTCCACACGTCGACAAGCACAAATCTCCGATCGGGATCTGTGTCAAGATGTTGACACTCTTTCCGTATTAGTTTCTAATATCTATTTTATCATTTGTATTCATCTTCTTTAATATTTCATTCATGATATGTATCAAACGCTTAATTTTAGAATTTAATGTTATCATCGTCACCATTATCATCTCTCTATCTCTTTCAATACATTTATCATCCATTTTCTCCATGATGTGTTCCTAATCCCCAAAATAATAAGCAAGAATTAAGCGAGTAAATTAATCTGTGTTAAGAAATCAATTAAGTTTAGTTAAAGCATGCTCAATGGCATCTTCACCTGTGAGAGCAGAAGTGAATATGTTATTCCGCCTATCGAGAGAAGGTTGGAAGAATGCATTAACTAAAGTGAGAAGTATTTCCAGAGATGGAAACAACCTTGCATTCATCACGTTCATCTCTGTTTCACCATAGAGATATGGGAACACGGCCGATCACCGAGAGGTGTACGCCAAGGGAAAGCGGAGCCTTAGTTGCGTCCTTAACGCGATTAACAAACTTGCAATGTTTTTACTCTTTACTCTTTCTCTTTCTGCTTCATTCAAAAGACTTGCCATCATCTACATCGATTCTTTGTACAACTTCACAGTCAGTTCTCGACCTCAGTATCATGTATCATGTATCTTGTATCATGTATCATAGTAGCTTAGGATTTTACTTTATCAACGCATTTTTACTTTACTTTATCAATGCATTTTTACTTTCATCGCAATTTACATTTCTGTATAAATCAACATTATTTATTCATTGTTAAAACCAGTCGAATGTATCACATAAGTATCGCATTAACAAAAACAATCCCCGTGTTCGACCTCGGATCACTCTGAGAAACTTGCGTTGGAATTATATTTGGTTTCAGCGCAAGGAAACTTGTGACACGCACTACTTCATCGCATAATACAAGCATATACTTAGATGTAGTATTGCATACAATTTTCTTTATCGCAAAGCACTTGAGTATATTATATATCATCATAGTGCATGCATAATAAGGAAATATACATTTTAGTACCAGTTTATGGCAACATGAGCTTGTATCATTCATATTCATCATTGTCTATATGCATAAAGATAAAAGGACATCATCCATCAAAATATTGTCAATAAGTTTATGGTGCTGTTGCCGGGGATTGGTAATGGTTAGTGTTGAATACTTTTGTGGTATTTTGTAGGACATATCTCTGTTGTACTGTCTGTTTATCGCGAAGAGCAGGCTGACGGTTTATGAGTACTGGAATTGATCTAGAAATTCTAAGCTGACCCAGACATCAGGTGTATTTTTTGCGCAAGAGCACATCAGGACCAAGTTAGGAAAAAAGGAAACATGGCAAACAATAATAAGAGGCCTGATGGGAATCAAGAGGTAAATTGGCCAACGCAAGACTCTGTATTTCTTGCTGTTGACCGCAATATCCCTATGAGGAATTATGTGGCACTGAATCTTTATAACTTCTCGCCTAGAATTTCAAGACCCACGGTTGTGGAGAATGCATGTTTTGAGATAAGGCCGGTCATGCTTCAAATGATCCAAAATGCGGGACAATTCGGAGGTTATAAGGAGAAAACCTGTATGCTCATTTGACCTACTTCGTAGAAATATGCAACGCATTCTCCATACCTAGTGTGACTCCCAAAAGAATTAGATTGTATCTCTTCCCGTATACACTGTGGGATGAGGCAAGGAGGTGAGCTCAATCATTAGAGCCAAATTAAATCAACGCATGGGATCAGTTGGTCGAAAGGTTTATGAATAAATTCTTCCCTCCAACCGTCAACGCAAAGAGATGGAGGGATGTGTTGAATTTCGAACAGAAGGGTTATGAAACTTTGAGCACCGCCTGGGTGCAACTTAGACAATTAGTGAACTGTCCGCACATCGAGATTTCTAATTGCGTTATGATGGAGACTTTTTATAATGGCTTAGATCGATCATACTGATGCCTCCGCGGCAGAAGGGTTAATGGACAAGACATATACGGAAGCAAAGATCATCTTAGATCGCATTTCACGAAATACAAATGAGTGGTTAGATGACAGGTATGAGGAAAGAGGCTCAGAGCAAGGAAGAGTAGAAAGTGCCATTGTACCAGCTAATACAATTAGCACCCTGGCCGACCAAATGGCCACAGTGACCTCGCTCCTCCAGACTATGGCTATGCAGCAAGGACACCTCTCTCAAAGTTCAGCGCAAACAAATGCACTGACACAAGTAGCCGCAATAAATTGCGTTCAATGTGGAGAGGGGTACTTAGAGGAAGTCTGCCCGTTGAATCAACAATCTGTATACTCTATTCACAACGAATCATTCGGCAACATCTACAACCCTGATTGGCGGAATCACCCAACTTTCAGTTGGGGCAGGAATCACAACCAGGGGGGCCAAGCTAATTATCAGAACAGTCATCATGGGAATCGAGGCAATCCTCTGGTTTTCATTAATAAAAATCATAGCTAAGGTAATTTTCAGAGTGTACAACCCTACGACCAACCGTCCTCTTCTGACACCTCTTGTAGTACCTCATCTTTGGAAACATTATTGAAACAGTTTATTGAGAAGAACGAGGCAATCAAGCAATCGCAAGCTTCCTCCCTTAGAAATTTGGAGGTACAGATTAAACAACTTGCGATCGAACTTAAGAATAAAGCGCCTGGTACGGTGCCCAACAGCTCGGGAGCATCGGGACAACGCGGTAAAGAACAATGTCAAGCAGTGACATTGAGAAGTGGCAAAACAACGGTTCCCATGCCACCCGTACCGGATTCAGTCGAAAAGCCAGTAGACGTAATCATTAATGATGACCAATCAACCACGAACAACCAAATTACCAGTTCAGAAGGAAATACTTCTACAAGGAATGAATCTCAACAAGTCTTAAATTCAAACTCACCGCAACCTCCAGCTCTTAAAACACACCAAGAATAAGACCTCAATGAATTGAACAAGAGGTACGGTGGGATCATCCACTTTTTCTGTCTAAGTTGAGAAAGAAAGATGATAGTAAACAATTCAAGAGGTTTCTAGATGTTCTCCGACAATTACATATCAACATTCTCTTAATAGAAGCTTTGAAACAAATGCCGAGCTATGTGAAATTCTTCAAGGACATACTTACCAACAAGAGGAAGATCAGGGAGAATGAAACGGTCGCATTAACATATGAGTGTAGTGCGCTTTTTCAGAACAACATCCCTACTAAAATGAAAGATCTCAGGAGTTTCACATTGCCATGCTCAATAGGGGGAAAAGAAGTCGAAAATGCGTTGTGTGATTTGGGGGCAAGTATAAACCTAATGCCCTTGTCAATCTTCAAAAAGTTAAATATCGGCAACGCAAGACCAACCACAATTACGTTGCAGTTAGTCGATAGATCAATAACGCATCTAGAGGGCAAAATAGAGGATGTACTTATGCAAGTAGATAAGCTCATCTTCCTTGCTGACTTTATCATATTAGATTATGAAGGTGACATTGAGGTGTCTATCATCTTGAGTCGCCCATTTCTCGCAACAGGGTGCACACTGATCGATGTACAAAAAGGAGAACTTACCATAAGGGTCGATGATCAGCAAGTTAAGTTCAACATTCTCAATGCGTTGAAATACCCAAGTGATATGGAAAATTGTCAATATGTTGAAGAACTGCACGAAGAACAGTGGCACGAGCCTCAAGAAGAATCGTAGGAAGAAAACTTTGGGATTGGCGCAATGTGGGAGGAAAATTGTGCCGCAATACAAATTGAGTCAAATTCTGAAACAATCAAATTATCTGAACGAACAACGCAACGAACTAAGCCATCTTTAGAAGAACCACCCATGTTAGAGTTGAAGCCGTTGCCAGTGCACCTCCAATATGTTTATTTTTTAGGCAATAACACTTTACCGGTTATTATATCTGCCTTGCTGAGCAAAGAGAAGGAGGAAGAACTTATCCAGATCCTGAAAAACAATACAAAAGCCTTGGGACGGATCTTAGCGGATATTCGAGGGATCAGTCTCTCATATTGCATGCATAAGATTCGTCTCGAAGAAGGAAAAACGGGATCTATAGAGAGGCAACGCCATTTGAACCCTGCCATGAGGGAAGTTGTGAAGAAAGAGATAGTGAAGTGGCTTGATGCAGGCGTCATTTACCCTATATCTGACAGCAGCTGGGTAAGCCCAGTGCAATGCGTTCCAAAGAAAGGCGGTATAACAGTCGTCACCAACAGCAGAAATGAGTTAATTCCTACAAGGACAACCACGGGGTGGAGAATATGTATGGACTACCGCAAATTAAATCTTGCCACAAAGAAGGATGACTTTCCACTCCCATTTATTGATCAAATGTTAGATCGACTTGCTGGGAATGAATTCTTTTGTTTTCTTGACGACTACTCAGGGTATAACCAAATTGCGATTGTGCCGGAAGATCAAGATAAGACAACTTTCACGTGCCCATTTGGCACATTTGCATTCCGTCGCATGCCATTTGGACTCTGTAATGCATCAGGTACCTTTCAAAGGTGTATGATGACAATATTTTCAGATTTCATGGAGGAGTCAGTCGAGGTATTTATGGATGGTTTTTCAGTTTTTGGCAACACTTATGACTCCTGTTTATCAAATCTTGAAAAAGTCTTGAAGAGATGCGTCAAAACCAATCTTATTCTGAACTGGGAGAAATGCCATTTCATGGTTGAAGAAGGAATCGTACTAGGTCACAAGATATCAAAGGAAAGATTGGAAGTTAATCAAGTGAAAATCGACGCAATTTCCAAGTTACCACCACTAGTCAATGTGAAAACACTTAGGAGTTTTCTGGGACATGCGGGGTTTTATCAAAGATTCATCCGCAACTTTTCTCAGATTGCAAGACCCTTAAGTGCACTCCTTGAGATTGATCGCGAATATAATTTTGATGACGCATGCGCTTAAGCATTCCACATGCTGAAAAATGTGCTCATCACTGCACCTATTCTGATTGCACCGGATTAGACGTAACTGTTTGCATTGATGTGTGACGCTAGTGGATATGCAGTGGGCGTAGTCTTGAGTCAGCACAAAGATAAGGTTTTGCATCCTATCTATTATGCCAGCAAAACGTTGAATGATGCGCAAGAAAATTATACAACTACAGAAAAAGAAATGCTCGCAGTGGTATTTGCGCTGGAGAAATTTCGATAGTATTTAATTGGAACAAATGTTGTGGTGTATACTGATCATTCTACGATCAAATACTTTATGACGAAGAAGGATGCGAAACCGAGACTAATAAGGTGGGTGTTACTCCTACAAGGATTTGTCCTAGAGATTAAGGATATTATTTATACTGTTTTATTTAGATATTACGGCAAAAAGAAAGAAAAGTTGCGTCGATAGTATACAAATTGGCTAAGATATGCGAAAATTATGAAATGTCATAAATACACCCACTATCATCATTGCGATGGCGAGATAGAATGTTTTGGTTTCTGTTTTGCAGGAAATTAGTCACCGCATGCGTTCATGGCTCGAAGACAAAATAAACAACACATCTACGTCACATTGCGCCCATCAATCAAGAACGAAGAAATGATCAACACAATGACGGCACATGCGAAAATCGATCAAGAGCTTTAGCGATTAACGCAATTTCAACCGCATGCGGTAATAAACAAAAACACTGCATGTGGCGATCGATCGAAGATGTGAAGAGCAACACATTTGCAGAAGATTCTGACAAGTGTACAACTTTCAGTTGTGCATTTCTGGCGGATTGATTGCGTAACAGAAGGAATTTTCCATTCCGCCATTTCAGGAACTACCATAACTATACAGTAGGAACACAAATTCAAAGAGCCAAGGTCTTTCCTATAAATAGCTTCTTCAAATTCACTGAAAAATATACATGTATACATAGAGATGTGCATATACTGATTCTGGGAGAGAGGCTGGTCTGAAGCGACTTACAAGGTATATTTCGGAGAACTCCAAGCAGAGAATTCTTTGAGTTCCCGAAGCCGATGCTCTGTGCAAAGGTTAATTCTACTGAGAAAGCAAGCTTGAGAGGGAAGCTTTTCTCTCCACCACTTCCACACGCCGGTAAGCACAAATCTCCGATCATGATCTGTGTCAAGATGTTGACACTCTTTTCGTATTAGTTTCTAATCTCTATTTCATCATTTGTATTCATCTTCTTTAATCTTTCATTCATGACATGTATCAAACGCTTAATTTTAGAATTAAATGTTATCATCGTCACTATTATCATCTCTCTGTCTCTTTCCATACTTTTATCATCCATTTTCTCCATGATGTGTTCTTAATCCCTAGAGTAATAAGCAAGAATTAAGCGAGTAAATTAATCTGTGTTAGGAAATCAATTAAGTTTAGTTAAAGCATGCTCAATGGCATCTACACCTGTGAGATCAGAAATGAAGATGCTATTCCGCCTATCGAGAGAAGGTTGAAAGAATGTGTTAACTAAAGCGAGAAGTATTTCCAAAGATGGAAACAACCTTGCGTTCATCACGTTCATCTCTGTTTCACTGTAGAGATATGGGAACTCGGCCGATCACCGAGAGGTGTACGCCAAGGGAAAGCGGAGCCTTAGTTGCGTCCTTAACACGATTAACAAACTTGTGATGTTTTTACTCTTTACTCTTTCTCTTTCTGCTTCATTCATAAGATTTGCCATCACTTACATCGATTCTTTGTACAACTTCACAGTCAGTTCTCGACCTCAGTATCATGTATCATGTATCTTATATCATGTATCATAGTAGCTTAGGATTTTACTTTATCAACGCATTTTTACTTTACTTTATCAACGCATTTTTACTTTCATCACAATTTACATTTCTGTATAAATCAACATTCTTTATTCATTGTTAAAACCAGTCGCATGTATAACATAAGTATCACATTAACGAAAACAATCCCCGTGTTCGACCTCAGATCATTCTGAGAAACTTGCGTTGGAATTATATTTGGTTTCAGCGCAAGCATAAACTTGTGACATGCACTACTTCATCGCATACTACGAGCATATCATTAACAATGCATATACTTAGATGTAGTATTGCAGACAATTGTCTTTATCGCAAAGCACCTAAGCATATTATATATCATCACAGTGCATGCATAATAAGAAAATATACATTTTAGTACAAGTTTATGGCAACATGAGCTTGTATCGTTCATATTCATCATTGTCTATATGCATAAAGATAAAAGGACATCATCCATCAAAATATTGTCAACATATATATTTGAAGTACCTTAAATCCTTCTGGGATTCTCATATAAATATCATTATCAAGAGATTCATATAAATATGTCGTGACAACATTCATAAGATGCATATCTAGACTTTTATACACAATTAAGCCAATATTTATCTTAATGTAATTGCATCCACCACCGGAGAATATTCTCCTCAAAATTAATACCAGGTCTTTGTGAAAAACCTTGTGCAACTAGTCTTGCTTTATATCTTGTGACCTTATTATTTTCATTTCTTTTCCTCACAAATACTCATTTTTATCCCACAGGTTTAACACCTTCTGGTGTTCGGACTACTGGTCCAAAAACCTGATGTTTTGAAAGTAAGTTTAATTCTGTCTTGATTGCTCCACTGAAGTCATTATTTTCTGTATTGACATTCTTCAACAAATTTTGGTTCAGGATCCTAATTTTCAGACATAATATCAAGAGCAACATTATACACAAAAATGTCGTTAATAATCACATTAGTTTGGTTCCATATTTTTCATGTCATGACATAGTTTATTGAAGTTTTATTATTATCTTTAGGTATTTCACCTTCCTCACTAGTCATGTCGAGGATTTCTTTATGGGTATTTACATCCTTAACCAAGACTTTTTTACTACTAATTATTTTTCGTTTTTTGGGGATTTTTATCTTTGGAACCCCTAGTCTACCACGCTTCTGGCATGTTCTAGACTCATTAGTGATAACTTGTTATGTTGGGATATCAATTTTTTATGGAACATTTGCAGCTGGTATATGTGACTTAGTAACTTTCTTTGCATCTATAAATGCATCTGGTAATTGATTTGCCATATTTTGCAAATGAATTATTTTCTGAACTTCAAGTTCACATTGATTTGTACGAAGATCTAAATGAGATAATAATGATGCATTCCATGGAATTTCTTTTTCCAACTTCTTAATTCCTCCCTCTAATGTTGGAAAATTTGTCTCATTAAAATGACAATCGGCAAATCGTATAGTAAATACATCACCCATCAGGGTCTTAAGATATTTAATAATTGATGGGGAATCATATTCAACATATATTCCTAACCACCTTTGAGGACCCATCTTAGTGCGTCGTGATGGAGCAATTGGAACATATACTGCACATCCAAAAATTCTTAGATGGAAAATATTTGGCTCATGACCATAAGCTAATTGTAATGACGAGTATTTATGATAAGCTACTGGCCTAGTGCGTACAAGTGACGCTGCATGCAAAATAGCATGTCCCCATACAGATGATGGAAGCTTAGCTCTCATAAGTAATGGTCTTGCAATTAATTGCAAATGTTTTATAAATAATTATGCTTAACCATTTTGTATATGAACATGAGCTATAGGATGTTCATGCCAAATTGTAAATATGTCTGGAATCATGAACTTGAGGTTCATTGTTGTATATGTTTGAATTACTCATATATGAGTATAATACAATTCAAAAGATAAAGTATGCAACTCTTCCAATATACGCTTTTCATTTAAGATAGTGGATATGATATATAGATATTGCACATTATTCTAACTATCAGTCTCAATATGATAATCATTGCAACCTATATCTTTAAAACTTAGAAGATTTCTCTTTGATTGACTAAAGAACAATGCATTGTCAATTATAAATTTTATTCCACTAGGAAAAATAATATTTTCTTTTTCAAAACCTTCAATCAAGTTTGTAGAACCTGATATTATATTTACTTTTGCTTTCAACATTGTCAATTTGGAAAAATATTTTTTATTTGTAAGTATTGCGTGTGTTGTTGCACTGTCTGCCAGACATAGATCTTCTTTGCTCATTTTTTCAACATCTAACATATGAAAATGATCCATGTTTCAAAAAAAAAAAAAAAAAAAAAAAACAACAACACTTAAAATATACAAAAGTTACTAGAAAAGTATGAAGATAGATAACATTAAGTCTAGATATTCTCAAAATCAAAATAAACACTTGATGTTCCATCAACTGCACCAATCTTCTCTTCAAGAGATTCAAAGAAGTCTGTCACATCTAAATTTGTCATATGGGATGGGTCAAATATGTCATAATCTTGGTATACAAAATTTACTTCCACATTTTTCACTTTTTCCTTCAGGGAGGCTTGATAGAGGTCAACTAAGTGTTTTGACGTACGACAAGTACGTGACCAGTGCCCAGTCATTTCGCATTAGAAGCATCTATTTTCAACACTTTTTGAACTCTTATCTTGTGGAACCTTTTCTTTGCAATCATCATTTTGTGTAGTACTTTTGAAATTTGAATGTTTAAAACTACCATTATGAAAATAAAAATTATTTCTTCCTCTTCCACGGTCGCGACCTCAACTGCGACCACAACCTCGACCACGATTATTATTAAAATTCAAAGCATTCACTTCATGAAATGGTGTCGTCCAGTTGGTCGAGATTCATGATTTTTCATCAATAACTCATTATTTTGTTCGGACACGAGAAGACATGAAATTAATTTAGCATACTGTTTAAAATCTTTCTCTTGGTATTGCTGCTGCAGAAGCATATTCGAGACATGAAATGTAGAAAATGTTTTCTCTAACATATCAACATCAGTAACTTTCTCTCCGCATAATAACACTCTCTAACTTATTTTAAATAATATGGAGTTGTAATCACCTTACTGATTTAAAATCTTGTAGTCTCAAGTACATCCACTCATAACGACCATTAGGAAGAATAACTGCTTTTTGATGATCATACCTCTTTTTTAAATTTTTCCACAAGATACGAGGATCTTTTATTGTAAGATACTTCATTTTCAATCCCTCGTGGAGATAATGATGAAGGAAAATCATAGCTTTTTCTTTGTCTTGACTGGATGTCATATCTCCTTTAATAGTCTACCCAATATTTATAGCATCCAGTTGGATTTCCGCATCAAGTACACATGACAAATAATTATTGTCGTTAATATTAAGGGCGACAAATTCTAATTTTGTTAGATTTGTCATGGCAACACTATCATAAAATATTGTACTTATGTTAGAAATTTAATAGATATTGAATATGCAAAGTCACATTAAATTTATTAATTATAACGAAGAGAGAAAAACCGACATACCTTTAGAACCTACCTTTAGTGAAAAAAACGACAGGAGCACGTGCTGGTAACATGTTATTAATTTGAGGAGCACAACAGGAACACGGATATAGAGAAAATATAATATGATAATATTAAATATATAAAATATAATATAACATAAAATAACTAAAATTATAAAACTAGATAATATGAAAAGTAGTGAAATTTTGAATTGGAATTCTCACCAATACATGTGTGGTTTTAAGATCCACCAAATGTCACTATTTATAGGCAAAGTGGCAAGTAAAGTGTGACTTACCTAGACATCAAGCATGAATATTACAAGGCACATGGACAACATAAATGATAATACATGACTTTTGGGTTATTAAGCAATGGACATCAAGATTATTTTTGTTGCTAGTATAAGTTTATTTCATTGAAAAAAAAAAAAAAAAAAACTTGCTCCACTCCAACCCAAATTGTAGGTTTATAAAAATCTGCCATGTGTCGGTTGTTTCTATAATTATTGTAATTTTTTTAATTAGCTAAGAAAATGAGATGCATAAAATTACGTGCAACCATAGTTTTAAATTTCAATCGACATGTCGATATTTCCATCCATATTTCTAGATTTCTATGAGCTCGATATTCGACATGAGGGAAATCGATATTTTCATAATATATGGTAGAAAAATTCAAAATTAATCAATAGAATATCACTAATGTAAATATAATATAAATAGTAGACATGTTAATTTATCTTAAAATTATAAAATATTTATTTACTAATTGAAATTAAGTTTTTTATTTTTTGTACTTTTAATTTTGTGAGAAGTATCTATTGAAATCAAAATTTTATCGATGCTTCCATCAAAATGTTAGTAAAATTAAGATCGGGATATTTGTGCAGACATGGATATTTTAAACATTGCGTGCAAGTTGATTGGCTTTGAAATTTCAAAAATTCCTCATGAAACCAATTCAATTGCCAGACACCGACTCTCTCATCTCCACGGAATTTACTCACAATGACTTGTAAAAGTCAGCGTTCTTCGTTTTTTGTTTATGAATTCTCATCCACATCTTGGTTTGGCCTCCAATTCAGAGAGACAAATTGCAAACCCTCTTCTTTTTATATTCTAAAGGTTAGATTCAGCTTTCTTCCAAAGTGAAAACATGGCTCCGTTGGCTTTTCTTCTAGTGGTCTTCTGTATGGCTCCTCATTTTTTTGCAGAGTCTTCAATTTTATACAATGGATTTCTCGAAGGAAAAAGATTGATTCTTGATGGCGCCGCAGTTGTTAAACCGACTGGTGCGTTACGCCTCACCAACAATTCACCAAATGTCGTAGGCCATGCGTTTTATCCTGATGCAGTTAAGATGTTTGATAAAAGTTCTCCGTCGTATCCCAATGCTTCATCTTACAGCGCAACTTTTGTGTTTGCCATCGATCCTTCAAGCCCCGGCCAAGGTGGCCACGGCTTGGCCTTCACCTTGGCTCCATCAACCAATTTTGATGGAGCTGAAAGTGGACACTTCCTTGGATTATTCAACCCTGTCAACAATGGAAATACTTCCAACCATATAATTGCTGTTGAATTTGACACTGTTAATGGGCATGGTGAAGCAAGAAATTCTAGAGGCAACCATATTGGGGTTAACATCAATGGCGTTTCATCAGTTGCATCCAGACCTGCTGCTTCTTCCTACTATATTGATGATGAAATGTTGAAGGAAATCGAAATTGATTCTGGTGATCCGATGGCTGTTTGGATTGAATATGATGGTCTGAGTAAAACTTTGAACGTCACTATAGGTTTTTTGGAGCAAAAGCCAGAGACACAGCTCATTTCATTTCCTGTTGATCTGACTACTGTTGTGAAGGATCAAATGTTCGTGGGGTTCGCTGCATCGACTGGGATCGAAACAAGCTCTCATTACATTTTGGGATGGAGCTTTGCAGTGAATGCACCGGCACGGCAACTGAGGTACTCTCTCCTTCCCAAAGGACCAAAAGAGCAAAATCTTTCTTCTTCATCCATTAATAATCCCCAGTTGAAGGTTGTTTTAGCCGTTTCATCTATTGTGGTTATTTTGGGAATTGTTTTCTTAACCTTCTTGTTTATAAGAATGAAGAAAACAGAGAGCTTGGAGGATTGGGAAAGAGATTGCCCTCATAGATTCAACTACAAGGATCTTTACACAGCAACAAATGGATTTAATGACAGTGAGCAAATTGGAATTGGGGGATTTGGGTCAGTATATAAAGGCAAGTTAAGTTCAACTGGAGCTGAGATTGCTGTGAAGAGAGTCAAAAGAAACTCAAGCCAAGGAATGAAGGAATTTGCAGCAGAAATCGAAAGCTTGGGACGATTAAGACATAAAAACTTGGTTAATCTTCAAGGATGGTGCAAGAAAAAAAACGATCTCCTCATAGTTTACGATTATATTCCAAATGGGAGCCTTCATTCTCTTCTCTATACTCCAAAACAGAGCTTGGTATTGAAGTGGGAACAAAGATTCAACATCCTCAAAGGCATTGCTGCAGGATTACTATATCTTCATGAAGATTGGGAGCAAGTAGTGATCCACCGAGATATAAAGCCGAGTAATGTTCTAATAGATGCCGACATGAATGCCCGGTTGAGCGATTTTGGATTGTCCCGGCAATACGACCATGACGAAACATCGCACACGACTCGAGTCGTTGGGACAATAGGTTACATACCACCGGAGTTGTTTCACACGGGGAAGGCGTCGAAGAGTGCGGATGTGTTTGCGTATGGAGTTCTGCTTTTGGAAGTGGCGTGTGGAAGAAAGCCTCTAGGATCAAACCAGTTCATATTGGTGGATTGGGTGATGGAATGGTATGAAGCGGGGAACATTCTTTATGTGGCTGATCCTAAATTGGATTCAATTTATAAGGTGGAAGAGATGGAGATGGTATTACAACTTGGGCTTCTTTGTACTCGTTGGAAACAAGAAGCTCGGCCGTCAATGAGACAAGTAATGAGGTTCCTTAATGGAGAAGACCCAATTCCTTCACTCGATGCGTGGGCTAATTCTCAAAGTATCTTTGAATCTAATTCAAGATTGACAATGAATGATCGCTCGTTGTCCCCGTCCGTCGGCCCGATTTCCTCTACCTCCATAAACATAGGAAGATAGTACGTTTTTGTTCCAAAAAAGTGAGCTTTTTTTTTTTAATCCATTTTTTAAGGAAAATATTAAATTGATGTAAGATAGATTTGAAGTTAGTTCTAAACCAAAGTACGTTGCATCAAATTGTTTAAATGTAATGCAATCTAACTCAAGTTTACTTCCCAACAATTCATGTTTGGATCTAATAGGTTAATGAAGTGTTAAAAGTAACTTAACAGGTGTGTGAATGTTCAATTTTATGTGACTAAAAACTTTGAAAATGTCAAATATGTGGCTCTAAGAGATACCTGATATTTGGGGTACTATTCATCCAACTCTGACAACCTAAAAAATCCTACCAACTAAACACAAACCTAAAAGGGTTGTGTTAGTTTAGGTAAGCTTTCTAGGTTTGGGTTAGGCTACTTTTTTTTTTAGAAATTGGCTACTTCAATTGGTTCTTTTGTTAAAAGAAAAAACCTTATTCAATCCTAATTTAATTGATTTTGTAACACATGCACACATAAACCCCAGTTTTTAGGGTGCAACATATTTCAATTTGGCTTCAAGAAGTATATGTTTGAGTATTAATTTGTTTAACATAGCGTTTTAAAGTATGAGTTCAGGCTAATTGCTTTTTCTTATAATTTTTCGGTATTATATGAGTAGTGGTATGTTAAACATCATATTTTGCAAATAAAAATAAAATGATTTATTTAACATGGTATTTTCTCTTCTTTTAACATTAAAAGCTTGAACTAGGACATGTTTGGATTGCCTAGGAAATAATGTTTTTTTTTTCTTTTTTTAAGAAAACCATCTTTTAATAAATTTTTCATAAAAATTATTTAAGATAAAAAAAAAAATCCATGTACTATTTGGTAATATTTTCTAAAGAGTGTTTTAATACACAAGTTTATCTGGGTTGTTATACAATCACAATGTTTCTATTGATGTCAAATTACTATAAAATAATACATTAAACACTAAGAACAAAAAATTGTATTTGTTTTAATTTAAAAATACTTTCAAGAACCAAGTCTTATTGTTTTCGAATTTTTTTTATATAATCAGCAAATTGGAGATGGTTGACGAACTTGGTCGTCTGAAATGGTCATTGGAGGTGATCGCTGAAGTTGGGCGTTAGAAGTGATCATTGTAATTAATCACTAGAGGTGATCTTGGTTGGAGTTGGAATTTAAGAGTAATCACGGTGGTCATAGGAGTTGGTTGCAAGAAGATGTCATCAATGGCAATTATAGCCGGAGTGAGTCGAGGTGATTGTTGCTAGAGTTGGAAGTGGAGTCATTGGAAAGATTAAGGGGAGGGAGAATTAATTATTTTAAGTAAGTTGTAAATAGTGCTAATGTAGTAAAATAGTGATTAAAAATGGGCTTTCTACACATATAGTCTATATAAATATGTCTAATTACACAATTATTGTACTTTCTTATATTTTACATGATCTAACCTAACTTACTTTTTCAACTCTCTTTATCATTCACTTTTTTTTAATATCTCTCTCTCTCTATATATATAAAATAACATTAATACCAAAAGAAGCATGTAAGGAAAGTTTATTGCAATTATGAACTTCCTAAGATGATTTTCTTTTCAAAACCTACATAAGAAAGGAAAATTTTCTATAAAGATAATTTGTACAATATACTGTTTTACTTATGGAACAATATATGGATGTATATTTATATTTTTCAATATATTGGTGAACACAAAAAAAAAAAAAAAAAAAAAAATACTAAACCATGGTAGATGCAATGTATATTTACATTTACTAGTATATTACCAATATATTCAACATATACTCAAGATTTCATTGGAGAAACGGTCGATTTTCAGCTAGGAATATAGAAGAATATAAATGAAATCTCCGAAGAAAATATTAATTTGAAAAATGTTCTGCATTAAATGATTATTAACCAAAGTAAATAAAGAGTTGTTTTCAAATATAGGAAGATGAGTCAACTTATTTATAAATATAGCAAAATGTCATTGTCTATTAGTGGTAGACATTGATAGACAATAAACATTTATCATTATCTATCACTGATACTGATAGATGTCTACCAATGCTTATCGTTCTCTATCACTGATAGACAATAACATTTTACTAATTTAAAAATATCTTCAGCTATTTTGTCATTTAAAACAATTACCCACTAATTAGATAACATAAACAAATTTAAAATTGAAAAAAAAATTATGTTAATTAGGAAAAAAATTAAGTATTTTAAAAATTTATTAAAGAGAGATAATGTAATTAAAGATATTTCAAAAAAAATAAAATCCTTATATAATTAATAGTAAATCCAGAAATGATACTATTTTTTTAATTTTAAAATGTTACAAAATTTAAAGATGGGAGAGAATATCATAACGTTAAAAATGTCCAAAAATGTTGCTAAAACCTAGCTATAGAATATTACTACATTTTAAGACATTTGTAATATCACATCCCCTCCTAAGCTACTCTCTCAATATGGAGATGTGAAAACAGTAGATGTCAACCCTCTTATGACATCTACTGCCCAACTGACACCTGTACCCATTTCCTTGCTTCTATATTACTTAATATGCAAGTATAATTAATAATCTTTACTCAATCCCTAAGGCCTTTTGAACTCATTCACCACAAAGATTCATTAGATCTGTTGAATTGTATGCCCTAAAACTCGGAGATAATAAATATAAATAATAATCGGCATCATTAAAAAATTATCGATGTTATTTCAATAAGTGTTATTGATTGTGTTGTATTCTATTTTTTCTTAATAATCTTAAATCTAATAAACTAACATCCTATGTTGTCTAATGAGTCTTGAACTGTATGTGTAGACATATATGGATCATTGTTCAAAATACAACTTAAAGGGTCTATATCATAGGGATAAGTTTGTAGGATCTCTTAACGAAGAGCATCCATGACCGCATTCGGATTTTTTCGATTTCATCGTGACCGAAATACAACACATAAATTCTAACATACATTTATGCAAATTACACTAATTAAAGGCATGCTTGAAACAATAAAAATACGAAGAGAAAAAGTTCTCATACCAGTTGAAGACGCTCTTCAAGCTTTGGAACTCTAACGTAGCGGAAGAACCTCCACCCGTACTCTATCGCCCAGCAAATGCATCGGTTACAACAGCATGATCAATCACGAACAAGTGAATGCAGTGGGGACGACACCACCAAAATGGAGCCCTTGGTATTCTCGGAGTGAGAATCCAAAGTGTGGTCTTTGGTGAGTTTAGTAGAGTTTGGACAAAGAACTAATCGTGTAGACGATAAGCAAGTGGAAGAGAAAAGGAAGCTATCGTATAGCTAAATGCTTATCATTTAGAAGAAGCTACACGATCGTGTAGGTTTTACTAAGCGATCGTTTAGTAAAAGGTAGAGGGTCGTTTAGATCGTTTAGAAAACACGGCATACTATGCGATCGTTTAGGAAAGCTAAGCGATCATTTAGGAACTAGTATACGATTGTTTAGGCACGAGGTGTGCGATCGTTTAGGCATTGAGCGACTATCGTATAGGCTCTCGACTATGCGATCATTTACATTTCCACACTGATGCCAATTTTTCCGAACCTTTGCAAAATGAAACTAATTTTTTAACCGAAGCGGCTGCTCCCACTAATGTTCACTGTGGTCGCGAATCTCTTGTACGATTTTTTTTTTTTTTTTTTGTATTGAAAACATAATGATCAAAGTTAGAAATGAGAAGGGAAAACAAGAAAAGGTAAAGAAGAATAAAAAAGAAGAAGAGGAGAAGAAAAAAAGAAAGGAATTGTCAATGGTGGTTAGCGGAAGTTGAAGGAAGATGGAAATGGGAAGGGGAAGAAAGAAAAGGGGGGAGAGAGAGAAGATAGAGAAAAGGAAAAAATATTTTATTTGAAGTTCATAGTAATTTAAAAGAAATATTTTAAGAATTTTTTTAAGGGAAATTATTTCAAATGGTAAAACTATTGAAAATATTTATAAGATATAACAAAATTTTAGAACTATCCATGATAGATAGTGATAGACACTGATATATCATTGAAGAAATCACCACAACAATTTGGAAAAGGTTGAAACCGAGTTTGACAGTCATCAAGGAAGACCAACTAGTCGGAATCAATCCTAAACTAAAGAAACTTTCTTCCCTTTTGAACCCAAACTCAGATGAAGATGATGATAATGATGTGATCTTTGTGGGAATACATGGAATGGGTGGCATTGGTAAGACCACGCTAGCTAGGGTATGTTACGAGCGAATTCGTCATTGCTTTCTCTCCGACGTCCGAGAGAATTATTTCAAAACCTCCGGCAGCCTTCCATATTTACAAACCAAACTCCTTTCAAGGATGTTTTCATTTAAAAACAACCAAATATTTGATGTTGAAGAAGGCATTGCTATGATCAATAAAGCCATTTCTCCAAAGAAGACACTTCTCGTCCTTGATGATGTGGATTGTTCGGATCAAATCATGGGATTGATTCCAAACAAAAACTCTTTTGGCAATGGAAGTAGAATCATCATCACAACACGAAATGCGGATTTACTTTCGAATGAATTCGGGGTGAAAAGAATTTTTGAAATGGAAGAACTTAAATATGAGGAAGCTCTTCAACTCCTTAATTTGAGTGCTTTCATGAAAACATGTCCAAAAGAAGGTTACTTAGAACATTCCAAGAAGATTGTAAAGGTTGTGGGAGGCCACCCTCTTGCAGTCAAATTATTAGGATCATCTCTAAGAAACAAAGATTTGAGTGTGTGGAATGAAGTGATAGAAGAGGTTGAAGGAGGTGGGAATATTCATGAAAAAGTTTTCAAGTGTCTTAAAGTGAGTTATGATGGATTGGATGAATAGGAGAAAGAGATATTTCTTGATGTTGCTTGCTTCTTCAAGGGGAAGAGAAGAGAAGTTGTAGAAGAGATATTAAATGGATGTGGTTTCTATGCCAAAAGAAGGGTTGAATTTCTTATTCAAAAATCTCTCTTAGCTATTACTTATGACAATAAATTGCAAATGCATGATTTATTGCAAGAAATGGGTCGAAAGATTGTTCGTCATTACCATGTTCGAGATCGATTATGGTGTCACAAGGATATAAAAAGTGTAGTAAGATATATATTAGTTGATCTATTTGATTGGAATCTCTTTTTGTTCTTAAAAAGTGCAAAATAAAAGTATTTTTATTTGTTGAGGTTTCTGTCTGGTAAATATTTAAATTTTTTAAAATCAAGCTTATAAATACTATTTCTTCAGGAATGTTTTATTATCTACTTTCTACTAATGTTAAAGAAAATCAAACTAACATTTGAAGGAAAAATAGTTTGGAAAACAATTGTTTTTGTTTATAGATTTAGTCTAGGGATTCAAAAGTTTTTAACAAAGATGAAAAACCATAATTGAAAATATTAAGATGAAACAAGCATAAATATATTTCAAAAAAAAAAAAAAACAAAAAAATTGGAAGTCCTGTTTGGTTTTGGTTTTGGTTTTTAATTTTTGAAAATTAAGTCTACAAACATCCCTTTCCACCTCTAGATTTCTTGTTATGTTATCTACTTTCTATCCATGTTTTTAAAAACCAAGCCAAAATTTGAAAGCTAAGAAAAACAATAATTTCTCAAAACTTGTTTTTGTTTTTAGATTTTGAATATAAATTCAACTATTGTATTTAAGAAAGATGCAAATCATGGTAAAAAAAATGAGAGAATGTAGACTTAAAGAAACATTTAAACTTTTAGCTAAATTCTAAAAATAAAAACAAATTCTTGGGATATTGTTTTTTAGTTTAAAAAACTCATGGGTTGGAAAAACATCATAAGAAAATGGATTACAAAGCATAGAATTGGTAGAAATAGTTTTTATAGAGTTATTTTCAAAAACTAAAACACAAAGTCAATAAACACAAAGTAAGTCGATTATCATATAGGATCAAAATCATTACCAAATGGGACTTTAAAAACACATGGCAGACAAACTCAGTATGTTATTTGTTTAGAACTTGTGATTTATTTTTTCTTTTTTTGAAAAATCCGTGTACATTTGTCTCTCTACTAACAAATTTGTTTGTTGTTCATTTGATATGTTATAATTTCAGGTTTCAGTATGTTCATTTGATATGTTATAATTTGATATGTTATATTTTTCAAGTCTAGTACAAGAAACATGGTTGAATTTCCAATTTTATTTTCAAGAATGCACCAACTTAGGCCGTTTAATTTTTACAATGTGAGACTGAAAAATAAGTTGGAATATTGCATTCCAAATGAGATAAGATATTTGAAGTGGAAAGGATATCCCTTAGAGTTTCTGCCACTTAGTAGTTCTGAAGAATATAAGCTTATTGAATTTCACATGTGCCACAACAATCTCAAACAATTTTGGCTAGAAGAAAAGGTAACAATCTAATCCTTTTATATATATATATATATATATATGTTAGTTGCTCATCTTGTAGAGTTAGGTTTGTTGAGTTTCAACTAAGCTATTGTCAGCATGTAGCATTAATATTTATAGCGATAATTGGTTGAATAAAAATACACAGTTCCCCAATTTTCCTCTTTCTCTCTAATAAGAACAACACGTATAATTAGGAAAAAAACTATAATTTGATACAGATTGGATCAGTAGGTGTACCGAAATGTCCCCACTAGGTGGACACCTTCCTAGCACCCTTATTATCTCCTATATATATATATATTCAATAAAGCATAAAGAGACACAAAGAGTTTGAAGAGGGCTAGAGATAAACCCAAAAAAGATAGAAGAATTAAGATTTACAAAAAAAATACTAAGTTTAGAGCGATCATTGAGGGGTTATAGTCCTTGAAAGAACTATTTCTATAAGCCCATTAACCAGTAAGAGAGCAAATATCTTCCCAAAGTTGAGTATAGCTTTTGTTGTTGTTCTTGAATGTTTGATTATTTCTTTCGATCCAGATAGTTCATAAGATGGCAACTTCCATGTTGAAAATGATAGTTTTTCTATTGGTGTTTGGCTTGACCGAGCAAAGGTTTCTGAGCAATTCAATGATATAATTGTCTCTATTGTTCCATCCCACCATATTAGACATAGAATCCCAAAATCCCTTAGCCCAGTTGCAATGGACAAAAAGATGGTTAATACTCTCACCTTGATTGTTACAGAGAGGACAACAATTCAGATCGAGCACATGACTTGGGAGCTTATTTTGGAAGATGTCCATAGTATTGATGCTCTGATGAGATAGTCTAGAGGAAGAACTCATATTTCTTTTTTGAAATTTTAGCTTTCCATAAATTTTCATGTAGTCTAGCTTCAAGTATAGAGTTCTCCCTGCTTGTTTGATTATATAAAATAGTCTTAATAGACGAAGTTTTGAACGCCCCATTCTCGTCAAGTTTTCAAATGGGTTCGTCCGGACCACCATTAATTTGAGGTTTTATGAGATTGATCTTTACTCTGTTTCATTGTTCAGTTTCTCTATCATGGAGGGGTCTTTTGGGTTGTAAGTCCCAATCCATGGCTTTTTGTTCCAGACCTCTTTTATAGTGCCAGCAGTAATTTTTTAGAGGGCGAAGAGTCTTGAGAAATTTTCTGTCAAAGGACATAAATCAGTCTAGTAACCTCTCCAGAAAGAAATTTTCTCCCCATTGTTAATCTTCCATTTGATGTTTGTATTGAACCAACTTAGGCCCTTTGTAATGGATCTCCATGGGAATTTCAAGCTATTGTATCTATTGTTGGTTGGAATTTCTCCAACCTTTTTTAAATCATATTTTGGCAAGGATAAGCCTTTTCCAAAGGGGAAAGGCTTCTACGTAAAAACACCATAACCATTTGCATAAGAGAACAAAATTTGTGTCTTCCAACTTATCAATTTTGAGGTCTTCTTTATTTTTTGGATTTGTGACCGTAGACCATCTAACAAGGTGAGAGCTATAGCTAAACATTTTTATCCTTCCAAAGGAAATTTCTCCGGAACTCTTCAATGTTCTTGTAAACAGATTTGGGAGCTTTGAAGACAGAAAGCATGTATGTTGGTAGGCTAGAAGAGTGGATTTTATAATTATAGCTTTGATATATAACCAGTTAATACTAATAGAGCTCCAATGGGGTTTTATTAAAGCTTTTGTAACCTTTGAGATTTTTGTTTCAGGAATAAAAAAAAAAAATTAGGACATTAGCATGAAATAGTGGATTTTATTAGGGCTCTTTTGGAGGGAGAGTACCATCTTACATTCCAGACTAGAACTTTCATGGAGGACCATACTTCCCCTGTATCAATTTTACACGGGTACCCTAAGCATCCATTGCTTGAAAGTTGCTATAAGTTTATGTGTCAATATCTTCCATAGTTGAGGCTAATTTAAGATTATTTTCCTTAAGCCAAATGACTAGCTCCTTTTCTAAAGCTTCTTTCGACTCTTTTTTGTCTTCCATTTACTTGCTTTTAGTCTCCCCATGTTTTTCTTTCATTAGCAAAGCCAAGCTGCTATTGATTATGTCTGATGGAGAAGTTTCAGTTAGGTTCTCAACCAGTATTTCCTTTTATGGGCTTGAAATCGAATTATATGAAATTGAGATTGGGGATACTGGGCTAAGGTCGACAGAGAGTGATATATGATTGCTTGAATCTTCACGGTTTGGGCTTTTTTCCCTTCATCATTAATTTTCTGCTTCCCCTTTTCTTGTGTTGTCAGCATTTTCCTCTTCCCCAAAGATTTCACATCGCCTCCTTTATTACTCTTTCTATTACGACTCAAATTTGAAAATTTCTTCATCTTTGTGCTATCATCATTACCCTTCCCCGAGGGGTTTGCGGCATTGTTTTGCCTCTTCACTTCATATTCTAAACCTTTCATAAATATTTCAAAATTATCTTTGGAGTACACGTGTTAAAATGTTGGGTGAAAATTGGGACTTACATTGGTTTGTGGGTGTGGCTTGAAATGGTGTGTGGTAGTCACAAGTTTCATTTTTTTTTTTTTTTAACAAATTAATACTATTTCCAAGTTTTGTTTTTTTTTGCTTAATTTCTATCCATCTTTACTTTGTGACAGCATTTGGAAGAGCTGAAGTATATCAAACTCAATCATTCTCAAAAGTTGTCCAAAACTCCAAACTTTGCAAAAATTCCAAATCTCAAAAGATTAGAGCTTGAAGGTTGCACAAGTTTAGTCAACATTCATCCATCAATTTTCACTGCAGAAAAACTCATTTTCTTAAGTTTGAGAGATTGCATCAATCTCACCAATCTTCCACCTCACATTAACATCAAGGTTCTTGAAAATCTTATTTCTCTCTGGTTGTTCAAAAGTCAAGAAGGTCCCTGAATTTTCAGGCAACACAAATAAATTACTCCAACTCCATTTGGATGGTACCTCCATATCAAACCTACCTTCATCAATTGCAAGCTTCAATCATCTAACAATGTTGAGTTTAGCCAACTGCAGAAAGCTGATCAACATTTCGACCGCGATTGACAAGATGACGTCTCTCCAAGGATTAGATCTTTCTGGATGTTCAATGCTCGGAAATAGAAAAAGAAAGGTGGACGACATCGAATTGGGGGAGCTCGACATGAGAGGAACTGCAAAAGGAAGAAGAAACGACAACGATAACAATATCTTCAAAAAGATCCCCCTTCGGTTATACAAAGCTCCAGTTAGTGACATTTTTGGAATCCCATCACTGGCTGGTTTGTACTCTCTTACAAGACTAAACTTGATGGATTGCAACCTTGAAGAAATCCCAGAAGGGATCGAGTGTTTGGTGTCATTGTTAGAGCTCAATTTGAGTGGCAACAACTTCTCTCATCTTCCAACAAGCATATCAAGACTCCATAACTTGAAAAGATTGAACATATGCCAATGCAAAAAAGCTTCTACATTTCCCCAAGCTACCTCCAAGGATCTTGAGATTGATGTCAAAGGATTGCATTTCATTCAAAGATTTTATAGATATTTCAAGAGTTGATCATTCATATTTTATGAGAGAAGTGAATCTTTTGAACTGCTACCAATTGGCCGATAACAAAGGGCTCCATAGATTGATCATTTCTTGGATGCAGAAGATGTTTTTTTCGAAAAGGAACATTCGACATCATGATTCCGGGGAGTGAGATTCCTGATTGGTTTACGATGACGAAAATGGGATCTTCGGTATGGATCGAGTGGGATCCAGCAGCGCCAAATGCCAACATGATTCGCTTTGCACTCTGCGTCGTTTTTGGTCTGAGCAACAAAAATGACATTGCCAATGTCCCATCATTCGCCATTATTGCATCGGTGACTGGAAAAGACCGTAACGACACGAGTTTGCACAATCGAGATCGTCTTTTGGTTAATGGATTCCTTGTTTCAGGGATGAAGAATTTAGACCATATATGGATATTTGTTTTGCCAAGAACTAACACTCTGACTCTGGTAAGAAATATTAGGGAATGTAAAGAGATTGAGTTTAGGTTCTTGCTCCAATTTAATGATAGTCAATCTGTTACACCAAATGTCATACTGAAAAAGTGTGGAGTTGGTTTGATGAATATGGAAGAAGAGAAGGAAGCCATGAAACCGTATGCTTCTTATACTATAAGTAATTTCATTTTATATTATATGTAATTTCATTTTCTCCCAATTAATATTGTGATTTCCACAATCATGAGTGATGTAAACATAAATTGAATAGAATTTGCTTGCCTTGAATGAGTTCTTCAATATCCTTTGTAGTTTCAAACTAGTCCTTTAACTTCTTCAATGTGGTGTCTTTTGGAATAGGTAAAGTTTCGAGTAATATGCAAAGGTTATTTAATTTTTTAGATATGAACTATTTTCTAGGTCATTAACTAGCTACGGATCTTTACAGAGTCTTCTTTTGACACCTATAACTATAGATGTGCTTTGTGCCCTTTGTAAACAAGTAAGCAAGTAAGCTCCAACTAAGCCAAGGGCCAAAGTAATCAATTGAAGAAGTTTCTCTATATTTCACTAATCATTCTTGATTCTATCTATTGTAATTTTACTTTATTGTCTCTAACATATTTGATATCCAAGCTGGATCAACACCAGTTTTGTGTTTCAAAGTTGTTTACAATCCCATCAAATCAAGTTTTGATCTTTGAAGGAAAGAATTATGAATATTGACAAAAAAAAAATGTAAACTATTTTTATTTCTCCATATCTTTGGAAAAAAAATCATTGAAGAAAATTAAAAAATTCCAGTTGGAGAAGAAAATGAAAAAACCTAAAAGCAGTCACCAGATCAAGAAAAGACATTTAAAAAGAACATGAAGAAAAATGATGTTGCGCTTCAAATCATTTAAGAAGATGTTGAAATCATCGGATCAAGATAATCAACCAAATAAAGTGTTATGTAGACAAATTCAAGAAAAAGAGTCAATGAAAAGGTTCTCCAGATTCTTCCTCCAAAGTTTAATCATGTGATGTTTTAGCCATAGAGAAGTCCAAAGTTGTAGTAACTACTCTCACAGCGTTACTTGTAAAAAAGTCAAATCATCAATCTAAAGAATGTTACTTTAGATGCATGCATTAACGTTGAATTCATGTCAACCATTTCATATAATCCAATTAAAACATAACATCTCAATCCAACGGTATATATTTTACAAACAATGTACATACAAAATGTTATGTAGTACATCCAACAAAATTGGTGGCAGATATCCGCTCTAGTAGGCACCCCTAGAACTTTGACGCTACTTAATGGAAAATTTTGAAAAGAATGGATGTCTTAATATCCTCAATGAGTGATAGTTTTAATAGGAAAACTCTTCATTTAATTATAGTTACTCCATGAATGTGTTATTTGACCTTTTCTAAATCAATGCAGACCATAAGCAAAATAATCTCAAGATAAACTATCAGAAAACTTAAAATAAAACTAAAGAAAAGATAGACAAGTGAATTCATGTATAAAAGTCTTCATCAAACCTGTACCTATTCTCTTGTCATACGTGCAATTTTAGAAAGACACGAAAGCGAAAGTCTATAGGGGTCCTTGAAGGAACTCTTATACAAGAGTACCTTTGAGCGGAAGCGGATCTTTCCAAAAGCATTGTGACAGAACTACCACATTTACATTCACACAAACAAATATACATCATACTGTAAATTACCGGCATGCTTTAAGATTAAACAACCAAGAGAACAAGTAAACTTACCAGTTGAAGACTCTTTCTTCTCGGCAAATCTCGCTCTCTCCACGAACGGATGCTCTTGCTCTCGCTGGAATGGCAACCTCTCGTTCACCAAAAGTCCGATCGTCTACCACGAGTGGGCTCCACACGAGCAGATGAAGATGGGGACGACACCACCACTTGGAACCCTTAGTATTCTCAGTGTGAGAATCCAAAGAGTAGACTCTGTTCAGATTTGGTAGAGGGGAGGAGGAATCAAGATCATATACAACGATCAAGCAAATGGGAGAAGGCTACATCTATCGTATAGATAAAGTGCTTGATCGTTTAGGTGAAGTATACGATCATGTAGGAAAATGGCAGCAATCGTCTATACGATCGTTTAGTAAATGCTCGGGTGCTAGACGATTGTTTAGGAAAAGGTAGACGGTCGTTTAGAAGAAGTGCGTGTGTAAGCGATCGTGTAGTAAAAAGCGAGCTATCGTATAGTCTCTCAATTCACTAAGCGATAGGATGCAAACACTTCGTGAGCAATTAATTGTGATTTTTATAAAATGAAAACAATTTTCATTTTATTCTTCAGTTACGAAAACCAAATGGAACTTCCCACTAACGCACAGTTACGGAGAAAACGGCGGCCAATTATCCTCTAATTGTCCAATTAATAAATAATAAATATAATCATATTATATTCATTAATCTATAGTTTAATATCATATATCAACCATAGTATTTTCTCCTCCACTAGATAAAAATCATTTTTATATCTATTTTTCTCCAATTAATGTCTCTCATACATAAAGTCAATCATATCAAATATAATTAACCAGTTCAATCATATCATATATAATCGAACCATCTCTTATCAATTTGAACTGACCCAAAAACTTATTCTCAACTTGATTCATTGAGTTACCAAGGGGACCTTATGGACCTATGGCTCAAAGCTCCAACGGTACGTAAATAGCGGACTAAACTCTCTAGCCACGAGATCCACCATCTGTTAACATTCCAGACAGCTAAACTCTTCTTACATAGATATATTTCTGTGTCCATCGGATATACCAATCAACAATACGATAACCTTTCAACGATGCTCGTAAGTACAAAACACAGTTACTGTTTGAAGGCGAAAATTGTCCTATGATGTCAGCAAAAATTACATATCATACTTTCGTGGGTGGGTTAAAAAACAAAAAATCGCGTGAGCGGAGGTCATCCGTAAAGGGGAAGAAAAAATTTCTATTTTACACAAAATCTCATACGTGGCCCACTTTCCTTTCCCACAAAATTTCAGCTGTTTGTTTTATTTCTCTTTTTATTTATTTATTTTTCAAAATTATGTTTTAAAACCTTAATTGACCAAATTTTACTTTCCATTTGAGTTTATTGTTTGGATACAACATGATTTTGAACGTGTTGTATAAAGTTTAAAAAGATATTTTAAATTATAAATTTTAGTAATAACTTTAATTTATAAATAAGAGAGTTTTTGTTTTTAAATAAGACATGATAAAACTTATAAAACTTTTGGAAGCTGGGTGAGAAAAAATAATAATTATTCTAATTTAACTATATTTCTATTTAAGTTCAAAATATATTATAAAAGAATATATAAATAAATATGTATAAAATAATATATAAACTAAAATATTTTATACTATCTTTTTAAAAAATTTTGTGATAATCAACTTAGTAAAAAAGAATCTTTTTATTTTTATGAGGATGATTTGACCATCTTCCTAATTCCCAGCATAAATTTAAATCAAAATATTATTATTTTATGGGACAATTACAAATATAGATATTAGACCCAAAGTATTAACAAATATAACATAATATAAAAAAATTACAAATATGACCAAATTTAAATAATTTATCACTGATAGATTATATTATTTGTAAGATTCTATCAGTGATAGATCATATCACTGGTAAGAGTCTATCAATGGGAAAATTCAAAGGATATTATCCTTTTAGAAACTATTTAGGAAAATATTGTTGTTTTCAAACTATTTTTAAAAATATTGTTGTTTTTTTTTTAAAAAAAATAAGTCGATGGTTGAAAATTTGACCTAGATTGGTCGAATTTTGAACCCTCGACCTTCCCCCTTTACATTTGCACGTCAAACTTTGAACCCTCGACCTTGCCCTAGCATTATTATTTTGCCCTAGCATTATTATTGAGTCTATTTAATTATCATTCCGGAGACCTTCCTCATAATTATTTGATGTGGAGAGAATGAAAGACCTTCCTCATTCCCGAGATCTTCCGGAGACCTTCATCATAACACTCATAATTATTTGATGTGTTAAAAATAATTTTGTATTGGGAGAGAACGAAAGAGGGAAGTGTAAGAGAGAGAGCGAGATTTTGAGAGAGAGCAAGATTTGAGAGAGCGAGATTTTGGGAGAGAACGAGAGTTTGAGAGAGCAAGATTTTGAGAGCGAGAGCGAGATTTTGAGCGAGAGCGAGATATACGTCCAAATTTCCTTTTTTTTCTTTTTTTAATACACATTCATTTCTTCCTTTCTTTTTTCTTTTTTTTTTAATTTTTCATTTTATAAAAACAATTTCTAAAAATATTTTTTTATTATTTATAATAAAAAAAAAAAGAAAAAAAAAACTCCATCAAAATCTTGGTACCAAATGTATAAAAGGAATCCAAGATCATTATTGTAAAATCTTTTAAACTATTGACCTCACTACTGTGATTAAAATTTCTGTTCTTTATATCAATAATACAGTCTTATTTATAGACTTGCATGTGAAGGTTTTGAGTATTAGTTTGATTTATTATGTCCCCAAATTATTATCTAAAATATGTAAATTTGAATATTGAAGTTTTTTTACCTAACTTTTTAGATTTAGACTATCTGATGTTATTATTTATGTTAGTGACATTTAAAAATTTCTATATCAAAATAATTACTATTCATAACCTATAAAAAGAATAAATTGAAAAAATAATATCTCATAAAAATAAAAAAAAAATGTAAATTAAATATCTAATTTATATAAAAATAATGACAAAAATCAATGTGTCCCACAAGGCGGACGTCGTCGATTTCGAGCTGGTTGTCGTCGTCGACTTCGAACTTGAGGTTGCTCAGGTTCTTCTTGATGTTGCTCTAGTATCTCTGCAGGCGCTTCATAATATAAATATTCATTACGCTCTCCACGATCCCGACCATGTCCATGCACATATGAAGACGAAGGACCAGCCTCTGAGTCATAATGTCCTGAACCAAATGTTGGCATCATCATCATCGGACTAACATAATCAGTTTGACTCTGCATCTACATCATAGGGGGCAACTCTTCCACATTATGTGCAACCTCATCAAACTCATCCTCTTCCCAAACAGGTTTTCTACGTCTAGGAGCTGGTGGAGGAGCAATAGGTATATCGTACATATAATGAATTTCCTCCGTATAGCTTTGGTTGTCACTACATATAGCAAAAACCTGGTTCGGATCATTCACAACCTCATGAAGTCTACAGTTGTTCAATCTCTGTGAATTATAAAACAATTAGACAATATTTAAAATAAATTTAAATTAAAAATAATTAGATAATATTCATTTACCAGATAACCCACGGTTGCTCCCGGACGAGTAACGTAGCGCCTTGTGATATTGTTATACCAATGAATATATTCTGGAGTGACATCTATGTCAAACTGTTCAAGAGAAACCCCTACTGCAATAAACCTTGCACGATAGTGCCATCGCACTACAAAATGTGCAACTTTTTCGGACCAATCTCCAATCCTTAGGTCAATATCATGTAATACGAGTTCAGTATTACAAGGCGATAGGACATTCTGCTAAAAACCGAATTGTCTCCTCATCACCATGTAAGATGCCACTCACCAATGTGAAAACATATGAGAGGACTCATCGTCCGCCATATGTTTTGACCATTCGTACAAAAATTAGACAAAATATGCATAATAATTTTGTACGGCTCCCAAATAACCTGAAACATAAAATATTATATTAGAGAATATTAAAGACAAATACAATAAAAATGTGTACAAAATAATCAATTAAGTTTAGTGTAATGTACCTGTTCAGGTTGAAGCAGATCAAACATGTATCTATACTGGCTCACTATATGTGTGGCTGTCCTAGTCACACAAAATTTGTCTCTCCACCTAAAATTTTAAATTGATAATTTAGAATTTAAATTAACTAGATCAGTGATATAAAAATTAAATTGAATTAAAACAACATATCGAGAACTGTAGGCTTGTCCAACTAACTGAGCGTCATTAACATGTTGTAGCTGTGGAGCCATTGTTGGAAATCGCTCCCAAGCCCATAGTTGCAAAAGTATGAGAGGCCCAGCTATCTCTCAAACCTCAGATCTTGTTACTTTGCATAGTTGTCTATACAACCATGCCAAGCATACTCCATCCCACGAATACCGCCCCGCATCATGGAGGTTAGCTAATAATGGCAGGAACATCAAGTGAGCAAAATGACTTGATTTATCTGAAAACAGACTTCCACCCACCATTTGTAGTATATATGCTCGCGCATATCTTATGACGGTTTTCTCGTCTGCATCATCTGTGAGCTCACAAAATTGTGTTCCTAAAAATGTAAAGTAGAGGTGATGTTTACTTTTATTATTAGGAAAAAAATGTAAAAAAGAAAAAAAAAAATGAAAACGAAGATATACGTAAAGTAGAGGTGATGTTTACTTTTATTATTAGGAAAAAAAATTAGAAACTTAAAGTCGAAAAAAAAAAAAAAGATGATGTTAACAATTATTTTATTTTGAAAAATCTGAATATGGGGACGAAGCTTCAAAACAATCCTATAAAAAGAAATTAAAGCAAAAGAGAATTCAAAATTAAAAAAAAAAGTAGAAAGAAAATAGGAGATGCAAAAAACTGAAGGTTTAATATAGATTAAATTAATATTTTAAATACTAATTTAATTTAATTTTGAATCAAATCTTTGGTGGTTACAAATGATTAAAAATTAAGAAATGATGTCTTTTACGTGAAGAAAAATAAATCTAAAAATGGATAAAAAAAAATCAAGATTTTAAAATAAAAAATAACTCCGAGTGTTACAAATAACTTAATCCTTATAAATAAAAACCATCAACTAAAAGGAAAAATATTTACCATTTATAATAAAAATAAAGAAAAATTATTTCAAATGGTAAAACAATTGAAAATATTTAGATATAGCAAAATTTTAGAACTATTAATGATAGACGCTGATAGACACCGATAGCTATTTACCATTTATAGTAAAAATAAAGATAAATTACTTCAAAAGGTAAAACAATTAAAAATATTTACGAAATATAACAAAATTTTAGAACTATTAATGATAGACGCTTATAGACACTAATAAACTTCTATTAGTGTCTAACAATGTCACTAATAGATATTGATAGAAATCTATAAGTATCTATCAGCGTCTATCAATATCTATCATTGATAGTTCTAAAATTTTGTTATGTTTTATAAGTATTTTGATTATTTTTCTATATTTAAAAATAACCCAAAAATAAAATTAAGGGATTTACAAATATAGGAAAAAATCAAAACTATTTATAAGAAGTAGCAAAATTTAACAAATTCATTATACCCAGCGACAACCCAAAGTGAAATACCAGAAAAGCCTAGCCCACGTGCATTGTGCCCGATCCACGCACAAGTTTCCCTCCAACTCGCGCGACCCATCTCACATGACCCGACCCATCGCGACCCGCGATTAATCGTGCCACGATTTTTCCTCCAACGCAGTTGATAACGGTTCGACTTCTTCTTCTTCTTCTTCTTCTTCAACTCATGATTCTTCTTCTTTTTCTTCTTCTTCTTCTCCATCATCTTTCTCTTCCGTTGCCTTTCTCTACTTCTTCAGCCACCACCGCTGCTGCTTTTTATTTCTTTCTCTCCAATAGACTACTATTAGTTCAAGGATTATTGGTGATTAGTCAATGAAACAAGTCTTCAAGGTTATAATTCTTTTCTTTTCTTTTCATCAACTCTTCAATCTATTAGTGATCATAATTATTAAACCTAAATTTTGTAAACATATGGTAAGTACCATAATAAGAAAAATGGTCAGAGGAATCATCAAGTAAAGGAAAGAAAATAAAATCTGAAAAGCAGAAGCAGAAAGTAAAAACAAAGGTATAATCATTAATCCTAAACTTGTGATAGATGGGATAGTGTTCTATCCGTGATAAACATGATAGTATTCTATCACTCTCTATCATTATAGATGCGTTTTGATTATAGGTATATTTTGTTTAGATAAAGGTGAATAAAGTGTAATAGACAATGATAGAAACCTATTATGGTCTATTAGTGATAGTTAATAAATAATTACAAATCTAATGTTATTGCTGATAGATAGTTATTAATATATACTTGTTATATAATGTTCTTGCTTGCTGATAGATAGTTTATTATTATATAATGTTATTGCTAATAAATAGTTGTTGATATATAAGTTTATTACTGTTTATTAATGATAGATAGTGATCAAAGTCTGTTTTTGTCTACCACTATGGTGGACTGTGATAATAGTCTATCACTATCTATCATCGATAGACAGTGATAGACAAAAATAAACTACTATCACAGTCGACTACAACATGGCAATGATAGTGTTCTTCTTTTTAACTTCAAAATATTTTCTTGCGGCAAATCCATGAGGAAGAGAAAATTGAGAACAAGTAAAGGAAAAGCTAAATGAGGAGAAGCAAGTTGAGTAAGTTGATGAAGAGAAAAATTGAGGAGGATAAAATTGAGGAGTAGCAAATTGAAGAAGATAGTGATATGAAAGAGAATGAAGAAATGAAAGAAAAGGGGAAAAACAAAGACATAGAAAGGCAAGCAAGTTGTTGAAGAGAAAGGGAAGCGTAAAAATTTTAGATTAAAGGTGGTAGAAGATAAACACCTTCAGAACGAGAGACCAAAAAGACAACAAAAACCAACCACAAAAGCATTAGACAATAAAAACAAGAAAAAAGTGTCTCCAAAAAAGAAATATGTGAAAAAGATAGTCTCCCATAGAGGACAACAACGAAAAAATTGATGATGGAAAGTGCTCCAAGTTTTGACTTGGATATTTCTCAACTGCAATCTCAATCTTGATTGCTGAATTATGTTTTTCTAAATTGTAGAACCTTTTCTTTGTTAAGCTTTATTTTGCTTGATGACAATGAACTACTGATGAAATTTATAACTTTCTTTGAACTTGATGACAACTAACTATTATTGAAGTTTATAAAATGAACATGTTTTTGTTGACTGTCGTGTTGCTGATAGATACTCATTAGATAATATTCTTGTTGATTGAAAACTTTAGCATTAGTGCAATGGCCACATGGGTGTCAATATAGATAGTGATAGTTGTCTATCTATCAGTGTCTATCACAATGATAGAAGTTCACATATATCATTGCTTATACATAGTTGCTGATAGAAGGTTGATATCTACTGGCATTTTAATCTATTGAAAACTTTAGCATCAATGCAATGGTCATGTGTTGTTCAAGGATGTAAATTTCAGTTTATATACATAGTGATGGACAATGATAAATATCTATCCGTTTCTATCTAGCGATAGTCGCATATAGAGATCTATCAATGACTATCAAAGTAATAGAAGTTCATCTACCCTTGCTTGTAGATAGTTGCTAATAGAGGATTGATATCTGTGCATTTTAATCCATTGAAAACTTCTTCGGGCATTGTTCATCATAATCTATATACATAGTGATAGAAACTAATAGTTTTCTATTTCTTCTATAGATAAATAATGAAAGACTCAGTGATAAGAATGTGATTGTTCTATCATTGTCTATCAGTGATAGGCAGTGATAGATAATTATCACTATCTATAGTGATAGACAGTGATAGACAATTTATCACAATATATGACAATGATAGAATATCATAGAAACTGATAATAACTTCTTGCTCATACGTGAATAATATCTTCATTTGAGCATTGCATTAGACTATCTAATTCATTTAATCCTAATTTTAAAACTTCAACATCAATTGAACAAGTCTTGAGTTGACTCAGTTTGTTTTATTAAAGTTTGGGTGTTTTTCTTCAAATTTGCATGAGATCAAAGGGGTTCTATAATGTCCCATTAGTGTATATAATGAGTGAACTTATATCAACGTATATCTATGTCTATCTATTGATAGATAGTGATAGATGTTGGGTTTTATACCCTAAAACTCGTAGATAGTAAATGTTATTAATTGACCGTCATAAATAAAGTATTATAGATGTTAAATCAATAAATGTTATTATTTTTATTGTTGTCTATTTTGTCTTAATAACCCTAAATCTAATAAACTAACATCTAAGACTGTCTTATGAGTTCTGAACTATATGTGGAGACATACAGAGATCAATGTTCAAGATACATCCTAAATGGTAAAACGAAATAAATGTTATTTAATTAATTATAAAAGAGGAAAATATATTGAGAAAGATGCTTAACTCTTCTCTATGTAAATACCTCCTCATGGCCCTTTGGCAACACACACTTTGATTGTAAAAAAACTATGACAATACAAAACTCCTTAATGTTACTGTGCAGAATCTTCTCTAAGCCATAAATCCTCTCAACTCTCTAAAACACTTTTCTCCTCTCCCTCTCCAAATAGTTGGATACCACCTATCCCTCTATTGGAATCCTAGAGAATAACAAGATAACTCTCAGAGTAGTGTTCGAGATCGCTCAAGGAGTTGTTCATGATCCAAACCATTTGGAGATTCGTTCGTTGGAACCTTAGAGAGGATCGTTCGTGGCACTTGGACAATCTTCAAAGGTAAGAATCATTCTAACCCTTTTCCTAATAGCATACTAATTTATGTGTTTATTTATTCCGTCTAGTATAACGATTTTGTTTATTATAAAAATTGAATCACGGGATGCAAGGCAATCTAACGAGAACGCTTTTGCTGCAAGATTTGATCCCTTCAATTGGTATCAGAGCCAATTCCTTGCATCTTTGTTCTTCGTATTTAAAAAAAAAATGGTTAGAGGTGGGTTTAGTATTCTGAATTGTGAATGCTTGAATGTTGGTTTGCAATATTGAATGTTTTCGATTTTGGTACTAGATTACTTTTTAATTAGATTAAATTGTAAGGACCTGTTATATTTTTTAGCACTTTAATTCTTGCTTCGAGGCCATAAGTCTATGTCGATCAATAGAGAACCAGTTGCTGAAGAGATCGGGACGAAACAAAAGTGTTCGGAGGAAGTTTGGAGTCAAAAACAAGGAGGATTGAAGCAATCTGTCGCACAACGTCTCGATGCTGCAATTGCAGCATTGCAATGCTACAAAGCAGAGGTGAAGCACTGTAGTCGCAAAGTTGCAACGCTCCAAATTCTTGACGGAGATAGGCGTAGCACACGGAATGTGACAGTTGTAAGTTTTAACCTAATTTCATTTTTGTAATTTTAATTTATATATTAATTAATTAAAGTAATATAAATGTTATAGTAATTTAATCAATTAATTTTGTAATGGGTTATGACAAAAATAACTAATAAGGTAAATTGATTGTTATATGTTTCAACATGTCTTCCACAATCATATCTTTGCCTAAAAATGATAAATTAACGGTGAAAACTATGCGATGTGGAAATCTAACCTCAATGCGATTCTGGTTGTTGATGATCTTCAGTTTGTCTTGATGGAGGATTGTCCTCTAGTCCCCACTCGAAATGCATCTCAAACGTTGAAGGATGCTTATTACTGTTGGACGAAGGCTAATGACAAGGCCCAAGTCTACATCTTGCCAAGTCTTGCTGACGTTCTAGCTAAGAAGCATGAGGTCATGATGACTGCACATTAGATGTTGGAGTCCCTCCAGGAGATGTTTGGACAACCGTCCACTCAGATCCGACATGAGGCCCTTAAGCACATTTGTAATGTGCACATAAAGAGAGACAATTAGGGAGAGAATATGTTCTCGATTTGATGGTCCATCTCAATGTCGCCGAAATGAATGGTGCGGTCATAAACGAGCAGAGTCAGGTATCCTTTATTTTTTAATCTCTTTCGAAGAGTTTTCTTTATTTCCACAACAATGCAGTAATGAACAAAATACAGTATAATCTGACTACCTTTCTGAACAAGTTACAAACTTTTTAGTCTCTTAAGAAAGATAAGGGGCCAGTAGTAGGAGAGGCAAATGTTGCCCATTCCAAAAGGTTCTAAATTCATCCTCTGGAACTAAGTATGTCCTTTGGTACTAAGAAGATCCAAAAAAAAGAAAGGAGAGAAGGGGAAGGCTCCCTCTGCTGGCAAAGGCAAGGGCAAAGCTAAGGCTGACAAGGGTAAATGCTTCCACTGTAATGTGGATAGTCACTAGTAACACAATTGCCCAAGTACCTTGCTGAGAAGAAGAAAGAGAAGGAAGGTAAATATGATTTACTAGTTCTGGAAACTTGTTTAGTGAAAAATGACAATGATGCTTAGATACTTGATTCAGGAGCCATTAATCATGTTTGTTCTTCTTTACACGGAATTAGTTCCTTCAACAACTAAAAGAGGGTGAAATGATGCTCAAGGTTGGAACGAGAGATGCCATTTCAGCTTGTGTAGTGTGAGCTGCTAAGTTGTCTTTTGGAAATAGATTTTTGTTTTTAGAAAACTTATACATTATTCCTAAAATGAAGAGGAACTTTGTTTCTATTTCTTGTTTAATTGATTAATCATACTCAATTTCTTTTAATTTAAATGAAGCGTTCAGTATGAAAAATGGTGTGATTATTTGTTTAGTTAAACTAGCAGGCAACTTCTATGTGTTAAGACCAACTGAATCAAAAGCACTTTTAAATCATGAGATGTTTAAAACTGCTAATATTCAAACTAAAAGGCAAAGAATTTCTCCAAATAATAATGATACATACCTTTGGCATTTGAGATTAAGCCACATACAATCTCGATAGGATCGAGAGATTGTTAAAGAATGAACTTCTATGCAAGTTAGAAGATGATTCATTACCTCCATGTGAATCCTGTTTTGAAGCAAAAATGACTAAAAGACATTTTAGTGAAAAAAGGTTAAAGAGCCAAAGAGCCCTTAGAGCTCATACATTCGGATCTTTGTAGTCCAGTGAATGTAAAGGCTAGAGGAGGGTACGAATACTTTTATCTCTTTTATAGATGATTCTTCGAGGTATGGTTACGTATACCTAATGGAACATGAGTCGGAAGCCTTTGAAAGGTTCAAAGAGTATAAGGCTGAAGTTGAAAACCTATTTGGTAAAACAATGAAATCATTTTGATCTAATCAGGGTGGAGAGTACATGGATATAGAATTCAAGGACTTTTTGATAGAACATGGAATTCAATTCCAACTCTCAGCACCTGGTACACCTCAACAGAAAGGTATATCAGAAAGGAGAAATAGAATCTTATTAGATATAGTTTGTTGTATAATGAGCTATGCTTAATTGCCTTACTTGTTTTGGGGGTATGCAGTAGAGACTGCAGTTCACATCTTGAACAATGTTCCCTCGAAGAGTGTTTATGAAACACCTTTCGAGTTATGGAGCGGGCGTAAACTGAGTTTATCTTAGTTCAGAATTGGGGGCTGTCTTGCACATTTGTTAGTTATTGGGGTTGATCCCTAAATCTCGTAGGGTTCTGTAGTTTGTAAAAATTTGTATGAACAAACATTTTGTGATTTATATTATATGATATTTTTTAAGGATCTCTTACCGAAGAGTTCCATGGGCGCGTTTGGATCGCTCCGATCTCACCATGACCGAAATACATATTATACATTCAAACGCATAGTTATGCAAACAAACAGTAATTATTGGCACGCTATGAACAAGAAATAAACGAGGGAGAGAGTTGCCATACCAGTTGAAGACAATATTTAATCTTCAAAACTCAATGCAGCGGAAACCTCCACACGATCTTCCAACACCCAGCAGAAGCGTCGACTGCAGTAGCACGCACAGTCGCAAGATCATGAGCGCAGCAGGGACGACACCATTAGAAAAGAGCCCCAGGTATTCTCAGAGTGAGAACCCAAAGCGTGGTCTTTGGTGAATTTTGTAGAGGAAGGAGGAAGTACGGATCGTGTAGGCGATAAGCAAGTGAGAGGGAAAAAGGCGCTATCACATAGCACGATGCTTATCATTTAGGAGACATTACATGATCGTGTAGGTTTTACTGAACGATCGTTTAGGAAATGGTATACGATTGTTTAACAAACTTGGGACAAACTACGATCGTTTAGGGAAGCTATCCGATCGTATAGGAACTAGTGTGCGATCGTTTAGGCGCGAGGTGGACGATCGTTTAGGTGGAGAGTGACTATCGTATAGGCTCTTGAAATGCTTAAGCGATTGTTTACGATTCATCTGCACGATCTCTCTTTTTCTTTTGGACGATTGATTGAACGAACGATTCAAAATGAAAACAATTTTCATTTTAATTCATTGATTACAATAACCGACGCTGCCCCACTAACCCACGTCCGAACGTGATTTTTGGATTAATTATCATATAATTAACCAATTAAAATATTAATAAATATAATCATATTATATTTTTACCCTATAGTTTGATATCACATATCTACTATAGTATTTTCTCCTCTACTTGATATAAATCATATTTATATCTAATTTCCTCCAAAAAAAATGTATCTCAGACATTTAGCCAATTACATCATATATAATCGAACTTCCTTTTGTCAATTTGAACATTTCAAATTAACCCAAGCACTAGTTCTCAACTTCATCCAAGCTACCATGGGGACCTAATGGACCTGTGGCTTGAAGCTCCAACGGTCCGTGAATAGTTGACTAAACTCTTTAGCCACGAGATCCACCATCCGTTAACTGTCAGACATTCCACTAAAGACCAATAGCTGAACTCTTCGTACCACAGATATATTTTTGTGTCCATCGAATATAACCAATCATGAGTACGATGACCCTTTACAGATGCTCGTAAGTATAGCTGGGCTAAATTACCATTTTGCCCCTATAGTTACATCTCTCTCCTTAAGTACCACTGATTTCTCTAATGAACAATACAACATAGTCCGACTATGTGTGAACACCTCTCGGGCTAAGAGAAGGTGTGTGGCGCCAGAACGTTCAAGCCCTGAAATCGGCCCTTAAAGGAGCCATCTATCTACTTACCTCTGCCTCGGGGAAGGAGTGAATTCCATCTTGTGCAGCTGAGTTCCTAGCTCCCAAATCAGACGAATCCCCAAAATGGTAGGTTTGAATCGGCGACCTGGCCATTCACACCCATACAAATCAAATGATCGCCCTCAATTGTAGGAGTTCCCAACTCACTCAGGATTGAAGTCATGTTACCTATGATCTTCCTAATGAAGTGAAGTCTCTGTTATGAATGGTGTTATATAACAAGACGTTAACAATTCATGGTCAGGTCTTATACAAACTCTTTGTATACGACGCCCCCACTCGCATGTCCCCAACACGAATGATCCGGATCAGATCATCTGTGACAAGTCACAACACTTGTGACCATTCCACAAAGCGGGCCGCATCTATAGTGTTACCAAGATAAGATTTCCTTCCTATATCCATATACTACAGACCATTTTGGTTATCACTCAAGACATAATCCACTTGTATGTCACCACATACATGCTTGAGACACATACAGATAACCAGGGATTTTATGTTTATTAGTTTGTGGTAAAGAAAATAAAACAAACAACTGAACAAAAATACAAGATGTGAAGTAAATATCACATATTAACAACACAAGCATTCGTACAAACTGTTTACAAATTACGGGACACGAGACTTTAGGGCATCAACCCCAACAATTTTACTCACGCCAGTCTATGAAATATTTGATATTTTAGTTGCATTAGCCACAAATCAATAAACTAAGATCCATGGTTATCGTTGTAACTTAAACATGTATATGGAGACATATAAGTGGATCGTGTTTTAAGTGATAACCTAAATGGTCTGTAGTATATGGATAAAGAGGGATACCTTATCCTGGTGACACTATGAGTGTGACCTGCTTTATAGGTGTTACAAATGTTATAAAGTGCCACAAATGATTTGATCCTAATTATTCGTGTATTAGACATTCAAGCAGGGATATTTTATACAAAGGAGATTGTATAAGACCAGACCACGAAATGTTTAGTCTCGTTATATAAAACTGTTCATAATTGAGACTTTCATTTCACTAAGATGACCGTAGGTAACATGACTTTAATCTTGAGTGAGTTGTGAACTCCTACCTATAAGAGCGGTCCTTTGATTTTCATGGGTGAGAGTGCCAGATCACCGACTCAACAAGTCTACCATTTTGGGGATTCGTCTAATTTAGGAGCTGGGAACTCAGCTACATAAGATGGAATTCACTCCTTCTCCGAAGCAGGGGTAAGTAGATAAATTGCTCCCTTAAGGGCTGATTCCAGGGTTTGAACAATGTGGCATCACACCCTCTCTTGGCCTGAGAGGGGTTTAGTCATAGTAGGACTATGATCTATTATTCATTAGAGGAATGAGTAGTACTTAAGGAGTTTAATGTAACTATAGGGGAAAACGGTAATTTGGCCCACCTGTACTTACGAGCGATTTGTGAAGGGTCATTATACTGTTGATTGGTTATATCCAATGGACATAGAAATATATTTGTAGTGCGAAGAGTGTAATTGTCGGTCTTTAGTGGAGTGTCTGACAGTTAATGGATGGTGGATAATGTGATTAAAGAGTTTAATCAGTTATTCACGTACCGTTAGAGCTTCAAGCTACAGGACCATAAGGTCCCCTTGGTACTCAATAGATTCAAGTTGAGAATAAGTTTTTGGGTTAGTTTGAAATGTTCAAATTAAAAAGAGGGAATTTGATTATATATGATATAATTAAATGAATTCAATTATATATGACATAATTAATATAATGTATTTGATACATTATTGTTTGATTGGAGGAACTAGTATTTGAATATGATTCAAATATAATTTCTATGAATTAGATTTATAGTTATTAAATTTAATATAAATATGATTTATATTAAATGCCATAAAATAGAAAAGGAACTATGGTTTATATATTGCATATGATGCAATATTCAAACTATAGGTTATAAATATAATATGATAAGTTAGTTATTGTATTTATTTATAATTTATTAGTTATATGATAATTAAATTTCTTTTTCTCCAATAACTACCTTTAGTGGGTGGTTATACGGTTTTATGGCAAATAAGTGGGATAAAAGAAAAACAGTTTTCTAATGTTTCCACGAGACATAATTGGCAATTGAGTAAAAAGAGCTTTACTACACGATAGCTTTAGAAAGCCTAAACGACCAAGTATCGAGTTTGTGCGATAGACCTCATCTTCTACACGATTGTGTTATAGCTTACTCGATCGTTCTCCTCCTTCACTCTAACTTTTCCCTCAATCCAAAATAAGTCAGAGCCCATCACTTCTGGATTCTCACACCGAGAATACCAAGATAATCTAGTGGTTGTGTCCGGATCTGTTCAAGGATCGAGTTGATACTCGTTGCTGTTCGAGGTAGTTCTAGTTGCTCGTTGCATTGGAGTTTGATCAAGGGACACACTTGAGGAAAGGTTCTTCAAAGGTATTGTTTCTTGATCGCTTGTTTTTAATTCAAAGCATGCTGTAATTTATAATTAATGCATAATCTGTTTAGTATGACTGTGAATGTATGTGTTATTTCAAAATAGAGTTTGGACAATCTGCTTCCATTCATAGGTCCTCTATATTTAGAGTTCTTTCATTAGTGACAAATCCTAAGAAGTTGGAACCTCATTCAAGATTGTGCCAATTTGTGGTTACCCTAAGGAAAGGAAAGGCGGTCTGTTCTATGACCCTCAAGAAAATAAAGTGTTTGTATCAACAAATGCTACATTTTTAAAGGAAGAACACATGAGAGATCATAAACCACGTAGCAAAGTAATATTAAATGAAGTTATTGAAGAATCGACAAAGGTTGCTGATGAACCTGGTCCTTCATTAAGAGTTAATGAAGGAGCTGGCACTCCAGGCCAGTCTCGTTCTTCTCAATCGTTAAAAGAGCCTCGACGTAGTGGGAGGATTGTGATACGATCGGATCGTTACTTGAGTTTCATAGAAACTCAAGTTGTCAAATGATGGTGTTGAGGATCCATTTTCCTATAAATAGGTAATGAATGACATAGACAAGGACCAATAAGTTAAAGCCATGGACCTTGAAATGGAGTCCATATACTTCAATTCAATATGGGAGCTTATAGATTTACCTGAAGGGGTCAAACCTATAGGGTGTAAATGAATCTACAAAAGAAAAAGGGATGTAGTTGGAAAGGTACATACCTTCAAAGCTAGACTTGAAGCAAAGGGTTATACCCAAAGGGAAGTGGTTGATTATGATGAAACTTGAAACTAACTAAAATCAAAGTAAAAACAAGAATTGATAGGAAGATTTAGTAATGAGACAATTGAGAGAGATTGTATGGTAAAAATTCAATGGGAAAAAGATTCTTGGGGAATCTTATGTAGACTAAGCAATTTTCATCATGGATTTAATGAAATTCATGCAATATAATTGTTCCATAACTCATTAAGGATTACCCTTAATGCCCTAATTAGCCAATTTTAACAATTAACCCTAATTTTGTTCTTAATTACTTCCTAAAGACATTCCACAATTAGTTCTTAAATTGCATTAAACTCATGGGTTTTCTTAACTATGACAATTTTTGAAATAAAAAGACTAAAAATTCAAGATTAATTGTATGAATGTTTTAAATTAGCATGTTCTTTCAAGAAAAGAGAAAAAGAAGTCCACATTTTCTATCAGCATTACTAATTTTTGAAACCTAATTACAATTATGTTATAGAACCATGTAATTTTGCTTACAAAAACCAATTAATTTTGAGTTTTCAATTCATTTTTAATTGATTTTATTCAAAATCTCAGCAATAACATTCAAGAACAAGTAATTACATGAAAGAAATTGAATAGAAATCTCAAGAAAATGCTAATCTACATAATTCCCCAAGAAAAAGAGTTACCTACTCATGGAGGATGAAATTCTTCAAGGAATACATTGAGATTTAGATTGTTGATACAAAGAATGAAGTAAAATTGACAGTATCTCTCTAAAATTTACAAGAAATAGTTCTAGTGTATGTGGAAAATCGAAATTTCTCTTAAAAAATGAAGTCTCCTCTTGCTGAAATCTGGAAAATGAAACAATTTGTATTAGTTGAGGGTCGCAACATTACGATCCTACGAATTTGAAGTCCAACGCTCGCTTGCACAGCGCTTGTGCTTTTTTATTTTTCTGTCATCTTTCAGAGCGTTGCAACACTGTGTATAACGTTGCAACAATGCCTTGTTTTGCAACAAATGGGTGCATTTTGTCTTGTAGCGGTTGAGTAGCATCAGACTTAGTTATGGAGAGAGCGTTACGATGCTCCGAGTAATGCTGAAGCTTATTGATTTGCTTTACTTGAGGGGCAAAGTGGTAAATTTCCATGGCTCTTCTTCTAAGTGATTTTTTTGGTCTAGTTTGGACTTGATTTAGCTCAAAATTGTTCATAATGACTTCATATGTGTCGGGATTGGAGTTTACCTACAAAATAGACATTTTAAGCAAAGAATTGAATAGAAATGAGGGAATTAACATAAAAACACAGCTCTTTTCAAAACATCAATTATTAGTCAAGGTAAGAAAAGCCATACCCTAACTAATTTACATACTTATAAATTCTATTTGGTTTGATAGCAGCCATATAGAACTAAAAACACATGCATTAAGATTTAGGATTCAATTATGTCGATTAACTATCAGAAAAACCATATTCAATTAACCAATTTTATCTTTGAACCTAGCAATAGCGCAATCTACGAATAGTCATCAAATGCCTAATGTACTATTGCTACTTAGGTGACCTTAACAAGACATTGATATGCAAAAATAAACTTAAACAAGATATTCATGCAAATTATGACGAACTACGAATTAATTAGCATGCACGATTAAGCGTGAAAAGTCAACCTAAAAATTCATGCATTGGAATTAAAATAGATTCAAAGAACACATAATTAAGAATTGTAAACACCAATTAAGGGCAGAAAACTCGAGAATTTAACACAATCCTTGATCTAAGAAACTAGATGAAATTTAGCTCATAAATTCATAGAAAAATTTGAGAGATAAACCCAATTCATGCTTATAATCCAAAATTAAACTAAAATTTATCATAGAAAAATCTAAGAGATACAACCCAATCCGTGCTTACAATTCAAAATTAAACTAAAATCTAACCTAATGATACTAAAAACATCAAGGGAAAATAAGAAAGCTCGGCCTCTCCTCGGCCTCCACAAAAATTCAGCATAAGTTTGATCTAAAACCAAAGAGAAACATTTATAGTATTCATTGCAGTGTTGCAACACTAGAAATGTGCATTGCAACGTTGCCTTGCATATGGGCTGATGATGGAACGCACACGCGACTGGATAGCGTCAGATGATTTGTTGTGTTGCAACACTTATTGCAGCATTGCAACGCTACCTTGGGAATTGCAGGTAATGCCTTTTAGCGTCAGGCGAGTGTTGGGGCTATGTATGGTCGAGCATTGTGACGCTGTAATATGGGCATTTTGGTCATTTAACTGATTTGAAACCTGAATGCTCAAATCAACTCCAATTTTCTTCAAATTAAACCACTTCGCTCTAAACGAACAATTCTACCTCTTGATTGCTCGATACCTACAAAATAAGACAATTAATATATAAAATCCATTAACGAGCGCAAATTAAGCTAGGAATAATAGCTTTTTTAGAGCTATCAGTTGATCTACGAGATCCCAAACTGACTTGAAGTACATAGACTCCATTTCAAGATCAATACTTTGATCCATTCATCTTTGTCAACATCCTCCATTGCATTATTCTAAAACAGTGGATCATCAACATCTCCGTCAGCTATGATATCTAGGGTTTTTGTTAAACCCATATAACAAATAGGTGGATTCGCAATCCTCCTACTACGTCGAGGCTCCCTCAACGTTTGAAGTGAATTTGACCTACTAGATGAATCAACTTCAACAACTCTTATTGAGGTATTGGGCTCTTCAACAACTCTTGTTGAAGATTAATAGTTTAACTGAAAAGTTCATTTAACACTATCTTACTGTGGGGCTTGTGCTCGCTTATGTGGTTATCTTCTAAAATGGTATTGTTTTTCGATACAAACACTTTCTCATCTTTAGGATTGTAGAAGTAACCGCCTCTCGTTCCTTTAGGTAACCTACAAATAGGCCCAATTTTGAACAAGGTTCCCATTTTTTAGGATTTTTCTCAAGCACATGTGCTGGGCAACCCCAGATCTTAAAATGGCGTAAATTACCTTTATGACCATTCCATAATTTCAAAGGTGTTTTAGTAACAATTTTGGATGGAACGTAGTTCAAAATGTAAGCTATAGTCTATACTGCATAACCCCAAAATGAGTCAGGTAAGGAAGCATAACTCATCATAGACTAAACCATGTCTAACAGGGTTCGATTTCTCCTTTCTGATACACTATCCTATTGAGGTGTACCAGGTGCTGAGAGTTGGGATATAATTCCATGCTCTATCAATCAGTCTTGTAATTTTAGATCCATATACTCTCCTCCTTGATCAGATCAAAATTTTTTAATTGTTTTATTTAATGCATTTTCACCTTCAGCCTTGTACTTCTTGAACTTTTCAAGGGCTTCAAACTTATGTTGCATTAAATAAACATATCCTTATCTAGAAGTATCATTAGTAAAAGTGATGAAATATTCAAACCCTCCTCTTGCCATAACATTCAACGGACCACAGAGGTTTGAATGTACGAGTTCTAAGGTTTCTTTGGCCTAATGATCTTTTCCAGCAAAAGATTTTTAGTCATTTTTCCTTCAGGGCATGACTCGCATATAGGTAAAAAAACTTTCTTCTAACTTAGTAAGAAGTCCATTCTTAACCAGTCTCTCAATTCTATCGAGATTTATGTGTCGTAATCTTAAGTGCAAAAGATGAGCATTTTCTTAAATTTTCTGTCTTTTATTTTGAGTTATCGCAGTTTTAAACAGTTTAGTATTTAGGAAAACTTTTGTTGCTAACGGTCTTAGCACATAAAGATTATCTTCGAGATTTGTAGAACAAATATATACTCCATTTTTGTAAACAAACACTTTATTTACATTAAAAGTTAAAGTGTAGTTTTGTTCAAGTAAATATTTTAAAGAAATATGGTTCCTTTTCAAGCCTGGAACCATATATACATTATCCAATAAAATATATGATTTCTGTAAGCAGAGTTGAAGTCGTCCCACTACCGTAGCTGAGACGATGTGCCCAGTTCCAACATGCATCGTCATCTCCCTATCCTGCAGTTGTCGCTAGGAACTAATTCCCTGAAATGAAGAACAAACATGGTTAGTGGTGCCTGAATCTATTATCCAGGTAGAATCAACATTCTTCACTAAACATGTTTCTAATACAAGTAAATCATATTTACCTTGCTTGGCCTGCTTTCTTTTCTCCAAGTATTTGGGACAATTGCTTCTCCAGTGTCCCTCTTGGTTGCAAAGAAACAAATTCCCTTTGCGGACTTGGCCTTCTTGCCTCACCCTTTTGGAGGACGAGGCAACATTTGCCTCACCCTTCTGTTCCTTGACTTTCATGAATAATTGGAAAGTCTACGGCTCATTGAGAAAGGTGGTAAAGTTGTAGTCAATCTTATTCATAACAGCATCGCTACAGAACTATAGGAAAACTTCAGGAAAAGTTTCTAGGATGAAGTTAACCTGACTGGCCTCATCAATGATAGACCCCTTCATCTCAGCCACATTAAAGTGGACCATCATGTTGAGAACGTGTTATCGAACAGAGGTCCCTTCTTGCATACGAGCATTGAAGAAGAATTTAAGAGCGTCATGCCTGAGTTGAGCGGACGATTGTCCAAACATTTCTCGTATGGACTTCATGATCCCACGGGAAATGAGCATCGACTCATGCTTCTTGGTCAAGACTTTAGAAAGGCTTGCCAAGATATATGCCCAGATCTTTACATTTGTCCATACCCAACGCTCGTATGCCTCCTGAATGTTTTGAGTGGCATTTTAAGCTAGAATTGGAGGACATTTCTCCACCAGGAAAAATATTAAGTCATCGATGATGAGAACTATATTGATTGTGTTTTTCCAGGTGATGTAATTATCGCCAGTTAATTTTTCAATGATTAGCATATTTAAAGTTACAGAAGTCATATAGGAAAAAATGATGAAACATACAATTTATTTATATTAGTAATCCATGCATTACCCATTTTTGAACAATCTAATTTAGCAAAATAATTTAATGCACTCTATGTGACATCTATTTTGCAATGATATTTTAGTGAGGCAGGGTAAAAGCCATCGTAGGGTGATCAGGTAACTCTTCACTGAAATGAGACCATCTCAACCAATATACAGAACAACTCTTTGTTCCTGCAAATATTAATCATCATTGGTTGGTCTAGAGATTTTTAACTAGCTTAACATTTTTTTTGTAAATGTAACCCCTCATTTTAGATTCTAGAGTTCATGCAAATACAACCCTATCCATTTCTGGAGTTTGAGTAAAGAGTCAAGCAAATGCCATTCGTAGGGGGACATAAGCAAAGGTGCCTCGAAGTCGAACATGAAATGTACTACAAACTAATGAGAAAGACTATGGGATGTGTTGACACACGTCCCGCTCCCACTTACTCTAAACACTCTCTCCATTCACCTTGATATTGACCTATACAAACACCATCCTTAGGGAGACACAAGGAAAGGTGTCTCGAGACCGAGTATAGGTCTCACGGTGTGAACTATGAGGGAGAAACATGAAAAAGAAAAAATGAAATATCATGTACCCCATTTTCCTCCCACTGAGTGTTTTACCTAGGGTTAATTTAACTTAGAAAAATATGACTATTTTACTAAGTGATTGTTTAAGTTTGCCCCAAAATAACACTTACTTTGTTTTGATAAATGTTTATTAAAGATTTTAAGAAACTTTAATCAACAACCGCATGCTTGTAGCAAATCTATCTAATTCACCTTCTAGATCAATTTTCAAGTAGGGGTGTTCCGTTTCCATCAACTTAAATATTCTAGCTTAGACAGAACTAGCCTTAGACAAAGGTCTCTTATAAATTGCTACATTTTTAATCTTTTATTAAAACCAATTTAATCCTATTAAACTGATTAAAAAGATTAAAACTAATTTCTAATCACATTAGAAATATTGTGAACCTAAGTCTATGTGAATCATATTTTAAACTATTTAAAAAATGATTTTAACTTAAGTTTGCATGCAACTCTGTATTATTGATTTTAATTTCTAACTTAATTTAATTATAACAATTATAAAATAAATTAAACAAATCAAAACCATTTATTGCATTTGATATCATACTTAGCAAATATTATAACAATTATAAAGTTACCTAAAGTAATGGCATGCTTCATATAATTCCCATTTCGTTATTTAACATACATAATATTTATATAGTAAAGTAATGAAATTCATAATGATATTCATCCATACATTCTAACTATCTATTATAACAATTATAATATAATGATCCATAATAATGTTATTAACGCATGCAAACATAGATTATAACATTTATATTATATGATGCATGAGCATGCTATAAAATTAAATCATTCAACTATGTTATAACATTTATAATACTCATGATGCATGATTAAATGCATAACCTATGATGCAATTTTCTCTATAGCATACATTATGACAGATATCAAATAAAAATAAACCATACATCAACATTTAAAGAACAATATGTGGACTGAGTTTGGACTCCTAAACAATTTATTAAATTAATATAACATTTATATTATTCAATTAATTAAAAATTAAATAACAAAAAAAAAAAAAAAACATGTTGAATCAGACTAAAAACTCGAACCAAGCCGCGAACCACTCGAACAAAGAAAACTAGGCGCAAACTAGCTAAACCACAAACCGAGCCACTCTCGAACCGCGCCATTTTTTTTCGTCTCAGAGCATTGCTACGCTGTGATCTAGCATTGCAATGCTATGGAAAAATCTCTGTCCGACTCTTCGCATCGTTGCAACGCTAGCGCACAACGTTGCAATACTACCGTATAGTCGCCTATTGTACAATTGCAAACTCCATTGAATTTGCTCTGATTTTGGCCCCGTTTTCTCTAGAAAGTCATCGAAAAATCCATGAATGACACAGACAAAAAATATATATAGACTTAATTGCATATTAATGTTGAAAACAATGGATCCTTACAAACAAAATTTGTAAATTAAAGCAGTAAATTCTAAAGACCAATCACGAAAACATCCATAATTGCAAAACCCAAAACCATTCATCAACATGAAGTAGTACAACAATGCAAACCACCATTAAAACAAATTTTAACTATGGAAATATTAAAATTGGGACCAAGAACGCCGCTCTAATACCAATTGAAGGACTTGAGGTCTGATGCGGAAGCATGGATCGTGTCCCAATTTCATTTCCACAGAGAATTAAAATCCAGAGAAACACATTATACATATCTGTTAAAAAATAAAAGAGGAAGAGAAGAGAAAAACAACTCACAGTTACGTGGAAACCTTAGTACAGGGAGAAAAACCACGATATAGAGATATTTTCTTATTAGTTAATCTGATACACTGAATACACAGGGACACACTGTATAAATAGACAGTAGGAAACCCAAGGGGTCTACACAATTACATAAATGCCCCTAGTAACCTTATTTTCAACACTCCCCTTCATGTTGAAGCATAGATATCAACAAGGCTCAACTTGCTTACACAATAATCAAAGCTCTGTCTCAGTAACCCTTTGTAAGCACATCTGTAACTTGCTCATTTGAAGAATATAAGGGATGTATATGTTTCCACTATCCAATCTCTCCTTAATGAAATGTCTGTCAATCTTTATGTGTTTAGTTCTGTCATGTTGAACCAGGTTATTTGCAATACTAATGGCAACTTTGTTGTCACAAAACAATTTCATCAGAAGCTCATTATCTTGTTGGAGATCAGATAACATTTTCTTCAACCAGATTTCTTCACAAATCCCCAGACTTATGGCCCTATACTCAACCTCAGTACTATTTATAGCAACAACCCCTTGTTTCTTACTTCTCCAGGTGACTAGATTACCCAGATAAACATACAGTACCCAGACATCGACTTTCTGTCAACAACAGAACCTGCCCCGTCAGAATCAATGTAGGCTTCAATAGATCGTTTATCGGTCTTTCTGAACATTAGACCCTTGGTAGAAATTCCTTTCAAGTACTAGAGGATATGTTCAACTACTGTCATATGATCCTCACAGGGAGCCTGCATAAACTGACTGACAACACCTACTGCATACGAAATATCTGGCCTTGTGTGAGACAAGTAGATCAACTTCTCGAATAACCGTTGATACCTTTCTTTATTAATAGGAACTCTATCATTCTTCTCACTAAGCTTCACATTGTACTCTACTGGTGTGTCAACAGGTTTACACCCATTCATGCCCGTTTCCTTTTGTAAGTCTAGAGTGTATTTTTATTGAGAAATTGAGATACCTTCTTTTGACCGAGCCACTTCCATTCCTAGAAAGTATCTTAGCTTACCAAGGTCTTTAATTTCAAACTCTTCAGCCATCTTTGTTTTAAGCCTCATGATCTCAGCATCATCATCCCCAGATAAAACAATGTCATCAACGTAGACAATAAGAATAGCTATCTTCCCTGATTTCGATCTTTTTGAAAATAGAGTGTGATCAGAATGCCCTGAACATACTCTTGTGCTTTCATAGAGGTTGTGAATTTGTCAAACCAGGCCCTTGGAGATTGTTTCAATCCGTATAGCGACTTTCTCAATCTGCACACCCTATTTTTGAACTGACTCTCGAACCTAGAAGGAGGACTCATATAGACTTCCTTTTCAAGTTCCCCATTCAAAAAAGTATTTTTAACATCAAATTGGTGTAGGGGCCAATTCTTATTTACATCAACTGAAAAAAGCACTCGGATAGTGTTAAGTTTGGCTACGGGAGAAAGAGTTTCAGAGTAGTCTACTCCATAGGTCTGAGTAAAGCCTCTTGCAACGAGCCTAGCCTTGTATTGGTCAATTGTCCCATCTGACTTGTATTTTTTAGTAAACACCCATTTGCACCCAATTGTCTTGTGCCCTTCAAGCAGAGCCACTAGTTCCCAAGTTTCATTCTTCTCGAGAGCTCTCATTTCTTCCTTAATAGTAGACTGCCATTCTGGTTTTTTTTATTGCAACACTTATGTCATTTGGAACCATCACAGTGTCCAAACTGGTAGTGAATGCTTTGAACTCGGGTGCCAGATTACTATACGTCATGTAACTATGCATAGGGTATTTAGTACATGAACGAGTGCCTTTCCTCAGAGCTATAAGAAGATCAAGCGATGCATCACGATTCTGTAACTTTCTAGGATCCTCACCATGATCGACTATCTGTATATTAGAGATTTCAGTAGTATCCTTAAACATCATCATTAGCTAGAATCATTTCATAATCAGCTGTCTCCTCTTCTGGCATTTTTTCAGTATTACTACTTCCTTCGCCCTTATCTTGCCTGCATTCATCAATCTCCATACACACGTCAACATCATTAGTTTCAAGAATGTATGTACCTGAACCTGATGGCAGGTCTGACTCATGTACTGGAGCTGGCGGTTCTGGTTCGACAGGTGACACTGCTTCCTTCTTAAAATTCTTCCTATAGTATGTTTTCCAAGGAACTTGGTTGGTAGGAAGGACCAAGTCGTCATGCTCAGAACTAGGTTTAGACGAGATATGAATAGGAGCTGACTTTAAGGGAATAGCATAAGATGACCAGTTAGTCTCTTCATTCATGTTCTCCCCTTGAATATGACTAACAGGAAAGAACGGCTGATCCTCGAGGAAGGTGACATCCATGGAGACATAGTATTTACGAGATGATGGATGATAGCACTTATACCCACGTTGATGAAGTGGATATCCAACAAAGACATACTTTTAAGCATGATGAGTAAATTTTGTGCGGTTTGGACCATAGGAGTGAACAAAAGCAACACAACTAAGGACTCGAAGAGGAGCATCGAAGATTAATCGAGTGGTTGGGAAGGACTCTTTAAATAGTTCTAATGGAGTATGAAGGTTAAGAATACAAGAGGGCATCCGATTAATGAGATGGGCGGTAGTAAGAACTGTATCCCCCCACAGGTATGACGGAAGAGTGGCAGATAACATAAGAGACCGGGCTACTTCCACTAGATGACAATTTTTCCACTCGACTACTCCATTTTGTTATGGAGTGTAAGCACACGAGCTCTAATGGATAATTTCCTTTGAGACAAGAAAATCCCTGAAATAGGTATTGAAGAACTCTCGCCCATTATCACTCCGTAAAATTCCAATCCTTGCATTGAACTGAGTCTCGACAGTTGTATAAAATTATTGGAAAATAGACGACACCTCAAATTTGTCAGTGAGAAGGAAGACCCAGGTAAGGCGAGTATGATCGTCTATAAATATGATAAACCAACGTTTACCAGTGGAAATGGTAACAGGTGAGGGATCCTATACATCACTATGAACAAGAGTAAAAGGACTTGAGGGTTTGTAAGGCTGAGACTGAAAAGAAACACGACTTTGCTTGGTATGAATACACACATAACAATTTAAAGAGGAAGTATTAATATTGCAAAATAAATGTGGAAACAAATACTTGATATATTGAAAATTTAGATGTCCTAAATGGAAATGCTACAACATAAATTCATTTTCAGAAATAGAAAAAATTTAATGACATAAATGCAGTTCGATGATCATCTCTAGAGGAAGCATCTTCAGAAAGGAAATAGAGTCCCATATCGTGCTGGGCAGTGCAAATCATCATCCTCGATTTTAGATCCTGAAACAAAATGAAATTAGGTGAGAAATTTGCCTTACACTTCAAATCCCTTGTAATTTTATTGATAGACAAAAAATTATAAGAGATTTTAGGCACATGTAAAGTATCACGTAGAACTAAACCATCAAATGGGGAGATATGGCCTTTCCCTGCAACAGGGGCAAAAGACCCATCTGTAATGCGAATACGCTCATTTCCAGCACTTGGGTTATACGAAATAAATAGATCTGAAGAACTTGTAAGATGATCTGTGGCCCCTGAGTCCACAATCCATTGTTTCTTACCATTTATACTAATAAGGTCAAATGAAGGGAAATTACCTGATTGTGCAATAGCACCCACCCCAACCGTACTCAAATTGTTCTTACTACCAACGGAAGACTGCTTCTGAGTATGTTCATCTGCTGAGTCACTTACTAGGGCACAACCAGTATTAAATTTGTCATGAGACTGTCGTCGCCTGCTGTTTGGAGGTTTCCGGTGCAATTTCCAACACTTTTCCTTTGTGTGCCAGGGCTTCTTACAATGCTCACACACAAGTGGGGGTTTTTTATTGCTATCAACACTGGTTGACTTTGCAATGAAGGCAGCTGCATCAGTTATAGTAATAGGATTATTCATGGTGCATGATCGATCCTCTTTCAGCCGTATTTCAGAGCAAACTTCTCTGAGAAAAGGTGTAAGGCACTGGCCCAATATTCGACTACGGACACCATCGAATTTAGGATTTAATCCAGCCAAGAAAATATACATACGGTTTACTTCTTCAATTTTCAAGTATTGAGCCCCGTCTTGTGCGCAGTTCCAGACAATCTCTCAACACAGGTCCATCTGTTGCCAAAGCATTGATAATTTATTAAAATATGATATAACATCCATGGATCCTTATTTGCATTCATGGACCTGCTTGTTAAGCGTATATAGTCGAGAGGCATTCTGTCTCTTTGAGTACAAATCTCGTGCAACATATAATAATGGTCTGCCTATTTGATATTCTTGGCAGTTGCAACATATAATAATGGTATTCTTGGCAGTTGCAACATATAATAATGGTCTGCCTATTTGAGGTTCTATACTATTCATGAGAACAGAGTGTAACATCAAGTCTTCCCCTTTCTAGATCTGTTCTTGAGGATCGCCTGGTACTGGCTTCGGAATCTCCTCCGTCAAGTACCCAAATTTTTTACGCCCTTCCAAGGCCATTCGGATTGATTGGGACTAGGAGAAATAATTGTGGCCATTTAATTTTTCTCCAACAAGAAATCCTGTAGAGTTGCCCATTGAGCCAGATAAATAAGAAGCATTTGGCAAAATAGGGAAATATTTACCGAATTCTCTAAATAGATTGGTTGAACCAGTTTGAGATTTGCACCGAACATCGTATCCAAATCCAAAATCTATTGTTGGAGATAAGCCAACCGTTGTCTCACATCATCTAGGCATTGGGTCGAACCACAAGCAGTTGGAAATAGAGCAGCTATTGACGGCTGGAAGGAACTCATCGGCTGAAAGGAAGTCGTCGGTTGGAAGGAGTTCGTAGGCACACGTGAAGACCCTAGCCAACTGGAATACTCAAGATGGGTGCTCGGCACGACTCAACGCTGGTCGAACGGACCTAGTACAGAAAAATCGACCGACGCGGATGGCTGTGACGGCACAAATGGCAGCGACCCACGACTTGAATCGACTGGATCTGTTCCTGTCTATTCGTCGAAGACACGTCTAGGGTCGATCGACGGATTGCAACGAACCACGGCTTGAATCAAACGGATCTGTTCCTGTCTGTCCGTCGAAGAAACGTTTGGGCTCGATCAGTGTGGATTGCAGCATACCTTGGTTGGGCTCAACTGGATGTGTTCCTGTCCGATTGTCAAAGACAGCGCCACCTTGGTTTTGGTCGCCGATTGTGGCCTCTATCTGAAATAGTGGCTTCCATCGACTACAGCTGGATGGCCGAAATCAACTCTGGTAGGGCTGCTTGAAAACACTCCTTCATGGCTGCTCGAGTAGCTGTCTTCATGTCAAAATTCGAAGTTCCATCAGCAGAAGACGACTGTGGTTGGTTCTTTTCCATAACGGTTAGATTTTCGTCGCCTAGCTCTGATACCATGTTGAAAAATAGAAGGAGAAGAGAAGAGAATAACAACACATAGTTATGTGGAAACCCTAGTACAGGGAGAAAAACCATGATATAGGGATCTTTTCTTATTAGTTAATCTGATGCACTGAATACACAGGGACACACTGTATAAATAGACAGTAGGAAACCCTAGGGGTCTATACAATTACATAAATGCCCCTAGATTAATAACCTTATTTTCAACAATATCAACAAATTTATCGCATGCTAATGAGACTAAATAGATAAGGTGTTGGATCAACACCAGCACACAGCGGAAGGGAACCAGGATCTATAAGCATTCTAATTCATTAATTTTGGTTGAAAAGAAACATGCTAAAACAGAGTATAATGGGTTTCAAGAACATACCTTAGCCGAACCTTCGAAATCTCTATTTTCAGCTGCTAAATCCTCAAAATCCTTGTGTAGACCACCACAAGATCTTTACTACTATCCTCTTGGTGCTCTAGATTGAGTTGTGGGACTCAAAATACGCTGTAATCAAAGGGAATATGGAGAAAGCTCACTAAACCAACCCATTGAAGAACACCTTCTTCATCCAAATTTTTCAGCAAAAATTCAATCGATTTTTCATCCATTTCTTCACTCCAATCTCTTCAATATATTGCAGACTTGCAAAGAGATGTACTGCATGGGATGTAGCCCATGCTTGAAGTAAACCAAAGAAGAGGTGGTGGGTTCTTTGTAAGCTAGTTGAAGATGAACTTTGAAAAACTCATTTTTAAGTTTTGTGTAATTTTTCAATTTCCAAAAATCCATTTTGATTTTAAAATCATATTTTATTTCTAAAATCAAAATTTATTAATTTCATAAATTAATTTTCTAATAAAATTAATAAATAATTTAAATAATTATAATTAATTTAATATCCAATATTAAATGAATTTTTACAAATTCATCTTCATATATTTAAATGATATTTAAATATATTTTCTCCAATTCCATTTGATTCTAATTTGAATGATTCAAATTAACTTATCACTCTACTTTAGAGCTAATCCATTTATGAGCTAGTAGGGGGACCTCATGGACCTACAGATCATGGGTTCCAATGATTCGAGATTAATCGACTAAATATATTAGACCGATCTAACCCCCATTCATTAACTAATGGGTCACTCCACTAAAGTCTATAGTTGAACTCCCCTCCCTGTAGATATATTATGTCCACTCGATATAATCATGATTAGTAAGTTAACCCTTCACAGGTTGTTCGTAATAACGGTTGGGTCAAATCTCTATTTTACCCCTGAAATTACCTCTTGTTTCTTAAGTCCCTACTGATCCCCTAATGAACAATTGTTTTGTGATCTAATCACAAAATCGAGTCCCTGGTGGGATCCCCTTTTCAAGCCCCAAATCAGCACTTAAGGGAATAACCTCTCTACTATCCCTAAAACGGGTAGGAGTGAATTCCCTATTGCACCCTATGTCCCTAGCTATCTATCCGATCTTACTCTTGAAATGGCAGTCATATTCAGCCGACGCTATTGAGCCAACCCTCACTTATGCAAATCTAAGGGCAATCTCGAATAAATAGGAGTTCATAGTTAGCTCAGGATTAAAGTCAAGTTACCTAGGTCATCGCTTTAAAATAATCAGTCTTAAACAGTAAACAACGTTATAAAGTAAGAGTGACTCATTTCGTGGTTCGATCTTGTGCAAACTCTTTTACACAAGGACACTCCCACACCTCATGTCCAACATGAACGAATTAGGATCACTTCATTTATAGTACTTTACAACTCTTGTAACAACTACAGAGCAGGCCACATCCAATAGTGTTACCAGAATAAGGTATCTAACCTTATCCATGTACTATAGATCATTTTGACTATTTACTCAAACCTGATCCACCTTTATGTCTCCATATAAAGTTCAAGTACTCATCCAATAGTCAAGGGACTTTTAGGTTTATTGGATTTCTATTTAAGCAATAGATTTATTCAATAACACCATTATTGAATTTTTAGAATAAGCTTCATTGTTTACATACCATGAGTTTTAGGACATAAAACCCAACAAAAGGGTAAAGGTTTGGATTATACTAACCTTTGAAGAACGAATTCTTCACGATAATCCTTCTCAATCCGGTCATGAACCCTCCTTTTGGAATCTCGAACAGATCAAACCTCAATGTGGACACCACAAAAATGAGCCTTTTGTATTCTCCTTAGGGATTAAGAATTACAGAAGTTTCAGGCTCTATTGATTTTGTAACAGAGAGAGCAATTTTGGAAGAGATGAATTTTTCAGTGAAAGAGGTTCTATGTGTTTTCTAGAAAAAACTACATTAGTCTTCAAATCTCACATACCTTCTATGATCTTTTAGGGAAGAAGACAAAACCTCCCAAAAAAGTTCAAAGCCAGGTAGATCATATTTAAGTGATAACCGAAATGATCTGTAGTAGTTCAATAAGGTTGGGTACCTTATCCTAGTAATACTACGAATACGACCTGGTTTGTAGATGTTACAATTGCTGTAAAGTTCTACAAATGATCTGATCCTGATAATTTATGTATAGACATCTGAGTGGGGTTGTTCTATACAAAAAGGTTTCTATAAGACCGGATCACGAAATGAATAGTCTTATTATATGACGTCATTAATAATAGAGACTTACATTTCACAAGGATGACCATAGGTGACATGACTTGAATCCTGAGTGAGTTGTGAACTCCTGCTTATGAAGGCGGACCTTTGATTTGCGTGGGTGTGAATGACCAGATCGTCGGCTCAATATGCCTACCATTTTGGGGATTCATCTGATTAGAGAGCTGGGAACACAACTACACAAGAAGGAATTTACTCCTTCCCTAGTGTCGAGGAAAGTAGATAAATTACACCTTTAAGAACTGATTTCGGGCCTTGAACAATGTGGCGCCACACCTCTCTTGGCCTGAGAGGAGTTTGGTCATAGTTGGACTATGACTTATTGTTCATTAGAGAGATCAGTGGTACTTAAAGAGTTAGATGTAACTACAGAGGCAAAACGGCAATTTTGGCCCAACTGTACTTATGAGCAATTTTTAAAGGATCATCGCACTGTTGACTGATTATATCCAATGGGCATAGAAATATATCTGTAGTGCGTAGAGTGCAACTGTCGGTCTTTAGTGAAGTGATCGATAGTTCATGTATGTTGACCAATTTAATTAAAAGAGTTTAATTAATTATTCAAGCAGCATCAGAGCTTCAATCTATAGGTCCATAAGGTCCCCTCTATAGCTCAACTAGGATTATTGATAATTAATTTTAGATTAATTTGAATTGTTCAAATTAAATGAGGAATTAATTATATATGATATAATTAATTTAAATTAATTATATGTGATATAATTAATATAATATATTTCATACATTATAATATAAAGTTTATTTTGAGAGGAATTAAATATTTAAATATAATTCAAAATACTGATTATATGAATTGGATTCATATAAATAAATTTAATATAAATTGTTTTATATTAAATACCATGAATTGTTGAGAGTTTTAGAACTATAGATTATATTATATCTGATATATTATAAACTATAGGTCATATATATATATATATATATATATTAAGCTAGTTATTATATATATTTTATTAAATCAAATCAAATTAAACTAATTTTAAACTACAGGGAGGGAGTTACAACTTCCCTCCCTTTAATACTCTCAGAAAAAGCGTAGTTTTTTCTAGAAAACACACAAAACCTTTCTCATTGAAAAATTCCTCTCTTAAATTTTTTTTTTCCCTCTTCCAAAATCAACAGAGCTCACAGCTCTTGTAATTCTCAATCCTTAAGGAAAATATAGAAGTCTCATTTGTGGTGGTGTTCACATTGGGGTTTGAATATGTTCGAGGGTCTAAGAGGAGGGTTTGTGACCAGATTAAGGAGGATTATCGTGAAGAATTCATTCTTCAAAGGTTAGTACAATCCAAACCTGTATCCTTCTATGTTCAATCTAATTAGAATGTTGTAAGTTTGTTGATACACAAATTGTGTTTCTCTTGATTTTAATTCTCTGTGGTCCACACTTTTGCATCGGATCTCACAGTCCTTCAGTTTAACATTTTTTGTTCTATGATGAGCCATGTTCAATTGCCTAGCTCATTTTGGAGGTATGTAGTAGAGATTGCAATTCACATCTTGAATAATGTTCCCTCGAAATGTGTTTCTGAAATGCCTTTCGAGTTATGGAGGGCACATAAATCGAGTTTACCTTACTTTCGAATCTGGGGTTCTCCTGTACCTGTGTTATTGACAAATTCTAAGAAGTTGGAACCTCGTTCAAGGTTATGCCAATTTTTTGGTTACACTAAGGAAACGAGAGGTGATTTCTTCTATGACCCTCAAGAAAATAAGGTATTTATATCGACAAATGCTACGTTCTTGGAGGAAGACCACATTAGAGATCATAAAGCACGTAGGAAATTAGTATTAAATGAAGTTATTGAAGAATCATTGGATAGAGTGAGATATTGCTCTCTAATGTTGGTTTAGCTAGAAGGTTTTAGGTAGAAACGACTAATATAATATGTTATCTGATTAACCATGGACGACACAAGGTATTGACTGTGAAATGCCGTATAAGGTGTGGTATGGTAATCCTGCAAATTATTTTTTATTAAGAGTTTTTGGTTGTATTGTGAACTATCATATCAATGAGGGTAAATTAGAACTAAAAGCTAAATATGGTGTATTTGTAGGTTTTGGGGATGGAGTTAAAGGATATAAAATTTGATGATCACCTTTTAAGAACATAATTATACTTAGTGGGAGTGTAATTTTTGATGAAAATGGCATGCTTAAATCTAAAGTGAAGTCTACTATAACACCTGTTCTTGTAGGAGAAAGTAGTAATGTTAATAAACAGGTGGAGATGAAAAGTTTTTATTCACTTCAACGATAAATGAATTACAGCATTAAAGTGGAGAAGATCAACATGTTAATACAGAAACTGATATGCTGCCAAAAGTTGATGTGTCAGCTAATGTGCCTGATAGGCCAAAAATTTATGTGGCTTCATTTCATAAATTGCTATGCCTGAGATTTCTATTTTACAAGTATACATCAACCAAGTATAACTCGTGATAAACTGGAAGAGTTGGTGTTGAGCCTCTAAAAAGAGACATGGTTTTAGAGATGTGGTGAATTATGCATTGTTGATTGTTGAAGACGTGTATCCTCATGATCCATCCACATCTATATACAAGTTGTGTTGTTTAGTGAGTTTGGTAAGTGACTTGCTGTAATGGGGATGAGATGGAATTTTTTGATAAAGACCAAACTTAGGAGTTAGTCAAATGGTCTAAGGAGAGAAAAATTATCACTTGCAAATGGATCTTCAAGATAAAGAAAAGAATCTCACCTATTGAGGGTATTAATAAATATTAAGCTTGGGTTGTTGCTAGAGGGTTCATACAAGAGAAAGAGTTGATTATAATGAGATTTTCTCACCACAGTCAGACATACTTATATCAGGATGTTACTTGCTATGGTAGCACATCACAATTTAATTATAACTTGAGTAACCAGATGTGAAGACAACTTTCTTATATGAAGAACTAAAAGAAGAGATTTATATGACTTGACCAGATGAATTCAATAAGGAAGATTATATTTGCAAGTTGAAGAAGTCCTTATATGGATTAAAGTAGTCTCGAAGGCAGTGGTACAAGCGATTTGAAAACTATATGGTTGGGCTAGGCTACAACTGAAGTTTGTATGATTCTTGCGTATATATCACAACAAAGTTAATGATGGTTTAAAATACAGATGATATGTTCATAGCTGATATTCAGAAGTTGAAGAATTTTTTCAGTGTTGAGTTTGATATGAAGAATTTGTTGATGTTAAAAGAAAATTTGATATGGAGATTCATAGGGACAAAGATCAAAGCAAGCTTTTCACTGGTATAGCTAACAAACACTGATAAAAAGTATATTAAGAAGATATTGTCTAGGTTTGGTATGTCATCAGCTAAGTCCATAAATACTTCCAGTTAGGGGGACAAGGTAAAACTCAAAAACTAAAAAAATCACTTAAACTACTCTTCATTTTGAGTTCAAACTTGTTGGTTTAGCGGTTTCAGGTTCAAAATATATGAAATCGAACCGTTTTGGTCAGGTTCGGATTCAACAAAGAAAATACACTAGAAAACCGAGTCAAACAATAACAAAAAAATAAACTAGAAAATCATTTTGGTCAGGTTCGGGTTTTAGGGTAGTATTTGTTTCAAAAACTTCCTTGGGTCGAATGATGAGTAAGCACTCTTATAACCTTCCGGTGGTGAGTTTGACTCCTGGAGAATGTAGAATTTTATTTTATTTCCCAAAATTCCAAGTAATTGTGCATTACCCCTTTGTTCCACGTGTACACCAACCCTTTAATCGGTAAATTGAGAATCAAGTCGAGGAACCGCCGGTCCGAGCGGTTTCGACTACATGGTTTTTGAATGAGCCCGGTTCGCTTCCAGTTTTACATTTCATTAACTGAATAAATCGGTTCGGTTTCGATTTTTTTATAAAAATTGAACCAATCGGAACTGATTACATCTCCACTTCTAGTCTTGTAAATGCTTGTTGTCTTTTGTGCTATCATCACAAACTGAAGTTAAGAAGGTTCGGTATGTCATATTTATGTTATTTACGATTTTTTACCTTAAGTTTTAGAGAAATGCGTTATATAAACTTTCTAACCCTAGAGAAACTCTAATATATAATTTGAATTATTCTCTACAATAATAAGTTGCTCTCTTCCTCTATTCGTGGATGTAGCTAACAAATTATAGTGAACCATGTGAATTTCTATGTCGATTCTCTATTGTTTAAATTTTTTCTCAGGTATCTTTATTTGTCGATTCCATAACACTAAATTTATCTGAGGAAAGCAATAAATGGTGGGAGTTTTGATAGGGAAACTAAAATACAAAAAAAAAAAAAAAAAGTAAGATAACGGTGGGAGTGCAAGAGAGTTAACAAGATTACCTCAACAATTAAGTGATTGGTTGGACTACTTATGGTTTCATTCAATGATATTTATCACTGTATTAAGGTTACTTAATTTATAGCCCAATCGACTAGTCAGGAAACACTGGTATTGGAGTACTTGATTGCATTCAACTTAAAACAATTACGGATTGTAATTTGCATTTAGCCAGATGAACAAAACTGATCTTATTGAGGCTTCAATTCAATTGAAACAAGCATATTCTTCATGATTAAACAAAAGTTAAAAGATCAATGACAAAAGAACATGACAACAGAATTTATAATATTACATCGCTAAGCCCGACATACCTAAAATCAAAGAAATATTGCATTTATAGATAACCCGATAGTGTCTAGGCTCTATATCTCCCAATTTTCTTAAAATCATTAAAATGAACGTGTGCAACAATAGTTTTTTATGCCATCTTTGAGGTTGAGATGCTTCCTTCTCATGTATATTGGCTCGAACTTGAATTTTCATGATTCAGTTGCTTAGTTTAGGTTCGATTAACTTCAATTTGACGTTGATTCTTGCAAAGGAATCTCAAACAACCTTGAATCACTCTATTTCTATAAGAATGGATATTAAAAAAAGTGACGGGAGTAAATCTAGCCTAAATAACTGTACAAGAAAAAAGAATAATATAGGAGCAAGAAAGATAAGAATGAGAAGAAGGACGAGTTTTTTTTTTTCCAACTACAATAAGAACGAGAGATTTAAACCTCATGCTTCTTAGTCACTAACACGTATTGTATATCAGTTGAACTATGCTCATGTTGACACGATAAAGAAGAGGCTGATAATGAAAAATGAGGAAAACAAAGAGAGTTTAATTTATATTTTAACTGTCTAAATAAGTTATTTTCTGTCATGAACTGTTTTATATAAAATCATATCAGATTTGGTTTTTAACCGTTGGAAATTATAATAGATTTGAAGTTGTTTAATCTTGAATGCACATGGCTATCTATTTTTCTCTGACTGATCAAGTTAAAATTTACAATAGGATACATTAGTTCACAGCCTTGGTCTTGGCCAGTGCCAACTACAAACTCACATGATTCCTTGTATTATTTAATTTAAGTCAACATGTAGTTTTTCCCTTCTTTAACAATAGAAATAAAATAATCAGCTTTTTATTTATTTATTTCCTATTTCATTCATTGTTTGATTGTTTAATTTCCAATCTTGGAGGCTTCAATATCGATTTAATCCTCCAAACATATGATTTTCGATGTTTTCATATGTTTCAGAGGCGAAGATGTTCATGATTTAAAACAAAACTTAAAACATGAATAACTGAAGAACGTGACAACAAAAGTTCAATACAGTCTAATAATGTCCAATAGAATAAAAGGGAAATAAGAAAAAGTGAAAAATGGAAATGAAAAGATTGTTACTGTACAAGAAGAAAGAATCCTACACAGGGTTGAAAAATAAACACGTTTTATTTAACAAGATAAGTTACAGATGAATTTAAGGATGTGGGTTAATTAAGTATATTAATTAGTTAATTTAGTAGAATTTCACATAAGTTAAGTGTTAGGATTTTAATTATTTCATGTATATTTAATTAGGGTGTGAGTTATGTATTTAAATCTATCCATGATAATCTTATAAATTGGATTGACATTAACATGGGTGATATATCCAAGTGTGTAGAGAAGAACATACAAAGAGAGTTCAATCAAAAGTGTGAACAAAATTTGAAAAGTCTTTCAATTAAAAGTGTTTTTATTTCCTCTCAAATTATCGTTTATTGGTTATTTATTTGTGTGTAATCACACGCTTCCAACACACAAGAGGAAGAAAGACAAAAGAAAAAGATAGATATGTGGTGAACATTAAGAACCTAAGGTCCCTTTTGATAACTATTTGGTTTTTATTTTTTGTTTTCGAAAATTAAGCTTATAAACACTATTTCTATCTACAAATTTCTTCCTTTGTTATTCTTATTCTTACCAATGATTTAAAAAACCAAGCCAAATATTTTGAAAATTAAAAAAAAGTAGATTTTTAAATTTTGTATTTGTTTTTGGAATTTGGCTAAAAATTAAATTATTGTACTTTAAAAAAAAATGTAAATCATTGTAAGAAATGAGAAGGAAATTGGCTTTCTTTTTAAAAACCAAAAACAAAAAACGAAATGGTTATCAAACGGAGTCTAAGAAATTAAAAAAATGAAAAATGAGGAAAATGAAGAGGAAATTTTGTTTATTTTAATTCTCTAAATAATTTATTTTTGTTTTTCTGTCATAAACCATGTATATCATATCACATTTATTAATTTTTTCTTTAGAAAATATAATAGATATTTTTTATTTGTATGTTCGAAGTTCGTTATCTAATACATAACTTCATATATTTCTGTAAATCAGATTTGACCATTTATATTTATATATATCATAATAAAAAATTTACAAAACAAGATACATTAAAATACACGACTTAATAACAACCTGGCTCCTAAGAGGAACATCATTACATTTAACACGACAATGGCAGTTTGTTGGATAATTTAGAATAAAAGAAACAATCGTATCTTTAAGGAGATCTACAGGAGTTTCCTGACCATTTGGGAGACCATCTGCTCCTCGGCTAGCTACTGGTCTTACCGATCAAAATTGCTCAAGGATTACAACTTTACCTCTATTTTCTCTTAACTTGGCTGTCTTAATGTAATTCCAGCTTTGTAATCGAGCTTCCCTCCGGCCCTTTACTTCCTTTTATCTATGTGTAAATCTAGTTGAGATATTTTGATACGTTTAATAATCCACATGATATCGCTTTCTAAAAAAAATAACATTCTGGCTCCTAACAATAATGTGGGAGTGAAATTCTTGTTTTTTGGGCTTGGATATGTTGAGGGTGCTAAATATATATCTAGAGGCATGTTGTGACGTTTATTTCCATTTTTTATCTTATTAAAAAAAAAAACAACCTGGCTCCTAACAATTACAAGGTGACATGATTCGCTCTATTATTTCATCTACAAAGTCTCATTTTAATATTGAGTCAACACTAGTAATATAATATGTAGTTTTTAATACGTTGAGTTTGTATCCATTGTAATCGAAATTGTGTGTGTGTGAGAGAGACATACAAAAGCCTCGTCCTTTCTTATTGCTTTCAACATTATTACTACTATCTCATCCTCCAAACATGAAGAGTTTCGATACTTTCATAAATTTTAGAGGTGAAGATGTTCGCAACAATTTGATCGGACATTTGTTCGATGCGTTGCATAATTACGGGTTAATAACGATATTTTTGGACAATGAGGAACTATTAATTGGAGATCGTCTGGATGAGATGCTGGAGAAATCAATTGAGGAATCAAGAACTGCTATTGTGGTTTTATCAAAAAACTATGCTGATTCGAAATGGTGCTTGAGAGAGTTGGTGAAGATTATGGAAACCATGGACGATGGAACGAATCGAGTTCTTCCCGTGTTTTATCATGTGGATCCTTCTGATGTTCGTCGTCAATCTGGATGTTTCAGGGAAAGATTTGATGAATATGACCAAATAAATGATCCCTTACAGCGTCAGGAAGTTAACAATTGGAGGACAACTTTGACAAAAGTCGGCAATCTTGCTGGAGTTGTAGTAACAGGAGAAAGGTAGGTCACTCTTCTCATTCTTATTTTCATCCATTTTTCATCTATAAATATTATTATTTCTTCATTTATTAGACAAACATTTGGCGTTCCAATATAATTTCCGAACCTAATACTTAAGGTTCTTATACCATATTAGATAAACATCAAATTTCATATGAAAAAACCAATTGATAATGAGGCATTAAGAGGTCTCTCATTTTTTCAATAAACAACTTCAACGCACTTATTTTTATGCATTCAAGTTTAATATTCGTAAGAAAAACAAAAGAGACACATGATTATTGTCCTTAGGTTAGTTCTCTCTCTTTTTTCTTTTTTTGGTTGCAAAGGTATGAAATTAATATGTGGGGTGAGAGAAACAAACCTCTGACTTCGAGGTTGATAATACGAATATTATACCAATTGAGTTAAGCTCATTTGGACCTCTCTCTCTTCTTCTTTTTTTTTTTTTTTTTTTTTTTTTTTTTTTTTTTAATTTAAAGTTAAGATTTCTATGTAATTAGGACATGGTTTATCTAATTTTAGTCAATGTACTCTTAATAAATCTTAAATATAGTCTCTCAAAATTAATTTTTATTCGAGAATCTGATCCCCTCAATTATTTCATGCAAGGGAATAACATACTGCTCCTATCCTTAGAAAATTAAATGGAAAATTTCGTAGACATGAGAAATGAAATAGAGAGGAACGGGGGTGGAGAAGTCATCCGTGACCCCACACCATGTCTCGTGGACGTTTATACTTACAAAGGGTAGAAAACAAATTCTATTTATATTAGTCAATGGAAAACTTAGAGATTATTCCTAAATTAATAGCCTAATAAATAGTTGTTTCGAATTTGGAAAAGCCGACTAATTGAAAATTATAGATTACATTCAACAATTAGATACACAAACTCTTTCGAATTTGGAAAATAACTATCTTCATTGGTGTATGGATTATAGGGGATTTTGTAATAATCATCGATTGAACCTTTGAAATTTACTGATATTACGTTTGACATACTACTTTTTGGTCCCATGCAGCCCTCAAGTGCACGGTCTCAACAAAATCACAAACCAAATATTTGATATGTTGCGAAGACCAATGTTAGTAGATCCTAATAAGTTGAAATACTTAGTTGATATCCCAAATCGGCTGAGTGATATCAATAGCCTACTTGATTTTGAATCAAAAGAAGTACGTTTTATAGGGATAGTTGGAATGGGTGGCATTGGTAAATCAACTCTTGCTCAAGTTATTTACGATAAGTTTGCATCTACATTTGGCAACAATAACTCTTGTTTTCTAACAGTTTCTGGACGTGATATCGTCACGGTCCAACGTCTACTACTCTCTAAACTTGTTTATCTTCGTAGAAATGATGGTATTAAAATTTCAGAAGAGAGTGAAGGAGCAAACATGATTAAAAATTGTTTGAGTAGACAAAAGGTTTTGATTGTTCTTGATGGGGTGAATGAGAAAGAACAATTAGAAAATTTAGCCGGAAGTTTTGATTGGTTTGGTTCAAAAAGTCGAATCATCATTACAACTCGAAACAAAGATGTTTTTTCTCACCGAAATCATCAACAAGTTCAAATCTACAATGTGGAACCACTTGATTACAAGTCTTCATTCTCACTCTTTTGGAAGCATGCATTTGGAGAAAGTGGGGGTCCAAATGAAGAACAATTCATACAATTTAGTAAAGAGATTGTGGAAAAGGTTGAAGGACATCCACTAGCTTTGGAACAAATTGGAGCATCTTTGCATGGTCGAGATATTAATGTGTGGAGAGAAGAGTTGGAGAGTGTGATTTTAGTTGAGAATAAACGTCTCTTCAATATATTAAAGATAAGTTTTGATCAATTAGAAAGAAAAAGCCAACAAGCTTTTCTTGATTTAGCTTGTTTCTTCCATGGAAAAAGTAAAGACAAAGTTATTGAAATACTTGAGAGTTTTGGATACACTCGTCCCTACACTGAACTACAATTGATGTGCAATAGATTTCTTATTGAAATGGATAATGAGGGCATAATATATATACACAATTTAATTCAAGCAATGGGTCAAAAAATTGAACGACAAGAACCTCAACGAGCAAGGATTTGGTTTCGAGAAGATGCCTTCGACATATTTGCTGAACAACACGTAAGTCTAGAAATATGTATACATGATATTTATTTACAACTCAATGATAGAAGTCTATCGGGTTGATAGACAATGACATTTTGTTATAGTTAAAAATATTTTAAGTAGTTTTACCATTTAAAATGATTATCGTTATTATATAATTGCATATTTTTTTTTTTGACAGGGAGTAAAATACATAAAAGGTGTTGTGTTGGACAAGAGAGAGAAGCAACCTGAATTAGAGTTGGAACCTAGTCTATTTAAAGAAATGACCAGCTTAAAACTATTAGAAATTGACAATGTGAAGCTTACAAAAAATCTAGAATATCTCTCAAAGCAGCTTCGATCGCTCAATTGGCATGGCTATCCTTCAAATTCTTTGCCACAAAATTTTGAAGCACCACGTTTATTTGAACTTCTCTTGCCTCGTGCTCGAACTTCTCATCTTTGGAATGGTGTAAAGGTTAGTACATATCCAAATCATTTTATTAGATGAGTTTTTTTTTTTTTTCCTTCTATAAAGCTTTATATAATGTCTTTTTCTGCGTCTGGTCGGTTTCTTTTGTTGGTAACATAGATTTTATTTTATATTTTCAGATGGATATTTGTAATACACAGTAGAATAAAAGAAAAATCTAAAAATATATTATATTTTTAAAATATTTGTAAATATAAATGAGTTGATTAGTCAATTTTTGATTTTTTTTAATTTTTAATTTTGCCCCCACTTGTTTTATCTTGTTGTATACATTTTTTTTAGTCTTTTTATTTTCTTTCTCTTCTTCGTTTTTTGCTTCTTCCCTCTTTTTTTTTTCATTTTATTTTCTTTCTCAGTTTTTGCATCTTCCTTTTTTTTTATTTTATTCTTTCCTTTATCCGATTTTTGTTTCTTTCTTTTATTTTCTTTCATTTCCTTATTTTTCCATTCTTTTTCTTTTCTTTCATTTCCTTCTTTTTTCCTTCTTTATTTATTTATTTTTTTTAATTTTCTTTTCTTTCTTTGGGTTTTGCTTATTCCTTTTTTTTATTATTATTTTTATTTTCTTTCTTCGAGTTTTGCTTATTACTTTATTTTTATTTTTATTTTCTTTCTTCGGTTCTTGCTTATTTCTTTTTTTTATTTTTATTTTCTTCCATTTCTCCAATTTTTGCTTCTTCCCTTATTTTTTTTAATTATTTTTTTTTTTCCGATTTTTGTTTCTTCCCTTTTTTTTTCTTTTTTTAGTTTTTCTTTCATTTGTCCGGTTTTTGCTTCCTTTTTTTTTTCTATTTATTTTTCTTTCCTTTTTTCAGTTTTTACTTCTTCTCTTTCTCTTATTTTTAAAATTTTTCTTTCCTTTATTTGAATTTTTTTTCTTCCCTTTTTTTTTTTCACAAGAATTATGAAGCTAAGATCTGTACGCAGGACTTGAAAGTACTCAATTCATAAGTGATTTAACACCAATAAGCCAATCATCAAGTTTGATTATTATAACAAATAATAAATATAAATAGTAAATGAAAGTCTAACCGTGATAACAAATAATATTTTCTATCATTGATAGTTTAATCTTTGATTATATTTTCGTAGTTAATAGTTACTTATAGAAATCTATCATTGATAGCCAACTTAGTGAATTTAATTAATAAAGTTGAATCTCGAACAAAAATGTAAGTGGAATGCCTAGAAGTTATCACTAATAGTATGTTTATCAGTGATAGAAGCTATCATAAAAAAGAAAAGGAACTTATAAATGTTTGGGAAGGACAAGAAAGATGCAAAAAGGTGTTCAGTGGCTATGATTGATAGAAGCTACTACTAATAGTATGTTACCAGTGATAGAAGCTAATACTAATAGCATGTTATTGATGATAAAAGCTACCAGATAGCACGTTATCAGTGATAGAAGTTACCACCGATAGCACGTTATCAGTGATAGAGAATTATCACTGATAGCATGATTTCGGTGAGATCATTGATAGCATCATTGATAACCACAATATGAGTGATGTTAGTGATATCAATGATAAAACTTAGGTGATATCTATATATCAAGTTTCTTTCAAAGGTGATAACCAATTATAGAAGTCTATCATTGATAGCTTTAAGTATTAATATTTCAAGGTTGATTCTAATTGATAAAAGTTTATCAGTGATAACAACTGATAGTTGTTATCAGTGATAGCCATGATAATAGATTATTAGTGATAACTACTATGGTAATCAAAGTTTGGTCTTATTTCAAAGTTGATCCCTGTTTACAAATCTATCATTGATAGCCACTGATAGCCTTAAGTAGTAATATTTCAACGTTGATTCCAATTGATGAAAGTAAATCAATGATAGCTACTAATAATTGATAGCAAATTAAAAGCTAATATTTCAATATTGTATTAATTTTTCTCAAATTGAAAGCTATCGCTGATAGCAACTATCATTGATAGGAATTGATATAAGCTATCAGTGATAGCAGCTGATAACAGCTATCAGTGATAGCTTTTAATTTGAGAAAACCAGGAAGAAGCGAACAAAATAGTGGCTAGGCATGAGTTTTTTAGTCTTTTACTATTTTTTTTTTATCTATATATGCAATTATTTTATCTTTGTACTACATATTCTATTATTTTAGGCTTGAATTCTATTTATGCAACTAGCCCTTTTCAGATTCACATAAATTCAATAAATAAGCATGTAAAAAATAACAATAAATATGCATGTAAAAAATAACCTAATTGTTATTTTAAATATAAAATTGAAAATCAGTTAGGGTAGAATTCTTAACAAAATAATGCATACTTAAACTCCATAAATAAGTGACAAATTAGAAATTCAATCGATAGAATACTTATATGAGATTCAAGCTGTAAAAACTCTTTCATAATGCTAAATAAAATCTTCTCTCTATCATAGTGGATGTAGGCATTGTATAAGCCAAACTACTCTAAATCCCTGTGTGTTTCTTTCTTTTTTCTTTCCTTCTTCATATTGTTGTAATCTCTGATTCTTCAAAAAATTAATTTCACAATCTGCAACAATTAAGAAGTTAGAAGTTGATTAAGTGTAAATCAGTGTAAGAACTCAAGAATATCGAGAGAGAGAAACAGGAAGAGAGCTTGTTGAAGAGAAGAGAGAAATGAAGTTGAATTGGAATTCTTCTTCTTCAAACGAAATGTTTTGTTGCAAGTAGAAGAGAGGGTCCTACACGTGTCGAAAGTAGTGTCTTCATCTAGTCCCTGCACGTGTAATCATAACAAATTGGTATCAGAGCAGGGTTAAGATAGAGAAAGCTCCAAGAAGTACTCCAAGAAACACATTCTTGATTAAAGAATTGTTGTGGCATGCTATGACATTGAAAAATTCGATCGGAAGGGAGACTCTTGCTCTCTAGAAAGCAAAGATAAATGCAATTTTTGGCCAACACAAATCACTAAAAGCCATTTTTGATCCAGCCGAAATACCTCAGACAGTGACCAGAAAAGATAAAGAAGAAATGGATAGTGCAGCCTACCGTACCATTGTTTTAAGCCTGAGTGATAATGATAGAGGCAATTGATAAAGAAACAACATATGAAATATGGGCGAAATTAGACGAATTTAATCGAGCATGCCTTAGAGAGAAGTTCTTTACCTATAAAATGGATTCAAATAAATCCTTAAGTGATAATCTAAGTAAACTCAAGAAGCTATCCACTAAATTCAATAGCTTAAGTGATAAGATAGATGAAGCAAACAAATCGTTCATCCTTCTAAACTCACTTCTAGAAGAGTATAGAGAAGTCAAGGTGGGTCTCAAATATGAAAGGGACAAGATCACAGATGCTATAATATTAGCAATTAAAACCAAGGAGTTGGAAATCCTAACTTAGAAGAAGGATTACAATAATGGTAAAGGGTTGTTCTCAAAGGGTAAATCCAAAAATAGTTGGAAACAATGCAGGAATCAAAAGGATAAGAGTAAATTCAAGTACAACTTCTGTCACAAGATGGGTCACATAAAGAAAGTTTGCTTCTTCTTTAAGAAGAAACAAAACCAGAAGAAATAGAAAGAGAAACAAGCAGAAGAATCTAAGGAACTTAAGGTTGAAGAATTAGTGGCAGAACAGGGGAACTATATCTTTGCATATGTCCTAACCACCTCAGAATACACTCCTAATAGTGAATCCTTTGATGAAATTCAAAATTGGGTGTTGGACTCGGAATGTACATTCCATATGACACCCTCAAAGGGCTTGTTTACTATCTACAAGAGCTCGAATGGTGGTTTTGTTTACATGGGTAATGATAACACCTATGAAATTGTGGGAATAGGTTATGTCTCACTAAAATTCAAAGATGGGACAGTCACCCTTCTTAAAAATGCAAACATGTACTCACACTTAAGAAGAATCTAATATCTCTAGAGATGTTGGACTCAATTGGGTGTGAGTATCATGGATTTGGAGGCAAGTTTGAAGTAAAGAAAGATGACAGAATAGTTTTTATTGGAGTGAAGACTAATAGTCTTTACTTAAACAAGGATGTTAAAAAATATCAGTCAACCCTAATAATTACTAAATTTACACTCTCAGAAGGGGATCTTTGGCATAGAAGACTATATTACATAAGTTGTAAAGGCCTAAAGATCCCATCTGATCAAGGGCTGCTAGCTAAAGGCTTGTGAAAATGGCATAATTGGTAAGGCTATCGGGCAATCATTTCTAATTTATAATGAGCAAAAATGATGACAAAGAAGAATCTATCTCTAAAATAAGTAAATATGAGGTGAAATATCTATCTAAAACTAGTAAACTTAATGCTGAAACTCCTAGCACTAGTGAATCATTGTCTGTTGAAATAGAATCTTTAGAAATTGAGGAAGGCACTGAACATTCTCAACAATAAGAAGACTTAACAAATTATTTCTTAACTAGAGACACGGAAAAAGAATAATAAAACAACCATCCCGATATGGTGTAACAGACTTTGTAAATGTAGCTACAGGAGCTATGGTTAGCCTAAATGAGTCTGAACCTATAAATTTTAATGATGTTGTGAGTGATTCTAATGCAAGAAATTGGATTGATGCTGTGAATGAGAAAATGAATTCACTAATAATAAACAAAACTTGGGATTTAGTCTCACTTTGAAAAGGAGCTAAAGTAATATCTTGTAAATGGTTATATAAATTAAAAGAATGCATTCTAGGGTTTCAACTACCTAGGCTTAAGGCAAGACTAGTAGTCAAAGATTTTACACAGAAGGAAGACATTGACTATAATGAATTTTTCTCCTTGGTTGTAAAACATACTACCATCAGAATGTTACTGTCCTTAATTATATAAAACAACTATGAACTAGATCAATCAGATGTTAAGACAACTTTCCTACATGGAGAGTTGGATGAAACCCTTTACATAAGACAGTCCCAAGGCTATAAAAAGAAAGGGAAAGAGAACATGGTTTTTCTTCTTCAGAAGTCCATATATGAACTAAAACAATCCCCAAGATGTTGGTATAGAGAGTTTGATGAGTTTATGATGAGAATTAATTTCAAAAGAAGTTCATATGATAATTGTGCATACATAAACACAACAACCTATACTCTACTGTGTTCTTGTTACTCTATGTGGATGATATGCTTGTAGCAAGCAAATCTAAAGAAGATCTAAGAAAACTAAAAGAATCACTAAACTATCAATTCGATATGAAAGATCTTGGTGAATCTAAAAGGATTATGGGGATGGAAATCCTTAGAGATAGAGATCAAAGGACTTTATGCATAAGTCAATATGACTATAACATTAAGATCCCAAAGAGATTCAAAATGTTTGAAGCTAAACCTTTCAATATCCCTTTAGCTCCCTTTAGCTCAACATTTCAAGCTATCTAGTAAAAATTCTCCTAATGGAGATGATGAAGATCGCCTGAACTATATGTCATAGATACCATATTCTCAAGTGGTTGACAATTTAATGTATCTGATGATCTCAATTAGGCTTGACCTATCTTATACAACTAGTTTGGTAAGTAGGTACGTGGTTAAATCCTATGATCATGTTATAAACTCAATTCATTTTTGTAAATAAACTAAAATATATATACTATGTAATGTGTTATAGATTATATAATATTACACAATGATAATTATACAATTCTTATGTTGATAAATAAATTAGTAATATTTTGTTGCCAACTATTATTTAGTGAATAACTACTAGGGGTGTATATAAAGGTACCCAAAACTTATCCAACTGAATGAAACAATTGGAAAACTGACCAACTGTTCGACATACTTATATTAGTTTTATTTTTATTTTTTAAAAAATATACATATCTAGCCTAGATTCCAAACCTACTCCAAGATTCATTTAAGTTAAAAAAAGGTTGAAAACTATGTTAAACTAATAGTATACTTCATTCATTAATCTTTCATTTTCATTCAACTTGGTTTTGATATGAAAAAAAAAAATCGACAAAACTAACCGACTGGCGGTCAGATGGCACACCATATTTTTTGGTCGGTTTTTTATGTCGGTTTTCTCCCAAAATCTACATTGACCGACCAATATACGTATAAATTACAACTAGTGAGTAATAATAATTGCTTAAATTAGAATTTAGTTTATGAATCGTCTACTAAATACATATATAAAAATATGAGATATAACCTATTGTCATTAAATCCATTCATTTCGAATTCTCTAATAGACCCTAAATAATAATGAGTGGAACTTATTTTATAACAGAGGTTTGAGAAATTGAAGGTTATCGATGCGAGTGATTCACACAATTTGGTGGAGACACCAAACTTAAGTCAAGTTCCGAACCTAGAAAGATTGGTTCTATGTGATTGTACAAGATTGCGTACAATTGACAATTCGATTATCAGCCTGAATCGTCTAGTTTTATTGGACCTCAAACGCTGTATTAGCCTCAAAACATTTACATTGATGGGAAGATTGAGGAGTCGCACAGTTATAGAACTTGATGGCTCAGGTCTCGAGGGTCGCCCGATATTGGAAGGTATATGTATTTGTAAAACTTTCATTCTTTTTGTTGCATCGATATCATATTTTATCCTTGGTTTGGTTCATTCAATTCCCTAAGTTCACATTTTTATAATCCATGAAATTTGTTTTTGATTTCTCGTGTGTTTGGTTTAACATTTCAATGGTTTGATTTTAAAACTAAGTTATTTTTTTTAAAAAAATTGAAATGTTGACAACCTTTTAAAATGTATTTTAAACAATTTTATTTAAAGAATATAAATAAAAATTACTTTCTTGATAAACTTTTTTTTTTCTCTAGTCAATTCAAACTTTCTTTTACGTGCTCTATTTAACATATAGATTCTTTCCATTTTTTTTTCTTTTTATAATAGCACTCAATTGTATGTTCAAAAGTGTAAAATATATTACTTTTCTTATTTGCGCTCCCAATCACTAAATTTTTTAAAACTAGTCATATATATATATATAGACGTACTCTATAGATACAGATACACATACGTATGAATGTATGCATGCATGTATATATGTAGACAAGAAGATTGATGATACTTTAAAAAGTTAAAGACTTTATTTGGTAACCATTTTATTTTGGGTTTTTTATTTTTGAAAATTAAGTATATTTTCTCTCTATTTCTAAGGATGATTTGCATCTTTTTAAGTACAATTGTTGAATTCTTAGACATATTCCAAAAATAAATGAAGAAATTTGGAGTTGAAAGTTGTGTCTACGTGCTTAATTTTAAAAAACAAAAACTTAAAAACTAAGGCCCCATTTGATGACCATTTGGTTTTTGTTTTTGTTTTTGAAAATTAAGCTTATTTCATCCACATTTCTTACAATAATTTGCATCTTTCTTAAGTACAATAGTTAAATTATTTGTCAACTTCCAAAATCAAAAGAAACTTTTTGAAAGTTACTATTTTTAGTTCTCAAAATTTGTCTTGGCTTTTAAAACCATTGATGAAAAGTAGATAACAAAGAAAGAAATTTAGAGATAGAAATAGTATCCATAAACTTAATTTTAAAAGACAAAAACAAAAAACAAAATACAAACGGGGCCTAAATCGTTATAAAACGGGTATAAGGTTTTTTTTATTTCACTTGTGTTGTTTTTCTCTTAATGATCATAAACTTTCCCAACGTTTTCACGTAATATTGTTGATCCTAATTAAAGTTTATGGATACACAGTTTCAAATATAAAGTAATCAAGTCCAAAATATTAGTAAATATAGTGCAATCCAAAAGATTTTGTAAATATAATAAAATTTAGATCTAGTTCTTGGTGTTTATTAGTGATAAACTATATCAAGTATTGGGTTCTATAAGTAATAGAGTCATCACTAATTAAAGTCCATTAGGAATAGAGTTTGCTATATTTATAATTATTTAAAATATTGTTCTAAATTTAATTATTAATCCCGAAAGTATCATCCATTAGAATAGATTATATTATTTGGTTTTTGTAACGGTAATAAACTTCTGTTTTAAATATCATTATAAGCAGCTAGTACAAGACAGAAGCCCCAATCCCGGAGCCTCACTTCCCAATCTCGAAGTGCTTTTTCCCGTGTAAGTTCTTACTTACTCCTTGTTCATTATGAATGATACGAACAAAGGGATGGTTGCAAATATAGCAATAAAACTTAAATTATTAATAGATATAGCATAATTTAAAAAATTACAAATATAACAAAATTTATATAGTCTATCAATGATAGACTACATCGTTTGTAGAAGTCTATCAACAATAGACCTTATAATTGATAGATTTTGCTATATTTACAATTTTTAAAAATGTTGTTAATTATTTATTACCACTAAAAATGATATCCATTACAATTACCCTTACAAAAACCTAACTTATAATGAAAAGTAAAAATGATTCTTTCTTTTGTGTTTGGTTTCAATCAGTAAAACTTTTAATCTCAACTTGAGCTTAGTTTGTTTTAAAATATTATAATTTTACTTTTTCTGCATTTCAAAATGTTATACTCTTTTTTACTAATATTAGTGCAAAGCCTACTAAGATTTCGAATAGGTTTGCACCATTTAACATTTATTTATATTATTTGTTGATACTGAAATTCGGATAGGAAGAAAACGAACATTACTTTCATATGACAGCAATAGTGAATTTGTTTAAGTGGAGAAAAAACATAGCTTGAAAAAAAAAATATACACACTAATGTAACACTATCACACATACTCTGATGCTTAAGCCAAAGAATGAAAAATTTTTGGAAGCATATAGAATTTGAGAGTGGAATTCCAACTACCTCACAAGGAGTTAATGATGATGTGAGTTTATAGGAGAATTCACCTTGAGTTCATCTTAGAATTATGATACAAGTTTTTCCTAATCTAAACAATTTTGGATTAAATTTGATTAGGGCAATAATTACTTGTTATTGGATTTAAATGACCCATGTCCACTTTTGGACTTATTTTTCTGATTTTCTTTTCTTGGTATTTGGCCTATTTTGTCATACCTAAATTTACCCATAGCAATACCCCGATTCATATGGTTTATGTTTTGGGTCATTATGAGCTAGACATATAGGGAGTCTAATTTGAGAGCATAATTTCTCTAATTTGTGTTGCTAGCTTCATATAGAGTTTATAGAACTGTTGAGAAAAAAATCACTTTATCTACCTTCAAAGTTGAAGAACACAATTCTCTTACAATCTTCTAAAATAACTAAATTTCCTTGCAAAACTTCCAACTAAAGAAGGAAAGAATGACATAATTGTCATCATACAAAGGATTATTCATCAAAATTCTCATGATTTTATCCTTTTTTTTTACGACAACTACGGAATGGGAATTAAACCTTTGACTTCTAGAGATGAAAGTCATGTCAATACCGTTGAATCAAACTCATTTTGACATGATTTTAGCCTATTATTCCAGCTCAAGTTAGCTCTCAAATTAATGAGTTACTGATATCATTATAGGTTTCACTTATAGAGTATTGGTTTGATTATTGTGTACTCGTGATCTTGGTAAAATATCTGTTGTAGCAGTTATAAAGATAATAGTTTTGGATACCAGAAATATAAATATAATTATCTTCTTTCCTTAGGTAATATTCTTGGAAGAAAACCTTAAGGAAGACCAAAATTATTATATGCAAATCAAAGTTTATTATCATTCTAACTCTTTTTGTTATTTTAATATTGCAGGTGAAGCAGTTATTTAGACGACGTAAGTTATAAAGTTTCTACGAAAAATATGATATTTTTTTAGTTCAACGATGTACAAATGGATTGTCATTAGTTAAGTTTTACTCTTATTGACTATTGTAATAGATTTTTGTGAGTAGTTATCTTATGTCCCAGTGTTTGGGGTATAGAGTTGAATTTATATGTCTGCGGTATCTGGTACAATTTTTTGAACTCTAAATAAAATTCTTTTATGATTAATATTTTTTTAAACTTTTTTATCCAACATATCCATTTTCGTTTGAATTAAATATAGATTGCAATTCTTTCCTTCTAATTTTTACCACTTTTCATTCTTTCTTTTGTTCTTCTTTTGGGTAATGAACAACAATTAACCCATTACATTTCTTACAGACATAAGGTTAAATAAAATAAGGAACCAAATAGAAATCAAAACTTTTGATTCCTAATTTTTCTTCACGAATTTCATCATTAACATCATCTTCTTTTTTTTTTCTTTTCTTGTTATTGCTCGATATTTTTACTTTGTCATGATTTTTTTAATTGAATCTCCCTCATCATCTTAGTAGCCAATGGAATGTCATCACATTTATTCAACAATTTCACTTTCAATTCCTTCAAATCTGGAGGATTATCTGAGAACAAATCTACATTTTTTACTCGTTCTTGCTAGGAAAAAAATCTTCATTTTATGGTTTTTTTCTAGTTATATGGTATATGCTTAACTATATACATACTTTTTCAAATATTCTTAACACTCATTTGATATATGAATAGAATTAAAATGTATAAATATTGCACTTAATGTAAACAAAATACTATTATTTATGTAATTGACAATCCTACAACATACATTAACAATCATCAGTTTTATAATAGTCGGAATTAGTTATCAAAATTGATTTTCAAAGATGATTTGCTGAAGTTTCTAGTCGGAGGTCGTTGTCGAAGCATGAAAGGTGGTATTGGAGTTGGTCGTCGGAGGTAGTTTTTGTAGCTTGAAGTTGGTCGTGCGAAAGGTTGTCGTCGAAGTTGATCATCAAAGATGATTTTCGCCAGAGCTTTGTAGTCGGATGTGGTTGTTAGAGTCCAAAGTTGGTCGCATAAAGGTGGTATTGTAGTTGGTTGCCCGAATTTGTCATTGGAGATGGTTGTCGAAACTTGAAGTTGGTAGTTGGAGTTACTCGCTTGTGGGTCGTCATCGAATGTCATTTTTTTCAAAGTTAATAGTAGGAGGTGTTTGCCGGAGCTGGTCATCGGAGTTTGTTGTCGGAGGTAGTTGCTAAAGCCTGAAATTGGTCATTGGAGTTGGTCGCACACAACTAGTTGTTGGAGCTGGTCGTGGGAGTTGTCATCAGAGGTGGTTGTCAGAGCTCGGAGGTTCCCGGAGTATGACAACGATAGTCACTGATAGTGGCCAATAGGTGGAGCCGTTGAAAATATTGAAAGAAGGGAAAGTTGGGGTCGGTTGGTAAAATATACCAACTCAAATCAACCAACATTTAAAGTTGGTGGACCAAGCATTGAGTTAGTATATTATACCAACTCAATTAAACTCATGTTGGTGAGCCAAACACCTCATTGGTGTTATTGTATCGATGATTAAGTATCCAAAAGTTTAACTTATCCCAAATATGTGGAACCAAATACTTGAGAGGAGCAAATTCTTTGTACATACTTTCTATATGTTTTCCTTTATTTATTTTCAAGATAAATTTCTATGGCTTGGTTGTTTTTGGTTTTCTGCTTTTTAAGAATTGAAACGAAAAACATCTTCGATAACATTTTTTTTATTTTATTTATTTTATCTGGTCATCAACTTGAGTTAGATTGAGTTGATAAATTACCAACTCAATGTATTTTCCAACAACATTGTAGCACCCTAGTTTAGAAGGGGCATATAGATCACATTCAAATGAGAGAGATCTTGAAAATATGAAAGTATGGTTAAGAAGGTTACTTTACTACAAATATCAATAAAGTGCACCATCTGTTTCAGTGGCTCAATCATATGAACTCCAAAGCTATGCATGCTTAGCTTGAAGCAATTTCAGTTGGGTGACCTCTTAGAACTTTTCGCATGAAGCAACTGAGTGAAGACAAAACATGTTGAAAGGACCCCATGTAAATTTATGGGATAGGTTTCACTGTTGGAAATAGTTCAAGTCAAGCAAGAATGATGTTGTTAAATTTCAAGGGATGCAAGAGAATGTCAGGGTCATCAGGTGTAGAATCCTAATTCAGATACTGAGCCTTAAGGCATTATAGTTTGTATTAGAGTGAAACATCTCCCACTAAGATGTGGCTTTCGTGGACGAACCAAGCATAAGCTGGTCGGCCTATAATACCCGAGTTTTGAAGGATCCCAAATTGAAGGGAACCATGAGTGAAAGCAAGATTGCCTAATTCCAATTTCTCATTGAATGTAGTTTTTACAGTAAATAAAGAACAAGATATGCATTTATATAAATGGCTTCCTGGGTATTCTCAAGCAAAGAACCCAGGAGTGGTGGACTTTGACTATTCTAGAATGAAGGAAATTGATTTGAGTAGGGAGGAGGAAGAGTTTAGAATGTTTACCAACAATTCAAAACTCACAGAATTATTTCTATCTTTCTCACAGTGTGCGTGTAACCAAGAAGGAGACTCTCTCCTCTCTTTCTAAAGCAAAAAATACAGCAACCACCCACTTACTTAGGTGGAGAAAAGAAAGGGAGGGAGTCTTATTTTAAATTAAAATAACATTTGATATATATATATATATATCTTTTATCTCTCATATAACATTTAATATAAATAAAATTTATATTAAATTTAACAATTGTGAATCCAATTCATATAATTAATATTTGAATCATATTCAAATATGTATTTCCTCTCATTAAAATTATAATGTATCAAATACATTATAGTAATTATATCACATATAATTAAAATAACTTAATTATATCATATATAATTAAATCCCTCTATTAATTTGAAGAATTCAAATTAATCCAAATGCTGATTCTCATTTAATCCTATTGAGCTACTAAGGGGACCTTATGAACCTGTAGCTTGAAGTTCCAACGGTACATGAATAATTAATCAAACTTATTAATTAAATTATTCACCATCTGTTAACTGTCGGATACTCCACTAAAGACCGACAACTGCACTTTTTGCACTACATATATATTTCTATGTCCATTGGATATAACCAATCAAAAGTATGATGACACTTCACAAATTGCTCGTAAGTACAATTAGGAGAAGATTACCGTTTTACCCCTTTAGTTACATCTAACTCCTTAAGTACCACTAATCCCTCTAATGAATAATGGATCATAGTCTAACTATGACTAAACTTCTCTTGGGTCAGAAGATGGTGTGGTGATAACTTGTAGAAATACAAGTTATTTATACTGTTCTATTTAGATATTGCGGCTAAAAGAAAGAAAAGTTGCGTCGATGTATGGAAATTGGCTAAGAAATGCGATAATTATAAATTGTCGTCAATACATCCACTGACACCATTGCGATGGTAGAAACGAATGTTTCAGTTCTGTTTTACAGGAAATCAAGTCACCGCATGCATTCATGACTTAAAGATAAACGGAACAATGCATCTACATCGCATTGCGCCCGTCACTCAATAATGAAGAGACGATCAATGCAATGACGGCGCATGCGACAATCGATCAAGAGCTTTACGATCAATGCAATTTTCACCGCATGCAGTAATAAAAAAAAACACCGCATGTGGGAAAACAATCGAAGATGTAAAGAGCAACGCAATTGGGGAGGATTTTGACTCGTGTACAACTGACTGTTGTGCATTACTGACAGGATTGATTACGTAACAGAAGAAATATTAACTCCACCATTTTAGGAACTGCCTTAACAATAAAGTGGAAACCACAAGGAAAAGAGTCAAAGCTTCGCCTATAAATTGCTTATGCAATTCCATTGAAGAAATATATTCGATATTGGAAACTTGAATACTGATCTGAGAGAGAGACTGGTTGAGCGACTCATTAGAGTAGATCCGAGAAGAATCAAGAGACAAGGCCAAGAGGTGAGTCTCCGAGCAAAGATCCTTTCAATCCCCCCCGTTGAAGCTCTATACGAAGGTCATTTCTACTAGACGAGCAAGCCTGAGAGGAAAGCTCTTCTCTTCATCCATTCCACACGCAGGCAAGCAAAACCTCCATCCAGATCTGTGTCAAGACGTTGACACTCTTCTGTATTTGTTTCTATCTCATTTTCATCATTTGTACTCATCTTCTTCACTCTATCACTCACACCATGTATCAGACACTTAATCTTAGTATTAACTGTTATGATCATTACTATTATCATCTCTCTATCTATTTTCGTTCATCCATGATTCACTTTCTCCATGATGTTTTCTTAATTCCCTAGGAAATTAATAAGAATTAAGCAAGTAAATTAATTTGTGTTAAGGAAATAATTATGTTTAGCTAAAGCATCTTAGACGACATCTTCACCTGTGAGAGCAGAAGTGAAGATGCCATTCCGCCTATCGAGAGAGAGTTGGAAGAATGCGTTAACTAAAGCAAGAAATACTTCCATCTAACTAAAGCAAGAAATACTTCCAGAGATGGAAGCAACCTTGCGTTCATCACGTTCATCCCTGTTTCACTATAGAGATATGGGAACGCGGCGATCACCGAAAGGTGTACGCCAAGGGAAAGAGAAACCTAGTTACATCTTTAACGCAATTAACAACTTGCGATGTTTCTACTAATTATTCCTTCTATTTATGATTCATACCTAAAGACTTGCCATCGCATACCCCGATCCTTTGTATAACTTCACCGTTAGTCTTGAACTCAGTATCACGTATCATGTATTTTGTATCTTGTATCATGTTAGTTTAGGAATTTACCTTTTAACACACTTTTAATTTCAACGCAATTTTATTTTATCAACGTAATTTATCTTTATCGCAATTTAAATTCATGTACAAACCAAATCTTTTATTAACTGTAAAACCGGTTGCATGTATCACAAAAATAACGCATTAACGAAAACAATCCTTGTGTTCGACCTTGGATTATTCTGAGAAACTTGCGTTGGAATTATACTTGGTTTCAATGCAAGGAAACGTGTGACATGCATACTACATACTACAAACATATAGTTAACAACGCATATTTAGAAGTAGTATCGCATAAAGTGTGCATGAGCAATAACACAACATAACAATCCATCTTCGTCACCAAGTTTATGTTTTTAACGCATATACTTGTTCAATCATTCACATTCATATTTGTCCACATGCTATAAGATTAGATATAAAATTATATCAACAAGTTTATGGCACCATTGTCGGGGACATGAGCTTGTATGATTCATTCTTTCATCAGTAATGTGCATAAACTATAAACCATTTTTATGTCAACATGTGGCACCACATTGTTCAAGCTCCGGAATCAGCCCTTAAAGAAGCAATTTATCTACTTACCCAACTTCGGGGAAGAAATGAATTCCTTTTTGTGTAATTGTGTTCTCAGCTCCCTAATCAGACGAATCCCCAAAATGGTAGGGTTGTTGAGTCATTGATCTGGCTACTCTCAACCATACAAATCAATGGACTGACCACATAGGGAGTTCACAACTCACTCAGGATTCATGTCATGTTACCTATGGTCATCCTAGTTAAATGTAAGTCTTTATTATGAATGGTGTTATATAATGAGACTAATCATTTCGTGGTTCGGTCTTATACAAACTCATTTGTGTAAAATATCCCCACTCACATGTCTATACATGAATGATCAGGATCAGGTCATTTGTAACACTTTACAACAGTTGTAACACTTTACAACAGTTGTAACACCTACAAAATGAGCCATACCCGTAGTATCACTAGGATAAGGTACCCAACTTTATCCATCTACTACAGACCATTTAGGTTATTACTTAAACATGATCCACCCGTATGTCTCTACATACATGTTTAAGTTACAAGATAACCTTGGATGTTAGTTTATTTGTTTGTGGTTAATGCAACTAAAATATGAATAAAATATCATATATTTTATTAAATAGACAATGAGTTTGAATAAAATATCATATATTTTATTAAATAGACAATGAATTTGAATAAAATATCATATATTTTATTAAATGAGTTTGTTCAATACATTTACAAACTATAGAACCCTACAAGATTTGGGGTATCAACCCCAACAATCTCCCACTTGACCTAAAGCTAGTGGGATGTACAATATAGTCAAAATACAAAGTGCAAATATAATAAACTAGGGCATAACACACGCCCAATACAAATCTTCCACTTGCCCTACTCTAGACGTGGCTTGACCCATAGATTGATACTCTATAGATGACCCTCACATACCTTAGTCGTAAGGGCCTTTGTAAACGGATCAACAACGTTATGCTCCGAAGCTATATGTGTGACAATCACATCCTTTCAATGCACAATCTCTCGGATGAGATGATGCTTTTGCTCTATATGCTTCCCGTGCTTGTGACTCCTAAACTCTTGGGAATTAGACACAACACCACTATTATCACAATAAAGTATAATGGGCTTTGACATGTCTGGAACAACTTCTAGATTAGTCAAGAATTTCCTAAGCCAAACAGCCTCCTTAGCAGCTTCACAAACCGCTATATACTCAGCCTTCATAGTGGAATCAGCGATGCACCTTTGCTTGGTGCTTCTCTATACTATTGCCCCTCTGTTAAGAGTGAACACTGATCCTGATGTGGATTTCCTAAAATCTTTATCAGTCTGAAAATCAGAGTCTGTGTATCCCGTAAGGATCAAATCTTTAGAACCTACACGAGCATGTAGTCTTTCATTTTCCGTATATACTTGAAGATGGTTTTAACGGTGGTCCAGTGATCTAATCCTGGATTAGATTTATATCTACTGATTATCCCTACTGCATAGTAGATGTTAGGTCTCATACATAACATCACATACATCAGGCTGCCAACAACCGAAGCATAGGGGATCCGTCTCATTTCCTCAACCCCTTGAAGTTTCTTAGGACACTATTCCTTAGACAATATCACTCCATGCCTAAAACACAATAAGCCTCTCTTGGAGTTCTGCATTAAATATATGAAAGCTTCCTGTCAATATACGATGCTTGAGACAGTGCTAGCATTTTGATCTTTCGATCTCTAAAGATCTGAATACCTAGAACAAATTGAGCCTCTCCTAAATCGTTCATTTGGAATTGGGTCGCTAGCTAGTTTTTAACTTCGATCAGTATACACAAGGCTCATCAACGTTTGAATCAAAGTCATAAGATTTGAACGCAGTATCAAACCTTATGTTCCAAGATCGAGAAGCTTGGTTTAGTTCATAAATGGACCAATTAGGCTTGCAAATCTTTTACTCTTGACTTTGGATTATGAATACCTCGGGTTGCTCCATGTATAGTCTCCTCAAGATTGCCATTCAAAAAGGTAGTCTTGACATCCATTTGCCAAATCTCATAGTCATAATATGAGACAATGGACATGAATATTCTAATAGATTTGCATAGCAACATGTGAGAAAGTCTCCTCATAGTCAACTCCCTCTACGTGGGTATAACCCTTTGCCACTAATCTAGCTTGAAGGTTTGCATCTTCCCATCAACACCTCATTTCCTCTTGTAGATCCATTTACAACCTATAGGTTTAACCTCATCAAGTTGATCTATAAGATCCCATACAAAATTGGAGTACATAGACTCCATTTCGAGATTCATCGCTTTGATCCATTCATCTTTGTCAATATCCTCCATTGCCTTCTAGTAAGATAATGGATCCTCAACTTCATCATCAGCTACCATAACCAAGATTTCTATTAAACCCATATAGCGAACAGGTGAGTTTGCAACCATTCTACTACGTCGCGGTTCCCTCAACATTTGAGGTGGTTTTGACCTACTAGATGATCCTACTTCAATAACTCTTGTTGAGGTATTAGGTTCTTCAACAACTTTTGTTGAAGATTCGGTAGTTTCTTTGGAAATTTCATTATACACAATCTTACTTCTGGGCTTGTGCTATCTTATGTGGTCTTCTTCAAGAAAAGTAGCATTTGTCGATACAAATACTTTGTTTTCTTTAGGATCAAAGAAGTAACCACCTCTCGTCCCATTGGGGTAGCCTACAAATAGACATAATTTTGAACGTGGTTTGAATTTCTTAGTATTGGCCTCAAGCACGTGTGCTGGGAAACCCATATTCTGAAATAACGTAAACTAGTTTTACCACCATTCTATAATTCCAAAGCTGTTCTACCAACACTCTTGGATGGAATGTAGTTCAGGATGTATGCTACAGTCTCTACTGCATAACCCCAAAACGAGTTAGGTAAGAAGCATAACTCATCATTGACCGAACCATGTTCAAAAGTGTTCGATTTCTTCTTTTTGATACACCATTCTGCTGAGGTGTAGAAGATGCTGAGAGTTGGAATATTATTCCATGTTCTATCAAATAGTTCTGGACTATCAGATCCATAAACTCTCAACCTCGATCAGATCAAAATGTCTTTATCGTTCTGTTTAATGCATTTTCAACTCCAGCCTTGAATTCTTTGAACTTTTCAAAAGATTCAGACTTTTGTTGCATTAAATAAACGTACCTATATCTAGAATAATCATCATTAAAGGTGATGAAATATTCATAACCTCCCCTATCTTTGACATTCATCGAACCAAAGAGGTCTGAATTTATTCGCTCTAAAGGTTCTTTGGCCCTGTGTCCCTTTCTAGTAAAAGGTCTCTCAGTCATCTTGCCTTCAAGGTATGACTCACACACAAGTAAAGAATTTTCTTCTAACTCGCTTAGAAGCCCATTCTTCACCATTCTCTCAATCCTATTGAGATTGATGTGTTCTAGCCTTAGGTGCCCAAGTTGGGCATTTTCTTTAGGAGAAATTTTAAGTCTTTTATGTTGAGTTACTACAGTCTTAAAGATTTATGTGTTATGGATGGCGTTAGTTGCTAATGGTCTTAGCACATAAAGATTATTTTTCAGTTATGCAGAACAAATATCAACATCATTTTTAGAAATAAACACTTTATTAAAAAGAAAGTTGATATTATATGAACGTTCAAGCAAACAATTTATAGCTACAGGATTCCTTTTTAATCAGGAACTACATAAACAGGTTCTATAATAAGAAATTTGTTCTGTAAAGTCAACTGGAGACCTCCCACTGCCACAGCCGAGACGACGTGCCCAATTCTAACCCACATCATCATCTGACTAGTATCTAGTTGTCGCTAGGAACTAATTCCTTGAACTGAAGAACAAACATGGTTAGTGGTCCCAGAGTCTATAATCCAGGCAGAATCATCATTCTCCACTAAGCAGGTTTCCAATACAAGTAAATTGTATTTACCTTTCTTGGCCTTCTTCTTTTTCGCCTAGTATTTGGGGTAATTTCTCTCCCAATGGCCATCTTAATTGCAGTGGAAATAGATTCCCTTTGCAGCCTTAATGGGTTTTCTACCCCTTTCAGCAGCAACTATAGGGTTAGCTTTTCCCTTTCCACCCTTCTTCTTCTTTCACTTTTTGGTGCCGAAGGAAGAAGGTACAGGCTTAGTTTTAAAGGTTGAACCTTTATGGAACTTCTTAAAAGATGAAGCAACATTTGCTTCACCCTTCTGTTCCTTGCTTTTCATCAAGGATTGGAAGGTCTGTAGCTCATTGAGCAGAGTAGTTAGGTTTTAGTCAATCATGTTCAAAACAAAATTGCTACAAAATGAAGGAAACTTTCAGGTACAGATTCCAAAATGAAACTAACCTGACTGGCTTCATCAATGATCGACTCATTCATCTCCGCCATGTTGAAGTACACCATCATGTTGAGAACAGGTTCTCGAGCCCCTTCTTGCATATAGGAATTGAAGATGTGTTTCAGAGCATCATGTCCGAGTTGTACAGACGGTTGTTCGAACATTCCCATCAGGGACTCCATGATCTCACGAGATGTGAGAATGGGCTCATGCTTCTTGGCTAATACTTTATTAAGACTAGCCAAGATATATGCTCGGGCCTTATCCTTTGCCCGTGTCCAACGCTTGTAAGCTTCCTGAACGTTTTGAGGAACATTGAGAGCTAGAATGGGAGGACAATCCTCCATCAGGACAAAACAAAGACCATCGATAATCAGTATTTTATTGATTGTGTTTTTCCAACTAGTATAATTCTCTCCCATTAATTTATCCACGATGAGTAAATTTAAAATAGTGGTAGCCATATTCAAGTAATTGCTGAAAAGAAAAAGAACAAACTGTTTATGTTTAATCTACTTGCATTAAACCACTTAAGAAAACAAATCAAATTTTTAGCAAAATAGTCTAGTGTACCCTAAGTTACATCTATTTTGCAATGATGTTTCAATGAAATAGGACAAAAATCACTGTAGGGTGATCAAGTGCCCCTTCACTAAAATGAGACATTCTCAACTATTAGATAGAAACAGCACCTTGTCACTACAACTAATAGTCATCGTTGTTCGTTCAAGAATTTGTTAATATCCTTAACAATTCTTGTAAGTGTAACCCCTCATTTTAGGTTCTAGAGTTCCACCCTAATAAGCCAACCGTAGGGTCAAACCGATTGGGACATGAAACTAAAGTAACCCTATCCATTTTCTTGAGATTGAATAAAGTGTCATGCAATACTGCCATCCTTTACCCACGATGCCACGAGGCGATGCATGAGACTTTATTTAACCTAATGAGAGAGACCGAGGGATGTGTTGTCACACGTCCTGCTCCCACTTACTATAAACACTCTCTCCATTCACATTGTTATATACCTATCCAAATGCCACCCGTCGGGGGACACCCATGGTGCCTCGAGGCCGAATGTAGATCTCATGGTGTGAATTTACAAGGAGAAACGTGTAAAGGATAAAATGAAGTATCATATACCCCATTTTCCTCCCACTGAGTGTTTTACCTAGATTTAATTAACTTAGAAAAAATTTGGCTACTGATTTCATCTAAGTGTTTATTTAATTTGCTAAAAAACAACGCTTGTCTTTAATGATTAACCAATTTTTCTTGAAATCTCATTAAAGTCTTTAATAGACTTTGATCAAACTATCATGTATGTAACAAATCTATCTAATTCACCTTTCTAGGTAGGTTCCCAGATAGGGGTGCGATGTTTCCATCAACTTAAGTAACTCAGCCTAGCCAGAACCTGCCTTAGCAAAAAGGTCCCTTATAAATACATTTGTTACATATTTAATCTTTTATTAAGAATCAATTTAATCTTATTAAACCAATTAAAAGATTAAACTAAGATTTCCAATCTCATTAGAAATATGATCTTAGGTCTATCTCAATCATGTTTTAAAAACATTTGTAAAATATGATTATAACCTAAGGTGCGTAAGCAACTCTTAATTATTGATTTTAATTCTAGTTTCATTTCATTATAATGATTTTAAATAAATGAAACAATTAAAACATCCATTGCATGCTTGACATACTTCAGTTAATCATAATATTTATAAATTAATCTAAGGTAATGTCATGCTTCATTCAATCTCTGTTCATTACTAATATATATAACAATTGTATAACTAGGTAATGAATCATACTATAACATACTTTTGATTCATTCATTCAACCATATATTATAAAAATTATAATATAAATGATGCACGAATATGCTATAAATGCATGCATACATATACTATTACATTTATACTATATGATGCATAAACATGCTATACAATTTAAATCATGCATATACATATATTATATCAATTATAATATAAAATGATGCATGAATATAGATCCATAACCTATGATGGGTTTTACAACTATATAACATACAATATGACATATAATTAAAAACATACATCATATGTATATTTAATACTAACAGTTAATGGATCGGGATAGGACACCTAAAAGACACTTAAAGGCTAATTATTGCAAGAGTAAGAATCATCTGGTTCAAAACAAGTGAATCAGACCTTAAACCGCTCGAACCAAACCGCCCTTCAACGAACTCTTTGCAGTGATCACGCAGAACACTTGTTGTGAATGCTGCAAAAACTTGCTGCACAATCTTGTAGCATTAACTACACGATTTTTTAATAGCAAAAGCTACAGACCATTTAGCAAAAGCTACATGATCATGTGGCAAAAAGCTACACGATCCTATAAATATGCTTTCTTCTTCATCGAAGCAGTGCATTTAATTTCTTCTTTGAAGCTCCCCGAAAACAGTACGTGCGACTCCAAACAAAAAATACAGATTCTATAGCAAAATTATGCCCAAAATAAGAGTCTTTAAAATCCAAATTTGTAAACGAAAGAAAGCCTTAAAACTAAGTACCTATCTCGAAACATCCATCAACAAAAGCACATTCATATTGAAACCAATTATCGCATGAACTTTAAATAAAATGTAGAGTAAAACCCACCAACACTATAAAAATCGATTAAAAAAATGGAATTTGGGATCAGTAATCTAGAAACCTAGCTCCGATACCAATTGAAGGATTCCAAATTGAAGGGAACCATGAGCGGAAGAAAGATCGACCTAGAAACCTAGCTCCGATACCAATTGAAGGATTCCAAATTGAAGGGAACCATGAGCGGAAGAAAGATCGACCCAACTGCCATTTTTCATTGAATATAAGTTTTTACATTAAATAAAGAACATGATATGCATTTACATAAATTACAACATGCTTTAACAAAAGAAAAACTTAGGGTTTCAAAAACCCATACCTTTAAAGACTTTCTTCAAGAATCCCCCGAACAGTATATGAACACTACCACAATGGCTTCCTTGGTATTCTCAGGTAGAGAATCCAGGAGTGGTGGACTCTGACTATTTTGGAATGATGGAATTCAATTTGAGTAGAGAGGATGAAGAGTTGAGAACGTTTACCAACAACTCAAAACTCACAGAATTATTTCTGTCTTTTTCACAGTGTGTGTGTAACCAAGAAGGAGACTCTCTCCTCTCTTTCTAAAGCAAAAAATACAGCAACCACCCACTTAATTAGGTGTGTATGTAACCTAATTATATGTTATATCAAATATAACATATAACCTATAGTAATATTGTATCACATACAATATAACATATAGTTTCTTTTCTCTCTCATATGCCATTTAATATAAATCACATTTATATTAAATTTAATAATCATGAATCCAATTCATATAATTAATATTTGAATCATATTCAATTAATTATTTTCTCTCATTAAAACTATAATGTATCAAATACATTATAATAATTATATCACATATAATCAAAATAACTTAATTATATTATATATAATTAAATCCCTCTGTTCATTTGAACAAGTCAAATTAATCCAAAAGTTGATTCTCATTTAATCCTATTGAGCTACTAAAGGGACCTCATGAACCTGTAACTTGAAGCTCCATCTGTACATGAATAATTAATCAAACTCTTTAATTAAATTATTCACCATCTGTTAACTGTCGAACACTCCACTAAAGACTGACAACTGCACTCTTCGCACTACAGATATATTTCTGTGTCCATTAGATATAACCAATCAACAGTATGACGACCCTTCACAAATTTCTCGTAAGTATAACTAGGCGAAAATTACCGTTTTTCCCCTATAGTTACATCTTACTCTTTAAGTACCACTGATCCCTCTAATGAACAATAGATCATAGTCTAACTATGACTAAACTTCTCTTGGGCTAGGAGAGGGTTGTTACTGGGGTATAGTTTATGCCCTAGTTTATTGTAATTTTGTACTTTTTTTGTATTGTACAATAGACTCTCTAAGCTTTAGGATCAGTAGGAGATTGTTGAGATTGATGTCCTAAATCTCTTGTGATCTCGTACTTTGTAAACTTTTATAAACATATTATTGTTTATAAAATAAGTGTTATTTTTTAAGCATATACTCAATCCAATAAACTAAGATCTAAGGTTATTTCATGTAATTTAAACAAGTATGTAGGGACATACAAGTGGATATTGTTTAAATACTAACCGAAACGGTCTTTTGTAGATGGATAAGATTAGGTACCTTATCCTTGTGACACTACAGATATGACCCGCTCTGTAGGTGTTATAAGTTTTGTAAAGTGCTACAAATGATCTGATCCTGATCATTCAAGTGAAGATATGCGAGTGATGGTATCCTATACAAAGAGTTTGTATAAGACCGGACCATGAAATGATTAGACTCTTTATATAAAGCCGTTAATAATAGAGACATACATTTCACTAGGATGACCATAAGTGACATGACCTAAATCCTGATTGAGTTGTGAACTTCTGCTCAAAAAGGCGGTTCTTTGATTTATATGGGTGAAAGTGGCCAGAATATCAATTGAACAATCGATTTTGGGGATTCGTCTGACTGGGGAGCTGGGAACACAACTACACAAGATGAAATTCAATCCTTCCCAGTGCAGGGGCAAGTAAATAAATTACTACCTTAAGTGCTGATTCTAGGTCTTGAACATAGTGGCCAAACCCTCTGACGATGACTTATTGTTCATTAGAGAAATCAGTGGTACTTAAGGAGTTTGAAGTAACTACAAGGACAAAACGGTAATTTTGACCCAGCTGTACTTATGATTAATTTTTGAAGGGTCATTGCATTGTTGATTGGTTACATTCAATGGACACAGAAATTTATCTGTAGTGTGAAGAGTGCAGCTGTCGGTCGTTAATGGAGTGACCGACAGTTAATGGATATTGGAAAATTTAATTAAAGAGTTTAGTTAATTATCCGATAGCATTGAAACTTTAATCTATAGGTCCATAAGGTCCCATCTATAGATCAATAGGGATTTCATTAAGAATTAATTTTTTATTAATTTGAAGTGTTCAAATTAATTGAGGGAATTAATTATATATGATATAATTAATTAAGTTGATTATATATATGATATAATTAATATAATATATTTGATACATTATAATTCAAAGTATTATGAGAGGAATTTGAATATGATTCAAATATTAATTATACGAAAGAGATTCAAATACTAATTATATGATTTTTATTGAGAGGAACTAAAAATTTGGATATGATCAAAATATCAATTAATGGATGAGATTCATATAAGTGAATTTAATAGAAATGTGATTTATATTAAATGCCATGTATTGTTGAGAGAAAATAAAATTTATAGGTCATATTGTATTTGATGCAATATAAAACTATAGGCTATGTGTTATATTTGATATAACATATAGTGTATATATATATAATAAAGTAGTTAATATATATATATATTATTATTATTAATTTAATTGAAATTAATTAAAGGAAAGGAGTTACAACTCCGTCCCCCTATTCTTTCAATTAATATACATGGGATTCTAGTGGATGAGATTTTGATCTTCTTCCTCAATTCACTCTGAGGGAAGAGTTCTCTATGAAAAAACAGAAAAAGAGAAGAAAAAAGTTCTTTTCTTCCCCCTCTACCTCTCCATCTTCTTCCCTCTTCCAAGGATTCAAGCAAAGCCCACAACTGTTACTTGAATCCTTTATCCCAAGAGAATATAGAGGGTTCTCAAGTGGTGGTGTACCTCTTGAAGAAGGAGACCTGCGTGGAGAAGGTGTTTCGTTCGTGGCTTGTACGTGGGAGTTCTTGAAGAAAGGGTTTTTCAAAGGTAAGGGTTTTTGAAACCCTAAGTATTTTTTTAAAGCATGCTATAATTTATGCAAATGCTTATATTCAATTTACTGTAAAACTTATATTCAATAAATATTGGAATTTGGGACGATCTTTGCTTCCGTTCAAAGGATCTTTTTCGAAAATTTCCTTCAGGGATGTGGCGCCACATTGTTCAAGCTCTTAAGGGAGCAATTTATCTACTTACCCCGATCTTAGTGAAGAAGTGAAGTTCTTCTTGTGTAGTTGTGTTCCTTGCTCCTCAATCAGACGAATTTCCAAAATGGTAGGGTTGTTGAGTCGGCAATCTGGCCACTCCATATAAATCAAAGGATCGTCCTCATAGGTAGGAGTTCACAAGTCACTCAGGATTCAGGTCATGTTACCTATGGTCATCCTAGTGAAATGTAAGTCTCTATTATGAACGGTGTTATATAATGAGATTAAACATTTTGTGGTCTGGTCTTATACAAACTCCTTTGAATAGAATATCCCCGCTCACATGTCTATACATGAATGATTAATATCAGATCATTTATAGTACTTTACAACAATTGTAACACCTACAAAATGGGCCATACTTGTAGTGTCACCAGGATAAGGTACCCAACCTTATCCATCTACTACAGACCATTTAGGTTATCACTTAAACATGATCCATCCGTATTTCTCTGCATAAATGTTTAAGTTACAAGATAACCTTGGATGTTAGTTTATTGTTTGTAGTTAATGAAACTAAAATATGAATAAAATATCATATATTTTATTAAATAGACATTAAGTTTGAATAAAATATCATATATTTTATTAAATGACTTTTTTCAATACATCTACAAACTATAGGACCCTACGAGATTTAGCACATCAACGCCAACAAGTTTAAGAAGGGAACATAAATATACTGACATCACATCCAAATGATAGGAATCTTAAGGATATGAAAGTATGTTAAAATAAGTCAACTTTTTACTTGTTTTGTTTGTAACCATTAAACTCACTTTATTTAACAGCTTTATTGCATATAAAAGGAATCAGGAGTGAGATGGAAAGGGTATGAGTTTATTTTGTAAAATCTCTACAAGAATTGAAAGAAATAAAGATGTTTAAACCTGCTTTCACTACAAAAAATAACCCTTATGATAGCCTTTAAGCATAGCATTTGGAAAAATAGGCTATGAAAAAGAGACAAAAGAACGGTTGTAATTTTTGGCTTAAAAAAATATTGCCCGTGCCTATTTTAGAAAAATTTTCCCCTTTCCCTCGCTACACTTCCCTTATTCCCCCTTCCTCCTTCCCCCTCCTCTTGTTCCCGTTCCTCTTTTTTCCTTTCCCCTTTCTACTCCCTTCCCCTCAAAGAATTTTTTCAACCTTTCTTCTTTTCCTTTCATTTTGTAATGGTTGTAGCCCTGTTGAGTGCCCTTATTACACTGACTAAGTTCTCTTATGCCACGAAATCGAGGTGGTCTACAACCTCCATGAGTATCACACTGAAGTTTATCTCTACCTCCGCCATCATATATGTCGTAAGACTTCAAATCTTTCTTGATTCTTTAGGTTTTCTCTCTCAATTTCTCTGATTCCTAAGCGTTTATCACAATTGAAATTTTGTGATTTCCCTAACTTATCTTATGACAAAGAAGTCGAACGAGTTGGGTTCCAAGGCCAATGAGCTCGAGGCTTCTCGAGCATCTTCTTTAAAGAAAATCGTCGTTAAGAGAAAAAAGTGAAATATGAGCAGAACATGTATTTCATGTTTGCTTCTTTACATTGCTTCCTGTTCCCAACTCCAGTGTTGTTATTGCTATAAGCTTTGAGGAAAGTAGTAGCAGAACTGAAGTTTGATGGGAGTGTACTTCGTATCCTATGGAACCAAATTGGTACTATCCAATCATCCTTTTCAGCTACGTTAATTTTAGATTGATTACATTATTTAATGGTTATTTTCTCATTGAAATTCACAAAACTAATTATGAAAATGAATATGTTTAGAACATATTATTGAGTGAGCTATAGAAATAACACATTCAATAACTTTTTTGTTATGAAATCAGCAATTAAAAAATTCAAAAAATAGAAAACGTAAAGGGAGATCGACACAAAAATTTACGTAGTTCACTAACGATGTGTTAGCTACGTCCACGGGGCAGAGAGAGAATAATATAATTAGAGAGAATATTTTTTGAATACACAAATGACGCATCTAGAGTAAGAGAGTTTATATAGTGCACTACTCTAAATCCTAGGACCATAATCGTAAATATCTACAAATAAATAAATATTTTAAATACAAATTCTAAATAGTTTATATAGCGAGACCCCCATACCCAAACTTCGATGTGCCAATAAAAAAATTCAAGGCATTCCAACAAATCTCCACCTTCACTTGAATTTTCTCCCAGATATCAGATGTACCAAATTCAACATAAATCAACATTGCCAGACGTACCCAAACTTCTCCCTCATGCCTCAAAGTGTTCCACAAATAGGGACCACTAACAATTCAAAACATCAACAAGTCCAAACAATGTTGGAACTTGCTTTGTGGAACCGGTTTGGTGAACATATCAACAGGGTTATCAATAGTGTCAATTTTCATCATTTTAACTTTCTGTTCACCTCTTAAGAAGTGATATCTTACATCGCTGAGCTTAGTTCTCTCATGATGAACTTTATCCTTGGCTAGGCATTGCACTCAAACTACAACAATATACAATAGCTTGGTCATGACGCAAACCAAGATCACCAACTAACCCCCTCAGCCATATTCCGTCTTTGGTAGCTTCTGTCAAGGCCATGTACTCTGACTCAGTAGTAGACAAAGTAACTGTATGCTGTAAGGTTGCTTAGAACCACCCAGAGTGAGCACATAGCCAGTCATAGACCTTTTACTGTCAACATCTCCAATATAGTCAGAATCAAAATAACCAATCACCAAGCACTTTGTGTCATTCCCATAAATGAGACCAACAACAGACGTATCTCTAACATAACGAGAAATCATTTTAATAGCTTGCCAATGTTCCTGCCCACGTTCACCCATGAACCTGTTTACAACACTAACAGCATAGGCAAGATCATGTCTAGTACAGACCATAGCGTACATCAAACTTCCCACTGTACTAGCATAAGGAACTCAAGACATGTAATCCTTCTCAGCTTTAGACTGTGGTGAAAGCACATATGACAAGCGAGCATTTGCAGCACTAGAAGTATCTATAGGCATAGCTGATGACATACCAAACCAGGACAATATTTCCTGAATATAGCCTTTCTGTGACAAGAAGAGCTTATGTTTATCTTTTCCCTATAAATCTCCATACCCAAATCCTTCATATCAAATTCAGCACTGAGAAGGTTCTTCAATTTTAGAATGTCAAACTTGGACTTTGCAACTGTAAACATATCATTACATATAAAAGTAGATAAATCATTGAACTATCATTAGGTTTGTTGTGATATACACAAAAATCATATGGATTTCTGTTATAGCCAACTCTAACCATATAGCTGTCAAATCGTTTGTACCACTACCTTGGAGATTGCTTTAGCCTATACAAAGATTTCTTCAACTTGCAAACATAATCTTCTTGACCTGGACACTGAACCCATCTGGCTGGGTAAATCTCTTCCTCCAACTCTCCATGTAAGAAAGTTGCTTCACAACTAGTTGCTCAAGTTCAAAATTCTAATGTGCTACTATAGCAAACAACACCCTGATAGAACTATGCCTAACCACTGGTGAGAAGATCTCATTATAATCAACTCCTCCCTTCTGTATGAACCCTTTAACAACAACTCAAGTTTTGTATTTAATGCCCTTTGAAGGTGATATTCCCTCTTTTTTCTTGAAGACCCATTTACAAGTCACAATTTTTCTCTCCTTAGGTCGTTTAACTAATTCTCAAGTCTTATTTTTGTCAAGAGATTCCATCTCATCCCCTATAGAAGCAAGCCATTGAGCAAACTCACTACATGACACAACTTCTTTATAGGTGGATGGCTCATGAGGATCCACCTCTTCAGCAACCTGCGGTACAAAAGTAACCATATCTTCAAAACCATACCTCACATGAGGTCCAACACCGACTCTTCTAGCTTTGTCACGAGCTATAACTTGGTTGATCTACTTGTGACCTAGAATTCTCAGGCAAAACAACTTTTGATGTTTCAAGTTCTTGTTGCACATCAGTTTCTGTAGTAATGTGTTGATCTTCTCCACATTGATGTTGTATTCACAACTGAATTGAATTGCATCTTCATCTTTTTATCAACAATACGACTTTATCCCACATCAGTAGACGTCATAAAAAGCTTCACAGTTGAGTTAAACATAAAATTTTCATCAAATATCACATTCCTACTAAGTATAACTCTATTCTCAAAAGGTGACCAGACTCTATATCCTTTAACTTCGTCTCTAAAACCCAAAAATACCCTTTTTAGCCCTCAGTTCTAATTTACCCTTGTTAACATGATAGTAGACAGTACAACAAAAAACTCTTAATAAAAAATAATCTAAGGCTTACCAGACCATACCTCGTAAGGTATTTTATAATCAATAGTCGTGTAAGGTTAACAATTGATCAGTTAACATGTTGTATTTACTGTGTCTGCCCAAAACCTTTTAGCCAACCTTTCATTAGAAAGCATGTATCTTACTTTCTCCAACAACGTCTGATTCATACGTTCTGCAACTCTATTTTGTTATGGAGTATCCCTGACAGTGTAATGACGAAAAATCCCCCTAGCTTTATAGAACTCATTAAATTTAGATCCATAGAATTCCAAATCATTATCAGTTTGTAGCCTTTTAATATTTTTCCCATTTTGATTTTCAATCAATATCTTCCACTGCTTGAATTTTTTGAAGGCTTCACTTTTATGTTTCATCATAAAAACCCAAGTCATTCTTAAGTAATCATCAATTATAGAAATAAAATACATGATGTCTCCAATAGATTCAACTATGGAAGGTCCCTAACAGTCTGAATGAATATAATCAAGTGTTCCTTTTGTACGATGAACACCTTCTGGAAACTTGTTGCAATGAAGCTTCCCAAATACACAATGTTCACAGAATTCAAAATCATGCACCTTCTGTCCATATAAAAGATCCCTTTTTGACAGAATTTGCATCCCTTTTTCACTCATATTGCCAAGTCTCAAGTGCCGTAACTTAGTCAAATCATCCTTGTGAATGGCAGACGATGCAACACATCATAACCTGTTATTGTGGAACGTGATAAGAAATATAGTGTTCTACGTTTTATGCCTTTCAAAACTCCTTTAGAACCCTTGTAGACATACATTACTCCACCTTTACCTTTAAAAATATAACCCTTACTATCAAGTACACTAAAGGATATCAAAATCTTCGTCATTAATGGAACATGCCTAACCTTATTCAAAATCTTCGTCGAAAGCCTCATACGACGGGGGCAAAGACGTCAACAAAATTAGGGCATCATCATCATCATTAACCTGAACCTCTATGTTACAAAGATCTAATAATATTTTATTTAATTGATCAAGATGATCTCGTAAAGATGTACTTTCTGCATACGTAGATGATACAGATGTTTCTTCATAAACAACTTCTTAGTTAAAGATTTCGTCCTTTAATGACTTTCCATCTTCAACCAAAGACTTGCAGTAGTTTTTTCATCAGCGACCCCGATGATGACGTCATCAGCCAAACATAGCATGATTGTCGAATGAACCTTCTCCTCAAGAGTCTGCCATTTTTCGTCATCCACGCCAACCATCTTTGACTTATCAGTCAGTGATGCCCACAGCCTTTGTTGCTTTAGTAGGAATCGCATCTTGATTTGCCATAAACCGAAATTGTTCCTCATAGTAAATTTGTCGATCTTTATGGTTAGGTCAAACATCTTCAATTGTCGAATAAATGCGGAATTTCAAAAAAACCTAATGAGCATCTGATACCAGTTTGTTATGAAATATATAATTAAAGAATACAAAAAATGGAAAATGTAAAGGGAGATGGACACAAAAATTTACGTGGTTCACTGACTATGTGTTAGCTATGTCGATGGGGCAAAGGGAGAATAGTATTATTAGAGAGAATGTTTTCTGAATACACAAACGTCGCCTCTAGGGTTAAAGAGTTTAGATAGCGCACTACTCTAAATCATAGGGACATAATCGTAAATAACTACAAATATAAATAAATATGTTAGGTTGTTTGAGACCCCCGTACTTGGTTGTTCGAAGCACCAACAAATAAATTCAAGGCATTCCAACCTTTTTTGGGTTTCTTTTTCTTTCTAGGAATGGTACTCCAAGGAAATATTTATTTGTACCTCTTGCAACAGCACAATTGATGTTTTTCTCCTCACATTCCTCCCACTTCCATTGAAGGTCTTGAATGCATTTTCTGTTTTTTTTTTTTTTTTTTTTTATAATGATGTTAATAGGCAGTTAGACTAGATTCTGTGAGTTTGTGAGATCTCTTTCTATGTTTTATGTGTTTGTTAAAGATGCTGTCATATTATGATTGTGAAGAGAATGGCGTCGGCAACAATGCAAGACAATATGGAAGAATTTGCAAACAGTACGTAGTCTCAACTCAGTGTCTTCAGGTTGTACATTTCAACTAAGTTGCCCTGAATCTGATGTTTTTAGTTGCAATTTTCTCTTATTCTTCTAACATCAAAGATCGAGATAATAATGAGATAAGAAAGCCTTTTGATTGTCAGCTATAGGATTTATGTCTACTAATCATAGGTTGTTGGAAAATGCATAATCTGACCACTAGAAACATTCATAGATTTTCTAAATCATTATTGTTCATTGATCTAAGTTCAATGCCCTAATTTTTATGTTAAGTTTGTTCTTTTCACATATTTACCCTTGGAGTGGAGTAAAGGGTAATGCAATACTTGAAATTAGGTCGTATTCTCATTATTCTATAGAGTTGAATGATATCTTTTAGTATTATTTGGTTAAAGAATTATTATTTACTTCAGATATTCCACTCATGCTCTTGACACAGATACAAAAAAGTGGTAATGGTAGTATTTTGTTACTTTAATTGAATTGAAACGATGAGAACTTTAATTATACATAATATTTTGATTGGAAACTAACGTGGTTGGTAGCATCAACTATTTAAAAAAATATTGGTGTCAAGAATTGCATTTTAATGTGTGTCTTTAATCTTACATGGCATGCCAACAACTAACCCACAAGAATTGCTTTATGCTATATGTTTGCCAATCTTATTTTGAGTTCTTGATTTGTATGCTTACTTTCTAGGAAAACATGTGGTACCGATATGCTTCTTTTGCCAAAAGAAGGTTGAGTTTCTTCTCAAAAGTGGTAAAAAAGAAAAAAGAAACAAGATTGGAAACATTGGATAGACGAAAACAGTTAAACAGTTAAAATGAGTTTTTTAGACATTGGTTCATCTAGCGAGCAATAATATGAATTTGGTTGATGTTCTGTACCAAGTTTATGGATTGGTTGGTGTTTGCTATTTTTAGCCATGCAACTTCTACCTTACACAATATTTAGAATGATGGTTATTCATGTTAGGGACATAACCACTTGATGAGTTTAAATAATATTATTCTTACTTAGATTTATTTTCCCTTTTGAGTTTTATTTCTTGGTTTGGAATTTCATTTATTTTAGTGTGTTATCTAGACCTTAGAATCCCATGCTTTAGACTCTTTTCCTCTCTACTCTCTTTAAAGTAGGTTCCATTTACTTAGATGCAATATGTTAGTGACTACATTGGTGTTGTGTTTCTTTTTTTTTCTTTTGTGATAATAGAGCAATGTCAAAGTTGGCGTCCATACAAAATTGGACGACGTTTTTCTGACCTACTAATTGGAAAGGTTTTGATGAGTAACAAATTTTCTCTAACAAAAAATTGAGTGAAATATGAGATGGATTAGATGGTTTTTGATCTTTTTGAACAGTTCAATTCAATAAATGTTTAGCTTGCAACTTTGATGGGTGAAGGAATTCATAATTTTTTTTATATAATATATTGTAAATGTTTTTATAGATTGATGGAATGAGGCTTTGCATATGGACATATAAAAAAAAATCTTATAATAGTGGCATACAAATGACATATAAAAATCATAATAGCTTAAAAAAAATGCTATTATAAAGTTATATTAGATTTAATAAGTAATGCTATAATATATTTTCGTAGCAAGGTAAATATGCTTTGTTTTGGGTTCTTCATAACATTCAACATATACTATAACTTTTTTCATTAGCTATCGTATTTGTTATTTCTTGTGGTGTTTGCACATTGGTTGATGGCTTCTTGCTGAACCACATAACTTTGTGTTCTTTTCTTTCCATATACTTCTTGTTTTTGTTTTGCATCATCTTCTACTTCAATCCAATCAACCATCTTTTTCTCCTTATTCATACATTTGATAGAGTAGGAGATCTTTGTTTTTGTTTGGGCATTTGACATTTTAAAGCCTAATAATTGGTATTAGAGCCATCAACAAAATAAGATTAAGATTATTTGAAGAGCAAAAAAACATAGAATTGCATTCTTGAAAACAAAGAATGACTACTGCAAGATTTGAAATAGAGAAATTTGATGGGAGAAGTAATTTTGAGGTGTGAAAATCGAACATGAAAGTTTTTCTTGGACAGCAGAATGTCTTTAACAATTACAAACCCTTAAAGTTTCCAACCACTCTACCTAATGTGGAAAAGGAGACTACGGAATTCAGCATATGAAGCCATAGTTTTGAATGTCTTAAGATTGTTTTAAGGCAGATTGTAAATCAAAAAACAACCTATGAACTATGGAATAAATTAAATGAGATTTATCTCAACAAAGATCTTCCAAGTAAAGTTTTTTTTTAAGGAAAAGTCTATTCACCAATTGAATAGATGCTGCAAAAATCTTTAACAGAAAATCTAAATAATTTTAAAAGGTTTTCCTCATAATTTAAGTCAATGAGAGATAACATAGGTGAAAATAATGAATCATTCTTTTAAACTCAATGCCAGAATCTTTTAAGGGTGGCTATGCAGTATTGAAGATGTTGATGCTAAAAATTGCACCAATGATGAATTTATATTTTCTCGAGGAAGAGTAGCCCATTATTTTGCAAAATAAACAATTTTGGACACCAGTTTGGTGTTATCCCACATCTATCCCGACACTCAAGTTAGAACTAGGTTTGAAAATGATTCAAGTTATAGAAAATAAGCCTGAGTTTTTAGCATACCTCTATTCGATCACAACTCAAAGATTATATAGGTCGACCTCTTAGTAACTGAAGCTTGAATGACCTTTACTCTTTAGTGCCACTTCCGAGCTTCTCTTCAATCGTTAACAATTCGAGCCATCATTGCTAGAGTCCCTACATGTCTCAGTCATTCATGTGCTGACATTTGGATGAACTTTTGGTATTTGATTATCCATTGATTAATGAGTCATTAAACTTATTATTTTATTATAACTCTTTATTATAAATTGATAGTTTAATCACATAAAACGGAAATGGACATTTATTAGTCTCCAAATCAATTATCTTAAAATGGGTTTTACTAGCACAAATATATGGGTCATGCATGGTTCATGCATGTCTAAGCTATACCAAAACTCTCTCACAATACACTCAAATATGGTCTTCATATGCCCAAGCCATGCAAAATTCCGTACACACACATATATATATATATATATCTTGCACGGAAAGATCCATCAAAACTTCCTTCGTGCATGGCCAAAAAGGCCATGCAATCTCCCTCCCTCAATTGAGCTTAAGCCCAATTGAGGCTTCACTCAAATATGGGGTCGGAAAATTGTCGACTCCTATTTCCTTTTTCTTTTATATATATGTGTGCATGAATTTCATCATTGAAATCATGTGGTAAGAAATAAATGCATGAATTTCGTCATTGAAATCATAATTGATACGAGAAAGAATGCGGTGATTAAATAAAGTAATCAAAATTCAATGATGGCGTCAAACTAAAGAGGATGCGATAGTAGAATTTAGCAATATTAAAATGAAATGCGAGAAGTGCAAAATTGAAGTAAAATGAATCAAGGAAAGACACAACCCCCAAATTTGCTCTATTGCCCGCATCATCTTTGATCGCATCATTTCTTGCAGTAGGCTGATTCCTCGATTGCGATGGGCTGATTCCTCGATTACGATGGGCTGATCGAACTGGTCGCATGTTTGAGGTTATCGTGTAGTGCCATAGCAATCGTTCACTACGATCATTGCTAAATATCAAGAGGGTAAAAAATATGAACGAAAGAGTTGGTAGTTTTAAAGAGTAGTGGTTATACAAAAAGTAAGATAAATTCATAAAAGAAAAATATCAAAAGGATACTGAAAACAAGATTCGTCCCTGATGAGTTTGTGTTGCTTATCAATGCAGGGACTACACTTTTCTTTTTCATTCCGGATTTCTCAGTCCATGGAGGTCTTTGCACGATGAAAGTCTCTTCCATGATATATCTTGACTCTTTGTCCATTGACCTTAAATGAGTTGGTCCTTTCTTCATTTGTTAATTCGACTGCACCGTGCGTGAATACTTCTTTAATCATAAATGGTCCGCACCAGCATGATTTCAATTTTTCCAGAAAGAGTCGTAGCCTAGAGTTGAATAACAAGACCTTTTGACCAACCTGGAGCTTCTTTTCACACAGTCGTTTTTCATGCCAACACTTTGTACGTTCTTTGTAGATCTTGGCATTTTCATATGATTGAAGTCTCCATTCGTCTAGCTCGAGCAACTGAAGTTTTCTCTCCTCCCCTACAGTCTTCAAATCAAAGTTAAGCTTCTTCGTTGCCCACAGCGCCTTATGCTATAATTCCAACGGTAAATGACATGTCTTCTCAAACACCAACGCATACGGGGACATGCCTATAGGTGTTAAATAGGCAGTCCTATATGCCTAAAAGGCATCGTCAAGTTTCTGGCCCAGTCATTTCGTGAGGGACTCACCACCTTTTCTAGAATCCGCTCGATTTCCCTATTAGACACCTCGGCTTGGCCATTAGTCTGGGGGTGATATGCGGTGGCAACCTTTTGATGGACATTGTACTTGAACAGCAGTTTGTTAATGATGCCATTGACAAAGTGGGAGCCTTCATCACTTATTATGGCACGTGGGGTGCCAAAACGAGTGAAGATGGCTCTCCACAAGAATCTGGAGACTGTCGCCACATCGCTTGCGACCATTTGATGGTGACATAATCGACGACTAACATAATGTACTTGTGACCATTTGATGGTGGAAATGGTCCCATGAAGTCTATGCCCCACACGTCGAAGAGTTTCAATTCTAATATAATATTCATCGGCATCTCATTCTTCCATGAAATGTTTCCCGTGCGTTGGCACTTGTCGCATTTTATAGAATAGTCTCGTGCATCCTTAAATAGAGTCAGCCAATAATACCCACTTTGTAACACTTTTGCTGCTGTGCGTTGACCTCCGAAATGTCCGCCATAGGGTGAATCATGGCATTGATAAAGTATGCACTAAAAAGCAGTCTCTGGCACACAGAGTCGCAAGATCTGGTCTGACCCCCTCTTGTAAATATGTGGCTCATCCCAGTAGTAGGATTTACATTCATGCATAAGCCACCTCTTTTGGTGGGCTGTGTAATTTTTTGGAAACTGCTCGCAAACCAAGAAATTGATAACATCTACATACCATGGTAATTCTTCAAGTTTGAACAACTGCTCGTCTGGAAAGGATAAGTTCACCTCCGACTGAATGTGGTCTACTTCCAAATTCTCTAATCTCGACAAGTGGTCAACGACTTGGTTCTCCATTCCCTTGCGGTCAATTATCTCCATGTTGAATTCTTGGAGGAGGAGAACCCATCAGATTAGCCTCAGCTTTGCATCTTTTTTGGTTATTAAATATTTGATTGTCGAGTGGTCGGTGTGAACTATAACTTTGGATCCCAATAAGTAAGATCTAAAATTTTTAAGCACAAAGATTACCGCAAGAAGCTCCTTCTCTGTGGTAGTGTAGTTTGCTTGGGTGGAGTTCAATGTTCTACTCGCATATGAGATAAGGTGTAACATTGTGTTTTCCTTCTGTGCTAACACTGCCCCCATCGCATAACCGCTAGCATCGCACATTAGCTCGAATGGCTTTGTCCAGTCGGGTGCGATCAAAATAGGCGCGGTAATTAATGCATTCTTCAGTACCTTGAATGCATTGAGGAACTGTGAATCAAAGTCAAAAGTTTTGTCAGCCTCTAGCAACTCACTCAACGGTTGAGCTATCTTAGAGAAATCCTTCATAAATCGACGGTATAATCCTGCATGTCCCAAGAAACTCCTTATAGCCTTCACATTTGCTGGAGGTGGAAGTTTTTCAATGCCCTCAATTTTTGCTTTATACACCTCTAGCCTCTCTTTGGAAACCTTGTGCCCGAGCACAATTCCTTCATTAAACATGAAATGGCATTTCTCTCAATTCAGCACAGATTTGTCTCTTCGCATCTTTTTAGTATCTTCTCCAAATTTTTTAGATAGACTTTGTAAGTTTGCCCCTAAACTGAGAAATCATCCATAAAGATTTCTACTGAATCTTTGAGATATTCAGAGAAGATTACCATCATGCACCTCTGAAACGTGCTTGGTGCATTACATAATCCAAATGGCATGCGGCGAAAAGCAAACGTTTCGTATGGGCAGGTGAATGTGGTCTTTTCTTGGCCTTCAGGTGCGATCATTATCTAGTTGTAGCGCACATATCTATCAAGAAAACAGAAGTAGTCATTTCCTACTAGTCGGTCTAGTATTTGATCAATATATGGCAAAGGGAAATGGTCCTTCTTCGTCGCCGCATTAAGCTTCCGGTAGTCCATACAAATTCGCCAGCCAGTGATGGTCCTCATTAGTATTAACTTATTGTTTGCGTTCGGGACTACCGTCATTCCTCCCTTCTTGGGCACGCATTGCACGGGGCTGAACCACGTGTTATCGGCGATTGGGTATATGATATTGGTGTCCAACCATTTAATGATCTCCTTTTTTACAACCTCCTTCGTCGCAGGGTTCAGTCTACGTTGAGGTTCGATAGACCTTTTCTGGTTTTCTTCGAGACAAATTCTATGCATGTAGTATATTGGGCTAATTCCTTTTCTATTTGCTACTGTCCACCCGATTGCTTTTATGTACTTCTTCAGGATGCTGAGCAATGCATTTTCTTGTTCTTCTGGTAGCGCAGAGGATATTATTACCAGCAAGGTTTCATTTTGCCCAAGGAAAACATACTTAAGAGGACTTAGCAGAGTTTTCAGCTCCAAGGTAGGTGGTTGTTCTAAGGAAGGTTTATGTATTTTTCTCTCTTCATTCAAATAGAATTTTTCTTCATTGTTGATTGTCTCCGTGATCACATGGCAAGTTTCTACGGATACAGTTGCATCCTCTATTTCATCTTCTTCTTTAGACTCCGACTCTTTATCGCAACTATTTTCATTGTCAGATTCTGATACATCTTCATCTTCTGGATACTTCATCGCCCTTATGATAAACCTGAGCTTCTTCCCATTTATATTCATCGTGATCTCTCCTTTGTGCACATCAATTTGAGCACAACCAGTAGATAAACATGGTCATCTCAATATGATAGGCACATCTTTGTCCGCCTCATTATCTAGAATGATGAAGCCCGCAGGTAGAATGAATTTATCAATTGTGACCAAAACATCCTTCAACTTTCCCTCAGGGTGTACTAAGGACCTGTTCGCTAGCTGGAGAGTCATTGTCGTGGGCTTCAACTACCCCACATTCAACTGTTTGAAGATTGAAAGGGGCATTAAATTTATGCTGGCCTCAAGATCGCATAGCGCTTGACCGATGTAGATCCCGCCAATTGAGCAGGGTATCGTAAAACTTCCTAGACGCATCTTCGGTGGGATTATAATATTTAATTTTTGCGTTAATGTCACTATAGCGAACTTTCCTATGCTTCTTTTCTTTGACACCATATCCTTCAAAAACTTGGCATATTTCGGCATTTATTCTATCACTTCTGTAAATGGAATGTTGATGGGTAGCTGTTTTAACATTTCCATGAAGGATGATATTGAACTTCATCATTTTGCTTCTTCTTCAGTCTTTGTGGGAATGGTGGTAGCTGTACCTTCACTGTTCCATGTTCTAGAGGCTTAAAGTTGGACGCAACTTCTAGTTCCATCATCTCAGGCTCTTCCGATTCATCTTGCGTCAACGGTTTCTTTGATTCCATCGCATTTAGATTGGTCCTGCTAGGATCCTTCTTTTCTTCCACTATCATCTTTCCACTTCGCAAGGTGACTGATTGGCAGTGCTCTTTCCCTGTGTTCCCCGGGTTGCGAGGGAGCTCAGTTGAGCTTGGCAAGGTCCCCTGCGATCTATTTTTCAGGTCTCTCGCAATCTGTCCTATTTGGATTTCTAGATTGCAGATGAAAGTTGCCTGGTTTTGGAGGACTGTCTCATTCTTTTCAATGAATTGTTTTAATAAGTTCTCTAGAGAGAATGATGGCGTTGCTTGCAAGTTGCTGACTTGTTGTTGTTGTTGACCGTTAGTTCGTTGGAAAAATCCTGGCGGTCCTTCTTTTTGCACCATAGGTTGATATCCTTGTTGTTGGTTATTTTTCCAAGCAAAATTAGGGTGGTTTCTCCACCCAGGGTTGTATGGATTTGAGAAAGTGTTGTTCTTTACAAAATAGATTGACTGCGGGTTCCGTGGGTTGTCATAAATCGAATGCGATTCTCCACATGTAGCACAACTCGTGCTTGTCTGTTCCATTTCGTTGACTTATCCACTTTGTGTTCCATGGTTGTTGATTGCGATGCCCTGTAATAAATTAATCATCGCATTCATTTGATTTTGCAACAATGTGATGGCACCGTTATTTGCATTACCTTATCTTGGTTTTATTTGTTGATCGCTATCCTATAATCTTCATGATTTTTCGATATGCGATCAAGGATATTCTTAGTCTCATCATACGTTTGATCCAACAAATCACCTGCTACTGCCGCATTGGCAACTGTCTGCGATGCAGAATTTAATCCATGATAAAATATTTCCATCTGAAGACAGTTTGATAATCCGTTGTGCAGACTCGCACTAATCTCTTAAACCTCGCCCACGCATCGCTGAGCGATTCATCTTCTTCTTGTTCAAAATTTGTGATTAACTTCCTCCTTCTGGCATTCTCAGTAGGAGGGAAATACTTCTTCATGAACTTCTCGACAACCTGCTCCTACGATGTTATCTCCCCTGGTTCGAGGGAATATGCCCATTTCCTTGCATGATCACATAACGAAAATGGAAATAGCGTGTCGAACTTCTTCAGCGGAGATATTCGAGAATAGAAAAGTGTTACAAATTTCAATAAAACTCCGGAGATGGGCATGCGGATCTTCGCCACGCCTTCCACCAAACTGTCCGGCTATCTAGATCATCTGTAACATAACCGACTTCATCTCAAACATTTATCCATCCAAAACTGGCTTCATGATTCCTGGGGAGAAATCATACAGGTTAGGTGACGCATAGTCCCAGATGTGTCTATTGCAGTCATTCGCCAGGAGGATAGGGTTTGCCATAATTTTGTTTGCATTTGCGGCTCTTTCTTCTGGTTGTTCCGCCATTCTGGGAGTTCTTTCTTATTGTTGCTAGCGGTTGTTTCTCTGTCTTCTACAGAAGGTTCTTTCGATCTCTGGGTCATAATTGGGCTCAGGAATGTGTCCTTCGCTCATGCAACGCCTGCTTCTTCCCTTACTGAAGGAATGGCAATGCACAGAGGTCGAAAGCTGCAAAGAAAATCAAAGATGTTTACTGTTAGCGCAATATATACTGCTGTAGTCCCCGGTGACGACGCAAAAAATTTGATGTGTGAAATTAGTGATGCATTATGGTGTGAGTTGTGGTGATGTGGGATATACAGTGATCATGGAAGTTTTCCTAACAAGACCCAAGTATAAGCCTTATTAGGTTTCCTAGTGAGTCTAGGGTCGAACACAGGGACTACTAAGTAAGTATGTGACAGCCACTTTGATTCTCTTACAGTAGCAAAAACAAATGAGTTGGATAGTATTTTGATTAAGATTTTTCCTATGCGATGGAGTTGAACGAAAAGTTGATGAAATCGAGAGTTACAATGAGTATGCGATGAAGAGGTTGAGAAGGGGTTTAGCTAGCAATTCCTAAGATTATGCATAGGCTATGCGATCATGCTACACACAAATAACAGCACGTCATCTCTCAAAGCATAATGCCATAACTCCTATTTCTAGGACGCAGGCGATGTATACGAAAAAGTCGATAGGACTTATGTCTAAGCCTTTATTCTTGTCTATGCAATGATGAATGATACACACATAAAACAAGGTGACCGCATACAATCATGCCTATTTCTAGGGTGCATGCAATGTATTAATAGTAATAGAACTTATGTCTAAGTTTCTATTTCTTGCATATGCGATTCTAATTTGGCTCTCTTAAGCCTAGATTCTAATTTGACTCTCTCAAGTCTAGATTCTATCTTTAGACTACTCGCTCAAGTATCTCTAAAGGGTGAATGGCGGATACATAAGACAAGATGATCGCATAAAATGTAAATCTTAAGTCATGCTAGCTAAGTACTTCTCAATCCATTCAGAAATTTAGCTACTCATATGAAATATGGAGAGATTGAACATAGATTGAAATGAGATTTTCATTTTCTATAAATAAAGTACTGAATACAGAATAGCAAGTGGAATTTAGAGATAAGAAGCCCGGTATGCAATGTCTTGCTTCCCGTGGCCTTTTACACTATTCTTTTTCACTCAAACTCTGTTATAGATGTATATTCTTGATCCCGCAAGTGTTGGTCCTCTCTCATTTATAACGCTTTCTGATAGTCTCTCGATCTGTCCGAGAATGATCTCTCGGCTTCCTCGTCTCCTTGTTCTTCTCCATTTTCTAAGTATATGTACGAGTATGTGTGTGAACGGACTATTAACTCTATAACTTTTTAACTTGTTCCTTCTTTAACAATGTTGGCCTTCGGTATTTATAGAGTTCAAGGTGAAGCAGCCTTTCTTGCTAATGATTACAATGATGGGCGGTCATTGTAAAATCCGAACCCTAATTACTTTAAGTAAGAGTAGGTAATATGGTGTCTTCTAATGAGTTAAATGAAGCCATGTTTTAGGAGGGATAGAGAATGGAAGCAAGAAGAAATAAACTTTCTTTGATGATGAGAGTTCCATTAGTAAATGAACTATTTGAGGTATTTTGCTAAGAATTCTAAGTAGTTAACCGGGAATTATGTCCTTTTAGGCCAAGAAGAGCTAGGAGAGGCGTATAACCCGTTAAGAGGCCAACAGGCTGTGAGTGACTATGTGATGATTTAGTGTTTTAATGATTTAAAAATCATGATTTCTTTGAAGTTATTTCTCATGCTAAGTGTTTATATGAAGTGCCAAGCAACCTGTGTTAAAGCTATTTCTCATGCTAAGTAAAGCATGTTTTCCATGGAAATTGACACGATTTAAATATGTTATCTTGTCCATATACTTTCAGCATGTTTTAGTAACTCCGTTTTCATGATGAACTAGTATGATGATTTGAGCACTAAGCCTTAGTGTTCAACTAAATGTTTGTGACTAGTAATATGACGGATATTGAAAAACAATGAGAAAGTATCCTAGCTAAGTAACTAATGTATGATGGTATTGATGTACTATGCTTTAAATACCTAAGGTTGTACATATGTTGGTATTTCTAAACATAATGAAAAGGGATACTGAAGGTAGGGAAGGTATTCTAAAGAGTTTCTATGCTATATTTGAAAACTATTCTTTTAATGCTCTTCGAGAACTTGATAGCTTAAGTGAGCCGAATACTGAAGGTAAGGAAGGTATCTGAATAAATGTACCTAAGGTGTTGATGGTACATAGAAAACACCACGTGCACGTTGGTAATACGACATCGAGGGATTGAGCAAAAGGGTTCTCCCCGACTAAGGTTGACGTTGAGGGATTGAGTAAAAGGGTTCTCCCCGACTAAGGTTGACGTTGAGGGTTAGATCTAGTAGTTCACTCTTAACTAAAGATAAAGGTAGGTTGAAGTATGGATCTCCTAGGCTATATACCGGCAAAGGGAGGCAGAAGTATGGGTCTCTTGGCTGGTAACAGACGTTGGGAGCTAGAGTGGTGTATGCTCGTTCTCAACTAAGGAATAATGACATTTAATGGTGGTTTTAAAGGTTTTGTGTACACGTTTGCTTGGTGTATTTTAGTTCCAAAATTATGTTTTCGAGCTTTCAGTTTAAGCATGAGATTTATGTTTTTATTAAGTCACTCACTGGGCTTCTAGCTCATGTTTTCAAATGTTTTCCTTTTCAGGTAGCGGTCAGATTCCTTAAGGTTGATCTTGCTATTGCTTGCCACTGAAAAGCCCGGCTTGTTCAGAAGAACTCAGATGTATAGCTTGTTTATGTACATATGTTTTGAAGGGACTAGGGCTTTGTTAGAAATGTTTGGGTCATTTGTGAATATGTTGTTCATAGATGTTATGTCATGTCTGTATGCATGTGTTTATGAATCTTCGTAGAACTTTAAGGGAGGCTTGCTGTATGCGTATACTACTAATATGTTAAACAGGTTGGTAGTTAAGATTAGAAGTTTTTGGAGGTGGGTACTGGCAGTAGGGTTAGTAACTACCACGGTTATATCCTCATTCAGATTAGAAGGGTAATCTTGGAGGGGGTGTGACAGTCATTAATTCCCCTACTTTGATGCATCGATTGATGGTCACTAGAAATTGAATATACTTACTACAGTATGGCTTTAACGGCTTGTCAACTAAAATCGGATTCGACCGTTATCAGCTTTCCATCCCATCGTGATTTATTGTGTTGTCACCTTGATGCGCAGTCTTTATACGACCACCTTTTTAAGAAACTTCTCACGATCGCATGCGATCGCATGACTTGCGCCATCATATTTTTCCTGTACAAAATAAGTAATTAACTGCTTTTATGTGATGGGTGCATGGATCGCAATTTCTTTCAGTTTAATGCTTTTGGACATGATATTGCTTATTTTATCGTTGCATTCTCTCATTGTTTTACTTATTTGAGCTGGAATAACTTGTATTTCTAATCGTTATCAGATAGAAGCTATGAATGAGGAAATGCATTTATTAAAAGTGAATGACATTTGATCTTTAGTTCCTCTGCCTAAGGGTTATAAAGCAGTTGCCTCTAAATGGATTTTCAAACTTAACGAAGGTGCATCCTGTGATAAAAAAAAACCTAGGTATAAGGCAAGGTTGGTTGCAAAGAGGTTTACTCAAAGGGAAGGAATAGACTACTCAAAGATTTTCTCTTCAATTGTCAAAAAGACCTTCAGAAGACTTCTCTTATCCTTGGTTGCTCAAAATAACTTAGAATTGTACCAACTACATGTGAAAACTGCCTTCCTTCATGGACATCTAGAAGAGACAATATATATGACGCAACCTAAGGAATTTGAAATTAAAGGAAAGGAAAATCTCTATTGCTTACTCAACATGTCAATCTATGGGTTAAAACAATCACTTAGGTGCCGATATAGAAGGTTCAATGACTATATTTCTAGCATTGGATTCAAAAGAAGTTCATTTGACATATGTGTTTATGTAAATACAAGTTCCTATAAAGACAAAGTTTACCTACTTATATATGTGGATGATATGTTACTGGTAGATAGGTCTAAGGAAGATCTAACTCGTGTTGAAAACCTCTTAACAATGGAGTTTGATATGAAGAACTTGGGAGAAGTAAGCAAGGTCCTAGGAATTGAAATCCTAAGGAAGAGAGAGGAGTCGGTTCTAAGCATCAATCAGTCTAACTATTGTGAGAATATCCTAAAAAGGTTCAATATGAGTGATGCTAAAGCTATCCTCAACCAATTCTCCTAAAGATTCTGACCAAGAATATAAAAAACATATGTCAATCATACCCTATAGTCAGGCAGTCAGAATCCTAATGTACTTAATGATTTCTACCAGACCTGACCTCTCATATTCAGCTGGCCTTGTTAGTAGATATATGTCTAACCCAGTTAAGAGACACTGGAAGGTTACTAAATGGATCCTAAGATACTTGGTTTGCTCTAAAAACTCAAGACTAGTCTACCAAAAATCAGCTGAACCAAACTTAGAACTATATGGATATGTGGATGTTGATTGTGCTGGTGATCTGGACAAAAGGAGGTCCCTAACAGGTTGCCTATTCCTTTATGGTCCTAATCTAATCAGCTAGAAAGCAACACTACAACCTATAGTAGCCTTATCTACAATAGAAGCTGAATATATGGCTTTAACCGAAGCAATTAAAAAGGCATTGTGGCTTAAGGGATTGTCGAAAGACTTTGGAATAGATCAAACAATGGTAAAAGTCTACTGTGACAACCAAAGTGTTATCCATTTATCCCAAAATCCACAATATCACAGTAGAACTAAACACATTGATCTAAAGTATCATTTCATCTAGACAAAGTTAAGACAGGGGAAATAGAAATCTTAAAGCTTCACACATCAGAGAATATAGTTGACATGTTGAAAAAATCAGTTTTAAATCTTAAATTCGTCAAATGTCTAGAATAGGTTGATTTCGAACTTCTAAACACAGTGTAGACAGAATGGTCAGAATCAGGAAGATTAGAAGATTGCACGGCATTAGAGTCAAGGAGGAGAATTTGAAGAAATAGTGACTCAAATACCTTAGCTAGTTTAGTTTATAACTAACTTTATCTTGTAACGGTCTGTTGGTATATGTTATAAATATTACTGATCAGAAAACAAATTAGAGTAGTTCATAATTTATATTTTTCTATAAACAAAAAAAAGTTGTACGCAATCTTCAAAGTGAAAAAGAACGTGAATCTTCTCGTGGATGTAGGCAACTTGGTCGAACCACATAATCCTGTGTGTTTCTTCTTCTTCTTCTCTTTATATTCTTTTTTCGATCGACATCAATATTTCTACAAATCGCGTGAATACAATATTGTTATCAAATTGTATATATTCCAGAGTATCGAGTTGAATCGTGCATCGATTTCTTCCATCGAGTAGCATCGAGTCAGTCTTTTTTGCCTTCGAGTTGCATTGAGTAAATATCAAGACTAATCGAGTAGGGTCGAGTATAAATTAGGCCTCATCACGTTCCATCGAGCAGGAAATTCACATCAAGTATCGAGTAGAAACATATTGAGCATCAAGTATCTAACATCAAGGATTTGACAAAGCCTTTCTTAGTTATTTCTTCATCATCTCAGTATTGATCTTGAGTAATTGGGCCTAGAGAAGATTGAATAACCCAACAAGTTTTTATAGGTTTCAGAAACCTAGGAGGTAGAGTTGAGCGTTATGAGCCATTTAAGGTTAATGTGGACCAATTAGAAGCTAAAAAGAGCATACGGGCTTTAAAGAAGTAAAAATGAAGAAAATTCACCTAAAGACGCAATGCACAGCGCCACGGCACCGACATCCAACGCTTTTTCTAGTAGGCACCACATTTCGTGTTGACTCGTGTCGCGACAAACATGCGTACAAGAAGAAGCGCCACTACACTAGCTTACCAGCGCTGTTGCGCTGCTAAGTTTCTGTAAATACAAATTTCATTTTTTTTAGGTTAAGAAGGAGGAGAGTTAGGTCGTTATCGAAGCTCTGAGCTCAGTTTTGGTCATTCTTGGCAAACACCCATGAGATTTCCTTGTATTTTAACACTTATTTATATATTTCGGTATCATGATTTGGATTTAATGAACGGTTGAAGGCCCAAGCATCAATTTTGAGAATTGTTGGGAATTTTTTATAGATCTATGAGATTTTGATGTTTTTTTTTTTTGGTTTCTCTACTTCTTTTTGTTTTCCTTTCCTCGTTGGAAAGTCTAGAATGAATGTATGGGTAGATTAAGTTGACAACTTAATCATTAATAATCGTATGTTTGTTCGCTATGCTATGTATGTTTTAGATGTTGGGTTTTATGTCCTAAAGCTCATGGTTTGTAAACAATAAAATTATTCTATTAATAAATATAGATGTTACTGAAATTTAATTCGATAAGTTGTTATAGAATGGTGAATTGCTCATTTCGTTTTAGAAATAATTGAAATTCAATAAACTAAGATCCATGGTTAGTACAAGAGTACTTGAACTTTATGTGGAGACATAGAAGTAGATCAAGTTCGAATAAATAGCCAAAATGGTCTATAGTATACAATTAAGACTTCGTACCTTATTATGGGGACACTATTAGATACGACCCACTTTGTAGTTGTTACAAGTGTTCTAAAGTGCCGAACGAAGTGATCCTCATTCGTTCATGTGGAGGCACGAGAGTGGGGGTATCCTATGCAAAGAGTTTGTATAATATCGGATCAAGAAATAAGTCACTCTTACTTTATAATGTCGTTTGCTATTTAGGACTGGCTATTTCAAAGCGATGACCTAGATTACTTAACCTTAATCCTTAGGTAACTATCAACTCCTATTTATTTGAGATTATACTTAGATTTGCATGGGTAAGGGTTGGCTCAACAACATCGACTCATTAAGCCTCCCATTTCAAATGTAAGACCGGGCAGATAGTTGGGGGCATAGGGTGCAAGATAGAATTCACTCCTACCCGCTATTAGGATTAGTATAGAGATTGTTCCTTTATGTGATAACTCCAGGTCTTTAACAAGGGGCCTTGCTCTCTTATGGCCCAAGAGGGACTTAGTTTGATTATTGGATTACAAATCAATTGTTCATTAGAGAATCAATGGGGTTTATGGAACAAGGGATAATCTTAGGGGTAAAACAACTACTGACCCAACCATTATTACGACAATATGTGGAAGGTTAACTTACTAATTATTGTTATATCGAGTGGACACAATATACATAAAGTGAGAGGAGTGCAACTACTGGTTTTAGTGGAGTGATTCGGTAGTTAACATATGGTAGTTAATTTTGTTAAAGAGTTTAGCCGGTTAATCTCGAATCGTTGGAGCCAATGATTTATAGATTCATTAGATCCCCCAACTAGCTCACAAACGGAATAAACCTTATAAAAGCGTGATTAGTCAATTTGAAATGTTCAAATTCAAATTAAGGGAATTAGTAATTACATGGGATATAATTACACGTTTAATTATCAAATTAAACAAAATTGAAGAATCGAATAATATTTAAATAAGATTGAAATATTAATTACATGAATAGAGATTCATGGTTGTGGAATTGGTATTTAATTAATTTAATATTTGATAATAAATTAATAGAATTAATTAAATTATTTATTTAATTAAATAAATTAAAATTAAAATTAAAAATTTGAATATTGTGAAAATTCAAATTTAGAAAATCAATTTTGTTTTAATTTAATTTTTGAAAAATTAATTTAATTTAATTTTAATGAAAATCAATTAACTGATTAATCATTTTAAAATCAAATTGATTTTGGAAAATTTGGAAATTGAAAATTGGGTTTGGAGAAACCCACTAAAGTGGGATTTTCTCACTTACATAACAACACAAATTCTACTAAATCCATGAAGTAGGAGTTGTCCTATTAATGTGCAATCAAGATTGCATGGTCAAACTAATCTTAAACCTCAGTTTCTCAACGAAAAGAGGCATGAAAATGGTTGAAAATTTCTGAGATTTTATGTTGAAGAAGAGTTCTTTAGCTTGAGTGAAAAACCAGTCTTCTCCTTTTCAGAATTTCCTTTAATTCAAGATCATTTTGAGTCCCACAACTCAATCTAAGCTCGAAGAGAATAGTAAGGAAGATCCTTTGGTTGTCCACAAACTTTTCGATTGAAGATTGTTGCTGAATTCATGGATTGAAGAAGATCTCCAAGGTATGTTACTAAAACCCTCCTTTGATCATATGAGCATGCTTTCTTTGAGCTAAAATTGATGAATTAAAATACTTAATGGTCCTGATTTCTTCATCTGATTGCTTGCTAACTCCAACAATTGGTATCAGAGCACTATTTAAGCATTCAATTGGTGTTAATTTTAGCTTGGTGGGTGTTTTTCATAAGTAGTATGAAAATGGTGGACTGATATGATTTTTTCAAGTTTTGGCATTCAATTCTCTTTAATTATGTTGTAATTGTTGTAATTAGCTCTTAGTTGATGGACCTTAATGTATGTTTAAGTGTCTGTAAATTTGTTAGAGTCAATTAGGATGTAATTGAAGAAAGAAGCAAAGGTAGTCAACAACAGAAAACTGGAGATGAAGCTTCTGTCAGGTAACACTGCAACGCTACCCATAGAGCATTGCAACACTGTTCTTCAAGAGCCCGAGGCATAGCAATGCTGGGATGAAGCATTGCAACGTTGCTCATTCTAGCCCAGAAAATGCACGTGTGACCCAACTGGCGGTTCATGTGAACCGGTTTGGCCGATTTGTCTTAAGGAGGTTTTGTTTAACCCTTTTCTAGCTGATTCAGCCCATTTTGATGCTTTGGAGGTCCAGTTCAAGTCAATTTGTGTAGTTCAGAAGTATTTTGGAGTCGCTTTTAATTATTATTGTAATAATTTAGGTCATTTTCTTGCTTAAAATGCAAAAACTGGTCCTTATCAGTGTATGTTTAATTATTTATGCATGTGATGTATGTAATAATTAAATAAATCTTGTATGTGCATATAGTATGTCATGAAGATTTAAAATCCTACCATAGAAAGTATGTTGCATGCATTGAAAATATGTTATACGAAGTTATAATATATAAATGCTTGATGAATGTCATGGATGCAATGCATGTCTAAAGTTTTATAAGTTGTTATAAGGATGGGTTAGACATTTAAAATCCATAACAAAGATAAGATGCATGCTCGAACCAATTCTTTTAATAGTTAAAATAGGTCGTTATCTTGTAAAACTTTGGTTACAAATTCAACCACTATATAATCCTGTCTAAGGCTGGAGGTATTTAAGTTGACAATCTATGAAACACCTCCTACCTGGGGATTATGGTCGAATAATTGAGTGTTTTTAACCTAATTTTATGAGCATAAGACTGCTTCAAGCTCATGCGGCAAATAATCGTTCAATCTTAGGGTCAATATTGAATTCCGGTGCAACAACTTCACTCAAATATCATTTTCAACTTGGTCGCACAAGCTATAATATGTCTAAGATCAAAAGGGTGCCTGCGAAAACACAAATCTTCAACAAACCATTAGATGTCAAGTCCTCGACAACGATGCAAAAAACTTATTAGGGAATTAAATTGATTCTATTTGATATGCGTTGATGGTCATGCGATGATCATTCGTTTATCTGAAGAGCATGCAGAATGCGTTAATCATCTATGTGATGATCATGGGTCCTTGTCACAAGTTTTCTTGCTCTCTCGCCAAGTATAACGAGATCACAAGTTTCTCGGGATGATTCGAGGTCGAACACGGGGAGTTGCAACTAAAGGATGTTTTTAAAGTAATGCGTTTGAGGTGGTGAATAAAAATAAAAAGAAAGAAGTTGATTGCTATGCGCTATTCCTACTCCTAGCTAAACAGTCTGAACAATTAAAGTTTTACTCTGAGGGTTGGTAGAGATGCAGCAACTGTTAACGCGTACTGGGATGCATGGAGAAGTAGAGTTGGAGGAGAAAATTTCACCAAGTTATTAAGTTTGGTCGCAATGGTAATCCCAGCTTGCCACACTAACACATCGCACACCTCTCGGTGGTCAGCCACATGCTTATATCTCTATAACGCATGGTTACGTTGAGCATAAGATTATTCCTATCTCTAAGAACACACTTTTCTTAGTGAAGTCCACTACTTACCCTCTCGGGCAGTTGGTTACAGCTACTCAGCTCATAGACAAGCATTGCGATAGTGTCGAACTAAGCAAAAAGGATCGAGTCACTATACTCACGCAACACACACCTCTCGGTTGTTTGTACATGTGTCATATCTCAATGCCGCATGATTGAGTATGCGATAACTCTTGCAATTTACACTTAATTTATTGCGATAAAAGTAAAAGATGATAAAGAAGAAGATGATGACAAAAATGGCATTGAAGGAACTAAAGAGATGCATTGATTACAAAATGTATTAATGTCTTAAGCCAAAATGTAATACATTACAGAGGTAAGAGAAGAGGTGGAGGGCTAGATGTAGGAAATCTCTTGCTTCCAACAGATATGTGTCAAGACTACCGATAGTGGAATGGATGGGCGATGGAGTAGACTCTCTCGAGCTCTATCTCCGGCGAAGCTTCGATCGTCAATCGGAAAGGGTTGTGGGAATGAAGAACTCTCAAAGAATTTCTTACTTATGCTCTTGTCTGTGATCACAGGAATCTACCCAAGGCAAAAATCTCGGATGCTTTGAATTTGAGCTCCAAAGCTCTATTTATAGAGCTCAAACGTCGACAGCATTGGTAATCCTGCTTTGATTAGCCACCATCACTGATGCAGTAGGTGAGAATGTCAGCACTGCATCACGGTCAACGATCAGGAAGCACGTCAGAATATCTGTTGTACGATTTCAAAAATCCCGAGGCATGCATTCATATTCGTTCCTCATTAAGGATCAACGCATTCTACCCGCTTTTTGTGATCATACTTATATCATGGTTATTACTCTGTAGTTGCGGCATTTCATGCGATGAACTTGTCTTCATGAAGAACAACACATGCTCTCAATTCTTCCGACAACTACAAAAATAGACATTTTGACGCAAAATAACACATGATATAGGGTTAGTGGGGATTTTTAGTGCTGATCGACGCAAGCTCGTTTTTTCACATGAATCCTTAGTATTACTAACGCATTTTTTGCTTATCAACCCTCATAATTCTATGTAAAAGGCAGCAATAGCTTGTATTTCTACAAGCTATCAAAGGTCTAGAAATATTTTCATAGGAAAGAAATAAAGTCTGGAGAAAGATACGAATCCATTGAATCTTGAATAAGAAAGAACTATGAATGGTCTAGCTAATGCGTCGAAGTTGCGGTATTTATTAATACTTTAAATATATCATTGAGGATAAGCGTTGTTTTAAATTTGGGGGTAAAACTTGTAAGTATACAAGTTTTTAACCTTTTTATTGAGAACAATTGCAAACATTCTGAGAAAAATGCATTAGCTTGCTGAGAAAGTCATGCAATTACTAATATCCTGCCATCACATACCTATAAAACTGTTAATCCTTGAAAATCATAAAAAATGTTACTTTTTGAATGTAGGTTTCAATCAAGAACGAAGATAACCGACAAAGGAAACAAGACACGACCACGAATGTATAGAACTTGGGCTAACACATAACTTGGTATTGCATAGTTCCATGTGATGAGATCAGATTATTAGAATTACGATAGACGCATGGGCGGTGAAAGTCAAATGAAAAAGATCAAGTTGGTTAGTGATGTGAAAAGTTTGTGGCGGTCTAGCAAGCGGCGCGGCAGAGCATGGAATTTAATGCGAGGTGTCAGCTTAATCGTTAGAATGAAGTATGAAACCTTCCTTTTGATTCCTATAAATAGCCCATTGAAGAATTGTCTAAGTATTAGAACTTCAACCCAGAAATTGACTTGAAATTTGCTCGTTTTCCACCTCAAGTCTGCCATAACCACCACCTTAGAAGCTTTTCTTTGAGGAATTTTGGGTGAAAACTCAACTTTCCTTTCTAAAAAAGGAGGAAACGATCATCGTCACCATTGCAACTGTAGAGAAGCAGCCATCGTTGGAACCAAGGAAGTACGAAACTATAGTTCATGACTTGATATGTCCTTTATTTTAATTTTCTTCATCATTAGCATTATTATTTTGTAAAGATTGAAAACTCTCATTATCAATATGAATTTCATTACATTTTTCCAACCATCCATATTTCTCCCATTCATCATGAGCAACTAAATTCATAATGAGTTGGGAAAGATCACACTCATAAATTCGCATTCATCTTGTTTTATGTATGCTTCATAAACTACTCTAGATCAAATTGAAAGATTGCCCTAAATAGAATCAATCACTACTTGAGAAAGTAAGGGATTTTAGAATTCATTAAATAAGAGAAGAAGTAACCTTAGAATAAAGTTAATTCTCTACATAAAGTACTCATCACATGCATCCTATTGATAGGATATTGTGGCTCGACACACTAAGAAGTGAAGCTTATAATTCATGGGTCATTTGCATGAACGCGTAGAATATGCATTGCTTAGGAGATGTTAGTAGAAATATTTTTCATCTCTATTTTGTTTATTGAAATCTCATCTTGTCCCTTTGTAAGCTACTTTACTTTACATTATAATTGTGTTCGCATACTTCTCATCACCTATTGCATCATCACTTACACCGCCTGTCATTTGCACTGTAGTTGCAATAAAGATAGAACAAGTAAACCCACAAAATCACATATTTGAAAAACAATTCGCATTAAGATTGAGATAATTATTTCATTGCATAATTAGACATAATCTCGAAGTTTGACCCTGGACTCACCAAGATCCTGATTCATCTTATACTTGGGTTAATTAGATAAACAAATGCGCTCATATATTAAAAAGCATGATATAGATTAATTTTTATCGCATTATTAGGATAAATAGATAAATTGCTCCTTTAAAGGTTGATTTCAGTGCTTGAACAATGAGGCACCTTATCCTTTCCTGGCCTGGGAGGGGTTCAGTTATAGTTGGACCATGATTAATTGTTCATTATAGGGATCAGTGATACTTAAAAAGTTAGATGTAACTACAGGGGTAAAACGGTAACTTAACCCAGCTGTACCTACGAGCAATTTGTGAAGGGTCAAGGCACTGTTGATTCCTTATATCCAATGGACACAGAAATATATCTATAGTGCGAAGAGTACAATTGTTGTTCTTTAGTGGAGTGACAAATAGTTAATGAAGGTTGATTAATTTAATTAAATAGTTTAATTAATTAATCAAGTATCACTAGAACTTCAATCTATAGTTCCATAAGATTTCCTGGTTAGCTCAATAAAGACTAATGAGAACAAAATTAATTTTAGTTTAATTTTAATTGTTCAAATTAATTAAAGAGAATTAATTATATAAGATACAATTAAATAATATATGTTAATGCATTACATTAGTTTATGAGAGAAATAAATATTTGAATATGATTTAAATATTAATTATGTGAATATGATTCATATAGAAACTATACGTTAAAATTAATGTGATTGTAATTCATATTAAATTTATATAGTCGTACGAGAGAGATGATTATTTGAATGTGATTTAAATAATATTATTTATATAAATATGATTCATATAAAAACTATAGGTTAAAATTAATATGAATATGATTCATATTAATACCATAGGTTATTTGAGAGATAACAAACTATAGGTTAATATGTGATATAATATAAACTATAGGTTATATGTCATATGAGATATAATATATAATTTATATATATGTTAAAATGGTTAATATATATTAGATTCAATGAATTTGAGTTTAATTTAACAACTCCCTTTGGGATTTATTCTCTCAAATTTTTGGTTAAAAATAAGGGGAAATGGTTTCTCTTATTCTCTCAATCACATAAAAACAAGAGAGAGAAAGGATGGCCATTTTTTTTCTTCATCCCTCTTCATCTCTCTTTGTTTCCCTCTAAAAAAAATCTCTTGAGCTCTCACTCTTCTGATTTTATGAAGATTAAGTGCGAGCCCACGAAAGTCTGCACGATTCTTGTCCCTGAGATTAACGAGGAAGACCCTGTGATGGTGTCCTCATCATTATTGCTATGTCCAAGTTGATGCCGGGTTCGGGAGATCAAGAGAAGCAGTTCATATTCACGCTTTGGAGAGGAAACAAGAAGACGGTATTCTTCAAGGGTATGTGATATCCCTTTCCCTCTTCTCTATTTTCATCATAGTGCAAACATGCTTAGAATTAATTATGTTTATCCTTTAGTTTCCGTCACTTTAAATTTGTATATTTTGTAAAACGAAATTTTAGAGATAATGACATCCAATTGCTTCTGTTGTAGGGAATTCCAATCCCTTCAATCACTCCCTAAATTGTCTAACGCTGAAGACAACCTATGGCTTTAATTATTAAGAAGAAGTTAATGCCACTGGCCATGACAGTTCAATCTCGAGGGAAAGGGTAATGTCCATTTACTGTATAATGCAACACATCCCCATGGATGTTGGCAGCATTATGGCCACCGACATACAAATCATGCATCAAAAGTCGAGGGGACACCTCTTCTTTCTTTCAATAGCAAGGATGTTGTGTTTAAGGGCCATTCTTGAGATGAAAAACGAATCGGAGGAGTCTATCAAAGGCATTATCACTAACACAACCTTTCAAAGATTATTGGCACATTCAGCACTCCAGCTAGAGGCAATCAGACCAAAGCAATCAGCTCAACAATCTACTCCACTTAAAAGAAGAATGTTAGTATAAGGCGGGAGTGCAAGCTCCCAGCTCGACATTAGAGCCCGTCCTCTCCTTCCTCCTCAGAAAGAAAAATCTCCCATTCGCAGCAGCAAACTCATCCCCTTCCAAAAGAACCAAAATCCCGCCGTCTGAACAACAAACAACGCCTCTTCTTCTCCACCCAAAAGAAGAAAAGATTGAATGAACCCCTCCTACTTTGAACGTTTACCAGCACAACCTTTACCGTTTTCCCCTCTACAAGATGAGACAAAAGAAATAAGGGCCCTGAAGCTTGTGGAGCCTCTACGTCTCGTGTTGCTGCCTCCTCCAGCACCTATTGATGACCCACACGATCATGGCACCACTTCACATACTTCATCTCGGTCGCCTGTTGGTGAGACACGGTTGCCTCCCAACCACTCAAAAGATCCACAACCATCCCATCCTACCAGAGATGCACCTTGAGAGGAGTAGCCTGAAGACATCTACACCTTCTTTACTAATCATGTCATGCATTCGATACTTGACACGCTTAATCAAGTGTCAAACAACCAACAGGGCTTGACCTTTCAGAAATTTTATTTTTAACACGATAAAAAAGTGTTGGTTAATCAAGTAGAGGTGCTAAGAAAAGTTGTCTAGCAGCAAGGTGAGCAGTTTGCCCACCTTCTGCATGAACAAGATCAGATGCTACAACAGCTAGGACAGATGCAGAGAGAGCAAGTCGAATTGAGGGACTTCGTTTAGAGGCAATCTCATCGGCAAGATGAGCAATTTACAACAATGATAACGTCTTTGTTCAATATGTGTTTGCCTTAGTCATTCCCCCACCACTTCAAAGCCTCCTACAGTTCCAGCCTGACAATGCTCCTCCAGTGCTCAATAATGAAATCGATGCAAGGAGAAATTAAATTTGAGGGTGTTGTGTATTTTGGTTGTTCTTTTCCTTCCTTCTTCTATATTTTTATACAAATAGTGACCGCCCATGTATTCATTCTCATTATTATAAATGCATCACGAGTTATCCACTTTTGGCTTATGTTTTTTTTCATTTGTGCCTAGTCTATTTTTATTTACCTTTAGTTGTCTCTTCTAGTCTTGATGTGTTTGCAATGATTACTTCAATGATGATACTTATGCTAACCCTATCTTAAGATTCAAAAGTCAGGCGTTCAACTCTACATTTAGGAAATTTGCCTTAGGAAGCATTTCTGGTATTTATTATGTGTGCAAGCTTTATCTCAAACCTCTTTTACAAAATTTTCTATGACAATCATTCCTCAATTTCAGCAAAAAAGACCTTGTTGTCTTCAAAAATTTGAAGGAGGTGAGGTTTGAGCTAAATACATTAAAAAATTATGAAAATCTCCTTGTTTTTTATTTTATTCATCTCACAAAAATAAAAAAAAAATTAAGTAAAAGGAAAAACGGCATTGAGATTGGAATCTACTCGTAGTTGGATGTACGCATGACACCATTGGTGGCAAGCCAAAACGAAGGTGGGAGTCATAATCAACACTAAGTACAACTCCACTACCTAAATCGAAATAAAATTTTAAAGGAAATAGTGGAGTTTGGAAAGGGCTCTTGCTTGTAGTTGGATGTCTGCATGACACCCGTGGAGGCAAGCCAAAATGGAGGCCACTCCACTACCTTAACTGTAGGTCGTTCCACTAAAGACCCACAGTTGCACCCTTCCTATTGTAGATATATTTCTATGTCCACCGGTTAACCAATCAACAGTAAGTCAACTCTTCACGAGCTGGTTATAATTATAGTTGGGTCAAATTATCATTTTACCCTTGTAATTACCTTTAACTTCATAAGTACAATTGATTTCTCTAATGAACAATCAGTTTATAGTTCAACTATAAACTAAACCCCTTTTAGGACAACGAGAGTGTGAGACCTCATTTTGCAAGACTCAGAATCAGCCCTTAAGGGAGCAATTCTTCTACTTACCATAAAGACATGAAGAAGTGAGTTTCATTTTGTGTAGCTATATTTTCAGCTCTTTACTTGGACAAATCCCGAAAATTGTAGGCATATTGAGTCAGCAAAATTGGCTACTCTCTCCCATACAAATCAAAGGATTGCCATGATACACAGAAGTACATAACTAACTCAAGATTGAGGTCGAGTTACCTATGGTCATCTTATGAAATGTCACTCCACAATCAATGGTGTTGTAAAGAGAAATTATTCATTTCTCGATCTGGTCTTATACAAACTTTTTGCCTGGGATGTCCTTGCTCGCATGTCTCCACATGAACGATTAGGATCACATTGTTCGTAATACTTACAACTCTTACAACATTTACAAAGTTTGTCGTATCAACAATATTACTAAGATATGATACACAACCTTATCCATATACTATAGACCATTTAGGTTATTATTTGAACATGATCCACCAATATGTACGCACCCAGATGAATCCATCCCCATAAACACACACATACACACACGCGCACACATGCACATGTGTATACACGCACACACATTGAAGGAACTCTTATACAAGAGTACCTCTAAGTGGAAGCAAGATCGTTCCAAACTCATTGTGATAGAATTAACGCATTCACAATCAAACAAAATAGATATGCAATATTCAACAAATTACCGGCATGCTTTAACACTTAAATAACAAAGAGAACGAAAACATACAAGTTGAAGAACTCTTCTTCACCTTAGAACTCGTTCTCGTATAAAGACTCCTCTCACTCTTGTCGAGAATACTCAAGCAAATTGTCCACCAAAACCTGGTCGTCTACCCACGAACGGCCTCCACACGAACACAACAACAGGGAGGACCCCATCACTTAGAACCCTCGGTATTCTCGGTGTGAGAATCCAGAAGGTGTAGGCTCTGTTGGATCTGGAAGAGGGAAGAAGGAAGAGAAGATCGTATACCACGACCAAGAAGTGGGAGAAGGTTGATGTCTATCATATAGACGATGCTTGATCGTTTAGGAATCGGTACACAATCGTTTAATAAAAGGCAGGATCATTTAGTAAACGCCCAGACATGCGATCATTTAGGAAAAAGCTAGACGATCGTTTAGCAAATCCTATGCGATCATTTAGTAAGCTGTGCGCGTGTATACGATTGTTTAGAAACGTTGAGCTATCGTGTAGGCTCTCGGTTTGTTATGCGATAGACAGTATACACCAAACGTGAGTAAATGACCGACCTCTTACAAAATAAAAATGATTCATTTTATTCTTCAATTACAAAAATTGAATGAAACCTCCTACTATCACACGGTTATGGAGAAAAAGCCGGCAATTATCCCATAATTGCTAAAATTAAATAAGAAATATAATCATATTATATTCATTAACATATGGTTTAATATCACATCAAATGCAACATATGATCCATAGTCTTTTCTCTACTAGATATAAATCATATTTATACCATTTTCCTCCAAATAATGTATCTCATACAAAATGTCAATCATATCATATATAATTAACCAGTTCAATCATATCATATATAATTGAACTCCCTCTTCTCAATTTGAACACTCAAGCTGACCCAAAAACTAATTCTCAACTTGAATCTATTGAGCTATCAAGGGGACCTCATGGACCTATGGCTCGAAGCTCCAACGATACGTGAATAGCTGACTAAACTCTTTAGCCACGAGATTCACCATCCATTAACTGTCAAACATTCCATTAAAGACCGACAACCGCATTCTTCTCACCACAGATATATTTTTGTGTCTATTGGATATAACCAATCAACAGTACGATAACCCTTAACAAACGCTCGTAAGTACAGCTGGGCCAATTTACCGTTTTGCCCTTGTAGTTACATCTAACTTCTTAGGTACCACTGATCCCTCTAATGTAGAATACAACATAGTCCTACTATGTGTGGGCAGCTCTCGAGTCATGAGAAGGTGTGTGGCGCCACATCGTTCAAGCCCCGGGATCAGCCCTTAAGGGAGCAATGTATCTACTTACCCCTGTTTTGGGAAGGAGTGAATTCCTTCTTGTGTAGCTGAGTTCCCAGCTCTCAAATCAAACGAATCCCCAAAATGGTAGGTTTGAGTCGACGATCTGGCCACTCGCACCCATGCAAATCAAAGGACCGTCCTCAAAGGCAGGAGTTCCCAACTCACTCAGCATTGAAGTCATATTACCTATGGTCATCCTAGTGAAGTGAAGTCTCTGTCATGAACGACGTTATATAACGAGACTATAACACTTCATGTCCAATCTTATACAAACTCTTTGTATAGGACGCCCCCTCTCGCATGTCCCCACATGAATGATTAGGATCAGACCATCTGTAGCAAATCACAACACTTGTAACTATTCTACAAAGCGGGTCGTATCTGTAGCATTACTAGGATAAGGTTTCCTTCCTATATCCATATACTACAGACCATTTTGGTTATCTCTTATGACATGATCCACTTGTATGTCTCCACATACATGCTTAAGTTACAAACGATAATTAGGGATCTTAGTTTATTGGTTTGTGGTAAAGTAGATAAAACATTCAATATTCATAGACAAAAGATGAAGAAAATATCATATATTATACATCACAAGCATTTGTTCAAAACTGTGTTTACAAACTATAGGACATGAGAGTTTAAGGCATCATTCCCAACACACACTCACTCATATGCATACACATATGCATGTGCACACACGCATACACGCACACACACATAGGCACATGCACATACACGCACACACACACAAAACTCAACTCAACTCTGCACCCCAATATATATAGTTTTATTAATTGCACGTAAAATTATTATCTCTGTTGAGTGTATCCCATTGTTAAGGCCGAAACTCCACAGGTAGGCCCAAGTTCAACGAAAACTAGGAAACAACATGAGAAAACATACATTCAAAGGAAAAATAGAGCCTCGACTTTTCAGTCAACCAGTCAAGTTGGTAAATATACACTAATCGAGAAATAACTAAGTTATGTTCGATTTGGCACCGTGTAGTCTCGAGTGTCGCAACTACCTTGATATCATCAAAATTACATGTAACCAAAGACATATGACGAAGAAAATACCTAAGAAATAGCTCTATTCGATGATTCTAAAGAAGAAGAGAGTAAGTAATCCATCGAGGACGCTGACATTAATTTTGTGTGCTTAATCGAACTATATACTCCTTGTACTAACTTAGGCATCAGAATATGGTAGCACTACAATAAACTATGATTCCATGATATTTTAAAACTATCACAATTAAAATTCGCGACAGTTATTTTTTTGTCATGATATCCCTTGTAAACGTGTGAGCAGCAATGACAACTTTTTAAAAATGCCATAGTTAAATATTTAACAGTTATGAATAGTTGTCAACAGTGAACAATTATTGACAATGATAAACTATCATTGTCAAGTTTACTATGAGTACATATTATCATTGTCATCAGTGGACTCAAAATTGGCTAATTGCTATAGCCTCGACACCAAACTAGTGCAAAGAACCCTCATATAAATCAGCTTGGAGAACGAGACTAAACCTAGAGAAGTGGGCCAATAGACAAGCCCACGAAAGGTCCACAATGAGGATGAACGTGCAAGACTTTCTTGTACCAGTAACCTCCTTAACTCAACTCAACCCACATGCAATATGCCTCTTGTAAAGAGCCATTTGTTTTTATGGAAATATATATAATCAAAATCTTTAGATGTCCAAAATTATAAATGTCCAGAATTATAGATATCTTATAAAAACAAACCTGGTTATCTAGAGAAAATAGATATCTATAATTTCAAATATCTAAAGATTTCAATTATTTAGAATCTCATATAATAAAAGGCGCCAGCTGTTTTTTTCAAAAGAAGAGAAGGTAAACATCATGATTGGGAAAGAATAATAATAATCATCATCATCATCGATATATAATATTCTTTCAATTAAAAATCCAGCAAAACATCTGATCCGTGCTGTTTAAGTTGTTTTGTTTAAATTAAAACTTATAATAATAATAATAATAATAATAATAATAATAATTAAAAAAAAAAAAAAAACTACAGTCTTCTTTGAATTAAAAAAACTAGAAAACCTTCTGATCCAGTTCTTGCGGTGTGGTCTTTGAATATTTATTAGTAACCCATGGAAAAACTGAAGATTATTCATATATCCCATTATGTTCTAAAGAAATTTTTTTATTAAAATATTTTTTAAAAATAATCTAAAAAAATATTCAATTCAAAGATGATTCCATCTTTCACGTTCTTGTTTTGTTATATACGTGAGGACGATTGACTTGGGAGAGGCTGCCTTAAGCTGGCCTTTATAAGTAAAATATTTGGTTATATGTTTAAAATATACGTTGAAATCTTATTTTCAATCTTGCTTACCAAAAACAAAATTGTTAATTTAGACTCGTTTCATAGCCATTTCGGTTTTTCATTTTTGGTGGTTGAAAATTAAACTTATTTCTTCTCCATTTATTACAATGATTTGCATCTTTATTAAGTACAATATTGAATTCTTAACCAAATTAAACAAGAAACAACTTTTTAAGAGCTATTTTGTTTAGTTTTTAAAACTTGGTTTTTAAAACTACTATTAAAAAGTAGATAACAAATGAAGAAATTTGGAGGTGGAAGTAGTATTCATAGACTTAATTTTAAAAATAAATAACAAAAAATCAAATAGTTATGAAATGGGACCTTAAAATTATATTACCAAAAGTCATCTCAAGTCAATTTGTACTTTGTTTGAAATTTTTTTAATAACACTGCTTTATTTAAGTGAACTTAGCTTAAGAGTAATTGTCACGATCTTTCTCTTTAGATATTGGTTGTTCAATCTCTCATCTAAGCCGCCGTTGTACTAAAACAAAGCACTAAAAGCATTTATTACATATTTTTTAAAAAAACCAATTATCTTTTTGAAAAAAAAAAAATCGTTTAAATAACTTTTATTTACTTTTCATTATTTGGAGGAAATTTCAAGTTTGTTGAAGGTGAAGGATCTCATACCAAGAGTTCCATGAGCGGGTTCAGATCGCTTCCATTTCACAGTGACCGAAACACAAAAGATATACATTCAACACTAATAGTTATGCATATAAACCTAATTATCGGCATGCTCAGAACACAATAATTAACAAGGAAAGGGTTCATACCAGATGAAGATTCTCTTCGAACATCTGAACCTTAAGCAGCGGAAACCCTCCAACGGATCTACCAACACCCAGTTATATGTCGACTGCAACAGCATGATCAGGACGTACACGAACACTGTAGCAGGGACGACACCACCACAAGTGAAACCCGGATATCCTCGGCGTGAAAACCCAAAGAGTGGGCCTTGGTGAGTTTGGTAGAGGACGGAGGACAACGCATCGTGTAGACGATAAATAAGTGGGAGATGAAACTATGCTATCGTATAGCGGAAATGCTTATCGTATAGAAGAGTTACCCGATCGTGTATGAAAGGCTGAACGATCGTTTAGGAAAAACATATATGATCATTTTTCGAAAACGTGAGGTAGACGATCGTTTAGACGGATGAGCTTCCATCGTATAGGCTCTCGCGATCGCTTTCACGAATTCTTTTGGGCGCGAATGAAAATATGAATGCACGATTGTGAAAACTAAAAACGATTTTAATTTTTAATCCGCCGGTTACCATAACCATCGCAGCCCACTTCCCACGTCCGAACGTGGATAAATTAGTTAATTATCATATAACTAATCATTTAATTTAATTAATAAATATAATCATATTATATTTATATCCTATAGTTTGATATCACATATCTACTATAGTATTTTCTCCTATACTTGATATAAATCATATTCATATTTAATTATATCTAATTTCCTCAAAAATAATGTATCTCATACATTTAGCCAATTATATCATATATAATTAACCAGTCCAATTATATCATATATAATTTAACTTCCTCTTGTCAATTTGAACATTTCAAATTAACCCAAACACTGGTTCTCGACTTTATCCAAGCTACCCAGTTGACCTAACCGACCTATGGCTCGAAGCTCCAACGGTACGTGAATAGCTGATTAAATCTTTAGCCATGAGATCCACCATCCGTTAACTGTCCGTGATTCCACTAAACACCAACAACTGAACTCTTCTTACCATAGATATATTTTTGTGTCCATCGGATATAACCAATCATGAATACGATGACCCTTCACAGATGCTCCGTACAGCTGGGCCAATTTACCGTTTTGCCCATGTAGTTACATCTCACTCCTTAAGTACCACCGATTCCTCTAATGAACAATACAACATAGTCCGACTATGTGTGAACACCTCTCGGGCTAAGAGAAGGTGTGTGGCGCCACAACGTTCAAGCCCTAGAATCAGCCCTTAAGAGAGCCATCTATCTACTTACCCCTGCCCCGGGGAAGGAGTGAATTCCATCTTGTGTAGCTGAGTTCCTAACTCCCAAATCAGACGCATCCCCAAAATGGTAGGTTTGAATCGGCGACCTGGCCACTCGCACCCATACAAATTAAAGGACCGCCTTCAATGGCAGGAGTTCTCCATTCACTCAGGATTGAGGTCATGTTACCTATGGTCATCCTAGTGAAGTGAAGTCTCTGTCATGAACGGTGTTATATAATGAGACGTTAATATTTCGTGGTCAGGTCTTATACAAACTCTTTGTATAGGATGCCCCCACTCGCATGTCCCCAACACGAATGATTAGGATTAGACCATCTGTGACAAGTCACAACACTTGTGACCATTCCACAAAGTGGGCCGCATCCGTAGCATTACTAGGATAAGGTTTTCCTCCTTTATTCATTTACTACAGACCATTTTGGTTATCACTCAAGACATGATCCACTTGTATGTTTGCACATACATGTTTGAGTCATATATAGATAACCAGGGATTTTATGTTTATTGGTTTGTGGTAAAGAAAATAAAATAATTAACTAAGCAAAATCCAAGATGTGAAGTATATATCATATATTAACAACACAAGTGTTCGTACATATTGCTTACAAACTACAGGACACAAGACTTTAGGGCATAAACCCCATCAATCTCCCACTTGTCCTGAAGCGAAGTGGGGTGTATAAAAAACATAGTACAAAACAATAAACTAGGGCATAAAAGCCAAGAACAATGAAATCTCCCACTTACCCTAGTTCAGTTGCGGGCGATCCTGTAGACCCATGCTCCGTAGGTGACCCTCAAACACTGTATCAAATTGTATGTTCCAAGATAGAGACGTTTGTTTCAGTCCATAAATGGACCGGTTCAGTTTGCAAACTTTTTTCTCTTAACCATGGGCTATGAATCCCTTGGGCTGCACCATATAATTGGTCTCCTCAAGATTGCCATTCCGAAAGGTCGTCTTGACGTCCATTTGCCAAATCTCATAATAATAATAAGCTGCAATGGATAGGAGGATGCGGATTGACTTTAACATTCAACAGACGAGAAAGTCTCCTCATAGTCGACTCCCTCTACCTAGGTATAACCCTTTGCCACAAGTCGACCCTTGAAGGTCTGTACCTTCCCATCAACACCCCATTTGCACTTGTAGATCCATTTAAAACCTATAGGGCGAACCCCATCAAGTTGATCTACAAGATCCCATACTGAGTTGAAGTACATTGACTCCATCTCGAGATCCATGACCTTGACCCATTCATCCTGGTCAACATCCTCCATTGCCTTCTTACAAGACAACGGATTATCAACGTCGCCATCTGCTACTATAGCAAGGATTTCCATGAAACTTAGATAGCGAATGGGTGGGTTCGCAACTCTCCCACTACGTTGAGGTTTCCTCAACTCTTGAGGTGGAACCCACCTATTGGATGAACTCCCATCAACAACTCTTGTTGATGTAGCAGGCTCTCCAACAACTCTTGTTGAAGTTTTAATAGTTTCATTGGAAAGCTCATGCAACACAACTTTACTTCGTGGACTGTGCTCCCTTATATGATCCTCCTTCAAGAAAGTAGTGTTTGTTGAAACAAATATCCTATTTTCTATTGGATCATAAAAATAACCCCCTTGTATACCTTTGGGTAGCCTACAAAGAGGCACAACCTCGACCGTGGTTCCAACTTCTTGGGATTAGCCTCAAGCACATGTGTAAGGCAACCCCAAATTAGGAAGTGACGTAAACAAGCTTAATGCCCGTTCCACAACTCCAGAGGTGTTCTAGCAACACTCTTGGAGGGAACACAGTTGAGTATGTACACCGCAGTCTCCACTGCAAAACCCTAAAATGAGTCTGGTAAGGAAGCGTAACTCATCATCGAGTGAACCATGTCTAAGAAGGTCTTATTTCTCCTCTCCGCTACACCATTCTACTGAGGTGTATTCGACGTTGAGAGTTGGGAAATGATTCCATGTTCTATCAAATAGTCCTAGAATGCCGAGTCCAAAAACTCTCCACCTAGATCCGATTGAAGTGCTTTAATTCGTCTATCTAATGCGTTTTCAACTTCAGCCTTGAACTCTTTGAACTTTTCAAAAGATTCAGACTACCATTGCATAAGATAAACATACCCGTACCTGAAGTAATCATTAGTAAAACTGATAAAATACTCATAGCCACCTCGGGCTCGCACATTCATAGGACCACAAAGGTCAGAATGTACTAACTCAAGAGGCTCCTTGGCTCTAAAACCTTTTCCAGTAAAAGTTCATTTAGATATCTTACCCTCAAAGCAAGATTCACATACTGGCAAAGAATTTTCTTCTACCTTACTTAGAAGTCCATTCTTCACCAATCTCTCAATCCTATTGAGATTGACGTGCCCTAAACATAGATGCCAAAGTTGGGCTTTTTCTTTTGGAGAAATTCGTTGACGTTTTGATTGAGTTACAGTAGTTTTGAACATGTCAGTATTATGGAGGGAATTAATGGCTAACGGCCTTAGCACATATAAATTCGATTTCAGATTTGCTGTGCAAATAAAAACACCATCTTTATGAATAAATGCTTTATTCAAATTAATAGAAACAATGTATTTACATTGCAATAAATACTTTACAGAAATAAGGTTCCTTTTTATTTCAGGAACAATATATACATCATTTAAAATAAGAAACCTATTCTATAAAGCTAACTCGAGTCCTCCCACTGCCATAGCTGAGACCACATGCCTAGAGCAGACTCGCATCGTCATCTCGTCGGCCTCCAACTGTCGCCAAGATCTAATCCCCTGAAACGAAGAACAAACATGGTTAATGGCGCCCGAATCAATTATCCAGGGAGAATCATCATTCTCCGCTAAACAAGTTTCAAGCACAAGTAAATCACATTTACCTTTTTCTGCCTTGGCCTTAGCCTTGGCTGCTTTCTTCATCTTCAGATATTGAGGACAGTTTCTCTTCTAATGTCCATCTTGGTTGCAATGGAAACACTTTCCTTTAGCAACTTGTGGACGTCTCCTCGGGGTGACAGATGGTGGGTTAGTAGGTGCCTTCCCTTTTCCCTTACCACCCTTATCCTTCTTCCCCTTTGCAGAGTTAGAAGTAGAAGGTGCAGACTTCGTTCCTGAGGTCGAACCTCGATGGAACGTCCTGGTAAGTCCAGACTTGGCCAAAAACATGGTGGTTGAATTTTATGAAGTAGAAATTATGGATGATAAGTGTTGGTGGATTGGGTTGTGCACTCAAGTTTCCCCAGAGGAATCCAAGTGTAAATTCCTCTGAGTTTCCTAATAAGTCCAAGGTCGAACACAGAGACTTGTAAAAATAGTTGCGTTGGAGATTTTTATGAAAACTTGCGGTAACCAGTTGAATAAATAAGTGTTGAGTTGTTGTTGTGTTAATGAAAATAATAACGAATGCGGCAGAGTTCGAAAAGAGGGGGTAAATGGGAAATACGATGAATATGCGGTGAACGGGTTGAGAAGGGTTTCGGCTAATACTCCCTAGGATGCATTCATGCCTTGCGATCATGCAACATGCATACAATAGTAAACCACCTCTCGGCGCGAATGTCATGGCTTCTAAGGTTAGAACGCATGCGATAAATATGTGATAAGTCTACAGGGTTTACACATAGACTTCTATCTCTATTTATGCGATGACAACATGACATTCACACAAATATGCGACCACATAATATCATTCCTATTCGTAGGATGCATGTGATGCAAGTTGACAAACAGAGCTTATCTCTCAGTCCCTATCTCTTGTTTATGCAAGCCTAATCTTGTTCTTTCGAATCCAGATTCTAACCTAGCTCTCTCGAGACGTTAGGTTCGTTCTTTAGATTCTCTCTCGCGTAACTCTAAAGGGGTATTTTGCACAACATAAAACAATACAATCGCAAGCAATGAACTTCCTAGATCATGTTAGCTTAGTTTCTCTCAACCCATTCAACTAGTTTAGCTACTCATGCATATTAAGAGAGTGAGCAGATGTAGAAATAGAACTTCCATTGAATAGATATAAGATGAAGTACAGAATAAAAATGCAAGTATATTAAAGAGCTTGGAGCAATTTCTTGCTACCAGGCATTACACTGTTTCTACTCGTGCTTTAAAGATATTCTTGCTTTCGCGAGAGTCAGGCCGCTCTCTGCTCTTACGCCCCAAGGTTCTCTCTCGAGCTGCCTTGGACAATCGCCAGCATCACCACTCTTCTCTTGCTCCACCGTAAAATGGAAAAGAAAACTATGAACAGAGGTATGAACTTGTAATGGTGATGAGGTAATCGACTACTTAACCCATTCTCTGAAGAATGCACTTGGTATTTATAGGGCATCAAAGGTGAAAGGCGGCTTCTCTCTCCTAGTTGTGCAGATGGGACAGCTTTAATTCTTTACTGATGTGCCGGATAATTGTCACTGATAAAGCTGGATGTACTTTGTGACCATTATCGGCTGTCAACTTAATTTGGATCCGACTGCCGTCAGCTTTCTATCCCATCGATCTTAATTGTCCTTTCGTCCGGATGTGCCCACCATGTTGTAGTGATTCTTCTTGGGTGAATGTTTGTGAGCACGATCAACACAAAGTCTTGCGGTGAAGTTGCGCTCGACCAATGTATTCCTATGATCGCATTCTTTGTATTGCATTAACGCATTATTCTGCACAAAAATATAAAGATCAACTGCTTTAATGAATTGGACACATGCGACCGCAATATTATAGAACTTATGCTTAATGGACGCAATTTAACATATTTCATCAACGCAATCCAACATTGTTTAAGGATTTAGCACTATGATAACGTGCATTTTTGCCCGTTATCACACCCCCAAATTTAAACAATGCTTGTCCTCAAGCATAAGCTAAAGATTCCTTTAGCAAGTTAGCCGCAAAGTTCTTTCCCTAGATTTCTCCGGATACTTCGTTCAAATTCTATATGCCAGAATTTCCTTAAGTCTTATTCAAATCTCTTCCTAAAATACTTCTAAGTCTTAGAGATTGCAAGCTTAACTTTCAAAAGGACTTTACTGAATTCCGAAACATCGCATGATTTATTTCAAAAAGAAAATTTCCATCGGGGTGTCAAATGATTTATCCTTGCACAAAAAATTTCTTCATTGCTATTTTTTCTGACCTTGCGCCGATCCAAGTGCCTTGCCTTCATTTTGGCTTGCCCCCACGGGTGTCATGTGGACATCCAACTACGAGCAATGCACTCTTTCTCAGACTAAACTCATATCAACTTGGCAGTGGAGTTGTGGTCATTTATTTATGCGTTGATTCTAGTGACTTACTTTCGTTTTGGCTTGCCCCCATGTGTGTCATACGGACATCCAACTACGGGTAAGTGCCTTTCAACCCCTAACTTTGAGAAATATTTCATGAGGTGACTATCCTAAGATTTACGTTGACAGTAGTATATACGAAAGAGATAGAAGCATATTTTTCATCATTGAAATCATACTTGGCAAAGAATACATGCGGTAAACTACTAAAGTTATCTACTTATGATATGTTGTGATAAAACTTTGAAAAGTAATATGCAATGTGATAGCGCAAAATTTGAAGTAAGGATAAGGAAGAGTACACCCCCAAATTTAGCTTTATCGCCCGCATTATATTGACGCATCCATCTTGCGGCGATCATTCTTCGTTGGGTTACGGTGATGGAATAAGATAAGTGCTGCTTTGCGTAACATTTTCGCAATTTCGTGCCTCGATCGTTGTAAGGAAAACAAAGAGAGGGCCAAATTATTTTAAACAAAATAAAAGGCTTTTTTTTGTTAGCAATAGAAGTGAAAAGTGAAAAGATAGTAAAGTAAGGATAATTCTGAGTAGCGGATAAAAGAGCTGAAGACTTAAGATTTTCTAAAACTTTGCGTCCTTGATAAATTGCGATCATCTGATAACGCAGGGACCACCTACTTTCTTCTTTATTCAAAGTTTCTTAATTCCATGGAGTCGACTTGGTGATGCCAGTCTTCTCCATGGTATGCCTTTACTCGCTGCCCATTGACCTTGAATATGTTGGTTCCATCGTTATTTGATTCCACCGCGCCATGCGGAAGTACTTGTCTAATTATGAATGGTTGGGACTAACGAGACTTTAGCTTTCCTGGGAAGAGTTGCAGACGTGAATTGAAAAGCCAGACTTTCTGCCTGACTTGGAGGTTCTTACTGCATATACGTTGATCATGCCAGCGCTTGGTGCACTCTTTATAAATTTTTGCATTTTCATATGTGTTGTTCCTCCATTCTTCTAGCTCGACCAGTTGCACTTTCCACGCTTTCCCTGCTTTCTTCAAATCGAAATTCAGTTTCTTGACCACCCACAATGCTTTATATTCCAGCTTCAAAGGCAAGTGACATGCCTTGCCGAATACCAACGCATAAGGGGACATACCTATAGGTGTTTTAAATGCGGTCCGGTATGCCCATAACGCATCATCAAGCTTCATTGCCCAATCCTTCCACGAAGGTTTGACTACCTTCTCAAGTATCAATTTAATTTCCCGATTGGACATTTCAGCTTGGCCATTTGTTTGCGGATGGTATATGGTGGCCACTTTGTGAAGGATATTGTACTTGTGCAGCAGCTTCTTTATCTTGTGGTTGACAAAATGTGATTCTTCATCACTTCTGATGGCACGGGGAGTGCAAAAACGCGTGAAAATATTTTTCTTCAGGAACTGGAAGACTACTGCCACATCACTTGCGGCGCATGTAATTGCCTCTACCCACTTGGAGACATAATCAACGGCTAATAGAATATAGTGCTTACCGTTTGAAGAAGGGAGTGGTCCCATGAAATCAAATATTTGATTGTCGAGTGATCAGTGTGAATGAGTACCTTGGTTCCCATTAGATATGCCCGGAATTTTTCCAACGTAAGAATCACAGCCAGGAGCTCTTTTTCAGTGGTGGAATAATTAAGTTGAGCAGGGTTCAGAGTTTTACTCGCATATGCGATGGGGTGCAAAATAGTTTTCTTCTTTTGTGATAATGCAGCTCCCATCGCATACCCGTTTGCATCGCACATGAGTTCGAATGGGAGTGCCCAATCCGGCACAATCAAGATGGGTGCGGTAATCACCGTATCTTTTAAAATTTTGAATGTGTTGAGGCAATTATTGTCAAATTAAAACTTCATGTCTTCCTCTAACAACGCATGGTCTTGGTATTTTCGAAAAGTCCTTGACGAATCGTCTATAGAATTCGGCATGCCCCAAGAAGCTTTGCATAGCCTTCACATTGGTTGGAGGTGGAAGCTTTTCAATTGCATCAATCTTTGCTTTGTCCACCTCCAACCCTTCTCGGGAGACCTTGTGTCCCAACACTATTCCCTTCTTAACCATGAAGTGACATTTTTCCCAATTGAGCAATAGGTTCGTCTCTTCACATCTTTTCAAAATTTTCTCCAAATTGGCCAGGCAGACTTCATAAGTGTTCCCATAAACGGAGAATTCATCCATAAATATTTCTACTGAGTCCTCGAGATAATCTGAAAAGGTCGCCATCATGCACCTCTGGAACGTGCTTGGCGCATTGCAGAGGCCAAACGGCATGCGGCGAAAAGAAAATGTCCCATATGGTCAGGTGAATGTGGTCTTGTCTTGGTCTTCAGGAGCTATCATGATCTGATTATACCCGGCATATCCATCCAAGAAGCAATAAAAATCGTTCCCTGCTAATATGTCCAGCATTTGATCAATGAATGGCAAAGGGAAGTGATCTTTCTTTGTGGTCGTATTCAATTTGCGGTAGTCCATGCAGATGTGCCATCCAGTGATGGTCCTTTGCGGTATTAACTCATTGTTCTCATTTGGGACTACCGTAATTCCTCCCTTCTTCGGCACACATTGCATGGGGCTGACCTACGTGTTATCTGCATAATCATTTTTTTGACGACCTCCTTCATCGTAGGGTTAAGTTTGCATTGATTTTAAATGGTTTCTTTGTGGTCGTCCTCAAGAAGAATATGGTGCATGCAGTACGCGGGGCTAATTCCTCTGATATCAGCGAGTATTCAGCCGATTGCTCGCACATGCTTCTTGAGAATGCTCGTCAACGCATTCTCTTGATCTGCGTTAAGTGCGGAGGAAATTATTACTAGCAGCTTCTCATTCTGCCCCAGGAATTCGTACTTCAAATGTGTTGGTAGGGTTTTCAATTCAAGTGTTGGTGGTTCCACGAGAGAAGGTTGCGTTATTTTTCTTTCTTCTTTCGGCTCTTCTTCTTGCGTTGCGATCAATCCTTCTTCTTTGTTTGTTTTTGCTACGATTGCATTGCAGGCAGCTACGGATGCATTGGCATCATCTTCTTCACACTCTTCATCAGACTTTTCTTCTTCAATCAAATTCAGGTCATCTTCAGAATCTGGCAGGTCTTCCTCATTAGGAAATTTCATGGCACGAATTATGTTAAATTTGAGCTTCTATCTGTTTGTGCTTAAAGTGATTTCTCCCTTGTGCACATCAATTTTTTCACGACCCGTTGATAGGAAAGGTCGCTCCAAAATGATGGGCACATCTTTATCGGCCTCATAATTTAGGATAATGAAGTCAGTTGGCAAAATAAATTTATCAATCATGATCAGCACGTCCTTCACCTTACCCTCTGGATGAACCAGAGATCTGTCGGCCAATTGGAGAGTCACACATGTGGGCACACGTTGCCCCACATTTAATTGTCGAAAGATTGACAGTGGCATCAAATTTATGCTGGCCCCTAAGTCACACAGGGATTGCCCAATATAGAGTCCTCCTATGGAGCAAGGAATAGTGAAGCTCCCAGGATCGCTTATCTTCGATGGGATAATAGATTTGGAACTTTGCATTAATGCCACCATGGCAAATTTTCTAGCGCCTCTCTTCTTAGTTACCATGTCCTTCAGAAACTTGGGATAGGTAGACATTTCCTCCATCGCTTTACTGAAAGGAATATTAACATGTAATTATTTTAGCATAGACAGAAAACGTTGGTACTGTACCTCTTCGTTTTTCTTCTTCCTTAGCCTCTGAGGGAAGGGTGGTAACTGAACTTTCACAGTTCCCGTTTCATTTGACTTTGAGGTTGGCACAACCTCAGGTTCTACTGCTTCATTTTCCTTTTCTTCTTCTTAAGTTGCCACAATCTCAGGCTCAGCTTCGATGGAAGTTGTTCTACTCTGGTTCTTTCTTCCTCCCTCCACGGTCTTTCCACTGCGCAATGTCATAACCTGACATTGCTCCTTACCTGATCCTCCTGGGTTGCGTGGAAGCTCGGTTGAACTTGGAAACGCCCCTTGCGGTCTACTTTTGAGCTCATTCGCAATCTGGCCCATTTATAATTCAAGGTTGCGGATGGACGTAGCCTGACTTTGAAGCACTATCTCGTTTTTCTCTATGTATTGCTTCAATAGGCTTTCTAGAGAAGAAGATTGTGGTGGTTGTTGTGAGCTACTTGCTTGGTTGCTCTGTTGATCGTTACTACGTTGAAAGAATCCTGGTGGCCCTTCTTTTTGTGCCACATATTGGAAATTTTGTTGTTGATTCTTCCAAGCAAAATTGGGGTAGTTTTTCCACCCGGGGTTGTAGCTGTTTGAAAAGGGGTTTTTCTTTACAAAATATACAGACTGTGGATTTTGCAGGCAATCTTCCATTGCATGCCTATCACCGCAAGTCACACACCTTGCGGTGTTTTGACTTATTACATTAATCTGCCCACCTTGCGGTGTTGGGCTACTGATTGTCATTCCTTAAATCAAATTCATCATTGTGGTCATTTGGTTTTGTAATGAGACAATAGCACCGTTATTTGCGTCAGAATCCTTGAGTCTTATCTCTAGTCACTCTCCCTCTAGTCTTCACGATTCTTGGAGATGCGATTCAGGATATTCTTCGCCTCATCATAAGTATTGTCAAGTAGACTACCAGCTGCTGCCACATTGGCAGTGGTCTGCGAAGCGGGATTCAAACCATGGTAGAAAATTTCCATTTGCAGGCAATCTGGTAGCCCATTATTCGGACAATCTCGGACCAACCTTTTAAACCTCGCCCAGGCATCGCTGAGTGATTCGTCCATATCTTGTTCAAAATTAGTAATAAGCTTTCTTCGTCTTGAGTTTTCGGTAAGTGAAAAATATTTCTTCATAAACTTCTCCACCACCTACTCCGAAGAAGTGATCTCTCCTAGTTCGAGCGAATAAGATTATTTTCTATCCTGATCACAGAGAGAAAATGGGAACAACGTTAGCCGAACTTCTTCAGCAGAGATGTTCAGGAACACAAAAGTATTGCAGATTTCAATAAAACTTCGAAGATGGGCGTGCGGATCCTCGCCACCCTTCCTCTAAATTGACCTGCAGCCTGGATCATCTGTAGCATCACCGATTTCATTTCAAATCTACTTCCGTCTAAGGCAGGCCTCATGATTCCCTGAGAGAAATCATAGAGGTTTGGCGATGCATAGTCCCTAATGGGCCTATTGCGATTATTTGCCAACAAAATCGGATTTTCCATGACATTGTTGTTGTCTGGTGCTTCATTCCTAGGCTGCTCCGCCATCTCTTCTTTATCGAATTGTGGTTGTTTTTGGCGGTCTCTTAGTCTCCTTCGAAATTTTCTCTCAATCTCCTAGTCGTAGTTTTCCAGAGATTGAGAATTCTGCAAAAAAATCACAAAAATTACCGTTAACAACTATTTTGTCGAAGTCCTCGGCAATGACGCCAAAAACTTGGTGGTTAAATTTTATGAAGTGGAAATTATGGATGATAAGTATTGGTGGATTGCGTTGTTCACTCAAGTTTCCCCAGAGGAATCCAAGTGTAAATTCCTTTGAGTTTCCTGGTAAGTCTAGGGTTGAACACGGGGACTTGTGAAAATAGTTTCGTTGGAGATTTCTAGGAAAACTTGCGGTAATGAGTTGAATAAATAAGTGTTGGGTTGTTGTTGAGTTAATGAAAATAATAACGAATGCGGCAGAGTTCGAAAAGAGTGGGTGAACGGGGAATACGATGAATATGTGGTGAACAAGTTGAGAAGGGTTTCGGCTAACACTCCCTAGGATGCGTTCATGCCTTGCAATCATGCAACATGCATACAATAGTAAACCACCTCTCGGCGCGAATGCCACGACTTCTAAGTCTAGAACGCATGCAATAAATATGCGATAAGTCTACAGGGTTTACACATAAACCTTTATCTATATTTATGCGATGACAACATGACATTCACACAAATATGCGACCACATAATATCATTCCTATTTCTAGGATGGATGCGACCGCAATATTATAGATTTTATGCTTAATGGATGCAATTTAACATTTTTCATCAATGCAATCTAACATTGTTTTAGGATTTAGCACTATGATAACGTGCATTTCTGCCCGTGAACAAACAGCCACCATTTTTCGGTCCAGAATCGTTAACCTTTAACTATTATGTGTAAGTGTAACTCCTCGTTTTTGGTGCCAGAGTCCCGCCCTAATGCACTTACCATAGGGAAAAGACTGATTAGGACAAGAGACTAAGTTACCTTATCCTCTTACAGGAGATCAAATAAGGAAATGCGCAAAACTGCCATCCTTTAGGGGGACACTTCTAGGGTGCCTCGAGGCGATGCGCAGTAACTTTATTCAACCTAACGAGGGAGACCAAGGGATATGCTGTCGCACTTCCCACTCCCACTTACTATGAACATTCTCTCCATCCACCTTGATATTGACCTACCCAAACACCATCCGTTGGGGGGACATGCCAAAGGTGCCGCGAGGCCGAGGATAGATCTCACGGTGTGGACTATTTAGGAGAAAAGTGAAAGGTTTAAGTGAAGCATCTTATGCCCCAAGTACCTCCCACTGAATGTTCTACCTAGGGATTCATTAACCTAGACAATCCAGCTACTGATTTTAGTCTAAGTCATTTTTTTTTAAACTCTGCTCATAAACAACGATTGTCTATGAAATATGAACAAGTTCAAGTAGTCACATTTAAACACTTTAATGGACTGTCCTTAACTTGCATGCATGCATCAAATCTATCTAATTCACCTTTCCAGGTAAGTTCCCAGGTAGGGGTGTTACATTTCCGTCAACTTAAATACCCCAGCCTAGACAGAACCCGCCTTAGACAAAAGGTCCCTTATAGATAGATTTGCTACACTTTAACCTTTTATTAGCCAATTTAATCCTATTAAACTGATTAAAAGATTAAAGCCTTAGGGTTACTAATCATATTAGAACCATGATCTTAGGTCTATGTGATCCAAGGTTTAAACATTTTAAAACCATGAATTAAACCTAAGTGAGCATGCATATCTTTCTTATTTCTTTTAGTTCTAATTTCTCTTTAACTCTTAAAAAGAAACAACTAAAAAACATTGCGTATAAGGAGGCGTTTATAACATTTATAAAGTAACCTATGTGTCATGCTTCATGCAATGTGCGGTCATTACTATATAACTTTTATATTAGCGTAATAACCAAGCAAACATGCTATCATTCACCCTTATACTATTAACAATTATAATATAAAGATGATGCATGTCAATGCTTTTTATGCATGCATAAATATAACTCTTATATTATATGATGCATGAGTATGCTCTTACATAATTAAATCATGCTTCTCTAAATTATAATAAATACAATAAAGAGATGATGCATGATCATTGCACAACCTAAGGTGGGATTTACTATATGTGCATACTATATGACATATAAAACATACATCGCATGTAATAAACAAAAGATTAATGGACCGTGATGAGCCTTTTAACCAAAAAAAGGGAATGAAAAACCCTATCTATTACATTTTTCATCGAGAAAACCGATTCACAGGCGAACTGGGTCTTGAACCGCTAGAAGGTCTTCATCGTGTAGTAAACTCCAGCAGGTAAACGATCGTTCAGCGCACACTAGACGATAAAAGCATTAGCAAACAATCGCGTAGACGACGACGAGGCTGTGAAGCCTGATCGTCCATGCAATCATGTACTGCGACGATAGGTAAACTATTTACCTTGAGTTACTAAGTGATCGTTTAGTCAGTTACTAAGCGATGAAGCTTGTTGACCTAAACGATCATCTAACGCGCTATAAACGATAAGCGAGCGTCTCATCGTCTAACCGATGCGTGCATGTTGGTAAACAATTTACCTTGCGATGCTAAGCGATCGTTTAGTCAGCTAAGCGATGAAGCTTGCTGAACTAAACGATCGTCTAGCGTGCACGCATTAAACGATACTCAACGATCGCGTGCCCGATCGTCAACTCGATATGACCAACTCTTGATCGCATACCTATCATTTAACTGATGCGTTCAATCGCGATCACATACTTCTTCATCTTGACGATGCGATGGACAACAATCGCGTAGAACATCTTATACATGATGCGATCAACCCTAGATCGCCTCCTTCCTTGAAGAGCCGCAACCCTTGCCCAGAACTTCGATGAACGACTCAAGACTTCAAATACTTTGAATACAGACTCGATTACGATTATTTATGCCCAAAAAATGTAGGGGCCTTTACAAATAACCACTAATGTAAAAAGAATTAAACAAACCGAGGGGATTCATCCCGAAAACATCCATTAATCCAGCACATCCACAACAGATTTAATATTTAAAACAGCGTAGAAATGCACCTACCATGAATGTATACGTTATTTGGTTGCAATAGATGAAATTGAAGTATTAGAAACCTGGCTCTGATACCAATTGAAAGATCTCATACCAAGAGTTCCATGAGCGGGTTCAGATCGCTCCGATTTCACAGTGACCGAAACACAAAAGATATACATTTAACACTAACAGTTATGCATATAAACCTAATTATCAGCATGCTCAGAACACAATAATTAACAAGGAAAGGGTTCATACCAGATGAAGACTCTCTTTGAAAGTATGAACCCTAAGCAGCGGAAACCCTCCAATGGATCTACCAACACCCGGCTATATGTAGACTGCAACAACACGATCAGAACATGCACGAGCACTGTAGCATGGATGACACCACCACAAGTGAAACCTGGGGCATGAAAACCCAAAGAATGGGCTTTGGTGAGTTTGGTAGAGGACGATGGACAACGCGTCGTGTAGCGATAAGCAAGTGAGAGATGAAACTGTGTTATCGTATAGTGGAAATGCTTATCATATAGAAGAGCTACAAGATCGTGTATGAAAGGCTGAACGATCGTTTAGGAAAAACGTATAATATCGTTTTAAGAAAATGTGAGGTAGACGATCGGACGAGCTTCTATCGTATAGGCTCTTGCGATCGCTTTCACGAATTCTTTTGGGCGCAAACAAAAATATGAATGCCTGGTTGTGAAAAATGAAAAAAAAATTCATTTTTAATCTGTTGGTTACCATAACCATCGCAGCCCACTTCCCACATCCAAATGTTGATAAATTAGTTAATTATCATATAATTAATCGATTAGTTTAATTAATAAATAAAATCATATTTTATTTACATCCTATAGTTTGATATCCCATATCTATTATAGTATTTTCTCCTCTACTTGATATAAATCATATTTATATCTAACTATATCTAATTTCTTCCAAAATAATGTATCTCATACATTTAGCCAATTATATCATATATTAATCACTCCAATTATATCATATATAATTGAACTTCCTCTTGTCAATTTGAAAATTTCAAATTAACCCAAACACTGGTTCTCGACTTTATCTAAGCTACCCAGGTGACCTAACAAACCTGTGGCTTGAAGCTCCAACGGTATGTGAATAGCTGACTAAACTTTTTAGCCACGAGATCCACCATTCGTTAACTGTCAGTGATTCCACTAAAGATCAACAATTGAACTCTCGGGCCAATAGCTGAACTTTCTGTGTTCATCGGATATAACCAATCATGAGTACGATGACCCTTCATAGATGCTCGTAAGTACAACTGGGCCAATTTACCATTTTGCCCTTTTAGTTACATATCACTTCTTAAGTACCACTGATTCATCTAATGAACAATAAAACATAGTCTAACTATGTGTGAACACCTCTCCGGCCAAGAGAAGGTGTGTGGCGCCACATCGTTCAAGCCCCGGAATCAGCCGTTAAGGGAGTCATCTATCTATTTACCCCTACTTCGAGGAAGAAGTGAATTCCATCTTCTATAGTTGAGTTCCCAGCTCCCAAATCAGACGAATCCCCAAAATGGTAGGTTTGAATTGGCAACCTGGCCACTCGCACTCATACAAATCAAAGGACCGCCCTCAATGACAGGAGTTCCCAACTCACTCAGATTTGAGGTCATGTTACCTATGTGGTCATCCTAGTGAAGTGAAGTCTCTGTCATGAACGGTGTTATATAATGAGACGTTAATATTTCGTGGTCAGATCTTATACAAACTCTTTGTATAGGACGCCTCAGCTCGCATGTACCCAACATGAATGATCAGGATCAGACCATCTGTGACAAGTCACAACACTTTTGAACATTCCACAAACGGGCCGCGTCTGTAGCATTACCATAATAAGGTTTCCCTCCTTTATCCATTTACTACAGACCATTTTGGTTATCACTCAAGACATGATCCACTTGTATGTCTCCACATACATGCTTGAGTCACATAAAGATAACGAGGGATTTTATGTTTATTGGTTTGTGGTAAAGCAAATAAAATAATTAACTGAGCAAAATCCAAGATGTGAAGTATATATCATATATTAACAACACAAGTGTTCGTACATACTGTTTACAAACTACAGAACACAAGACTTTAGGGCATCAACCCCAATAGAAGGTTGTCCTAGCCATGTCCCATAACTCTCCGGCAGGTCTAAGCCTAAGGAAAACAAGGAGACAACATGGAGAAACATGTGACTCAAGAGAAAAAAATCAGAGTCTCAGGTTTTGTAAACATCCAATTTTGTTTTCCATCTCTAAACTCAGACAGAATGTTAAATTATATTGGAAGGAATTACAATTATAAAAGGTTGTTTTATAGAAGGTAAACTAAAATAATATAAAAAAATTACAATATGTATATATGGGAAGTTTTCACATAGAAAAATGACAAACTATTTACAGAAATTGTAAAAAAAACCACTGATAGACACTGATAGACTTCTATCAATATCTATCACTGATAGATATGTATCAGTTTCTATAACTATAGTATCAATGATAGACTTCGATCAGTTTATATCATTAATAGACACTGATAGACTTCTCTCAGTTTCTATCAATGATAGATTTCTATCAGTTTTTATCATTGACAGACACTAATAGACTTCTATATGAATCTATCATTGGTAGACTTCTATCAATTTCTATCACTAATAGTATCAATGATAGATTAATGTCTATCAATGAAAGATTTGTATCAATTTCTATCTCTAATAATATCAATGATAGACTTATATCAGATTCTATCATTGATAAATACTGATAGCTATCAACCTTTATTATTAATAAACTTTTATTAGCGTTTATCAATGATAGACTTGTATCTATTTCTATCACTGATAGAAACAGATACACTAACTTCATGGGTATCTGTTTCTTCACTCATATACCAGTGTCTATCTGTTATAGACATTGATAACAATTTCTATCAAACAGCAGAACTCAAATCTAGCATCCAACTTCATGGGTAAATCCATTTTTTCTTCAAACCAAGATGATATATTTCAAATATATGCATGAGTGTAGAGTCGTAAAGTGTTAAACAAAAAACAATCCAAGTTCTAAAACCTACTAGACCAAAACATCTAAGCAATCAAAACATCAAAACTAGCCAAATCAATAAATTAAGTCCACATTTACTCATCTATAATCAAAATTGTTGCATTCGTACTGGGTTTACATTCATGTATCAAAATAAGATGAGAAAGAAATGAAATGGAAGCATCACCCTTAGATCGGAATTAAAAAATACTTATAATAATAACAACAAAAAACGTATGTAGTTAGTGTGCGCCTAAGATACCCACCCCATTATTATTGCTTTTCATCCAAAATGCTATATTTAAAAGCATTAAAAGGCACTCTTTCTTGAATTTTTTTTAAAAAAACAATATTATTAATTAATTAATTAATTAATAATTTAAATTACATATGTTTTTTTAAAATAATTTTTAAATTACATATATATATATATTAAACCCTCTCCATTTTTTTACCCATTTTCCCCATTTTCTCTTTCTAAAACATCCAACTCTTTTTCTAACCTTCTTAAGCTACCTATTATGGTTTTTGCTAATCTAATACATTTTTTCCCTTTATTATATTCAGTGGGCTTGTCTTATTTCAGCACATTAATTTGGCTTCAAATTGGGCTTGGTATACACTTTTTAGTCTGCGGGGAAAGAATGTTATTATTGTTGTTTTTAGGCCCATCTTCAAGCTGTTTATGAATGAGCTGGAAGAAGAATATTCCTCCACTAAATCTGTTACAGAAGACAGCACGAGATTGGTTGATTGGTTGAGGTATGCCACCTTAATTCGTTTCTCCTTCTAGGGATTTTATCGTGCGTAAAGTGGTGCCAGCTGAAGTGTTTCCCCTTATGTAATTAAATGGCTAATATGCACGAATTAGGATCACTTCGTATGCAGCACTTTACAACACTTTGTAACAACTACAGAGTAGGCCGCATCCAATAGTGTTACCAGAATAAGGTACACAACCTTATTCATATACTATAGATCATTTTGACTATTTACTCGAACCTGATGCACTTGTATGTCTCCACATAAAGTTCAAGTACTCATATAATAGTTAAGGGACTTAGGTTTATTGGATTTCAAAAAAAAAAAACAATATATTCAACAACAACTTTATTGAATTCTCAGAATAAGTTCTAATGTTTACAAACCACGAGTTTTAGGATATAAAACCCAACAGCGACGAGCATGTTGGCCTACTCGATCATTTAGTGCGTGCACCTACCATGCGTCGAATATCATATATTCAGCAATCATTTACCCCGAACGATCTTTACTTGATCGCCTAGCATCAGCCATGCGATCATTTAGTAAATACTACACAATCAAGTAGAACTTTTCTACACGATCATATTGTCAAATCTAAACGATCATTTAGCCTGACTATTGTAACGGTACAAATGGAATTTTGTGCTGTGTATGTTATTTGCTTATACACACTACTGATGATGAGAAAGATTCAAGTTTATATTGCCATAAACTTGATGACATAAATTTAATCTCTTTTTCTTTATCTAACTCTAACGCATGGTTTGTGAATGAAATAAATGATGTGTTGTATATGCACTCAAGTCTTTTATGTGATACTACGTCGAAGTATATGCGTTGATAGTGCTATGCTCATAGTATGCAGTGAAGTAGTGCATGTCACAAGTTTTCTTGTGCTGAAACCAAGTATAATTCCAACGCAAGTTTCTCAGAATGATCTGAGGTCGAACACAGGGGTTGTTTTCGTTAATGTGTTACTTATGTGATACATGCGATCGGTTTTTAACAATGAATAAAGAATGGTGGTTTATATAGTAATATAAATTGCGATCAAATAAAAATTGTGTTAATAAAGTAAAATCCTAAACTAATATGATACGAGATACAAGATACATGATACACGATACCGAGGTCAAGAACTGACTGTGAAGTTGTACAAAGAATCGATGTATGTGATGGCAAGTTTTTATGAATGAAGCAGAAAGAGAAAGAGTAAATAGTAAAAACATCGCAAGTTTGTCAATTGCGTTAAAGATGCAACTAAGGTTCCGCTTTCCCTTGGTAACCTCTTGGTGATCGGCCGCGTCCCCATATCTCTATGGTGAAATAGGGATGAACATGATGAATGCAAGGTTGTTTCCATCTCTGGAGATACTTCTTTCTTTAGTTAATGCATTTGGAAGAATAACATCGAGCATGCTTTAGCTAAACTTAATTATTTCCTTAGCCCAAATTAACTAACTCGCTTAATTCTTGTTATTTACCAGAGGATTAAGAACACATCATGGAGAAAATGAATCATGGATGTACGAAAAGAGAAAAAGAGATGATAATGGTGACTATCATAACATTTAATTCTAAAATTAAGCGTTTGATACATGTTGTGAATGAAAGATTAGAGAAGATGAATACAGATGATGAAATAGAGATTAGAAACAAATACGGAAAGAGTGTCAAGGTCTTGACACAAATCCCGAATGGAGATTGTGCTTGCCGGCGAGTGGAAGTGGCGGAGAGGAAAGCTTCCCTCTTAGGCTTTCTTTCCCGGTAGAATTGACCTTCACACAGAGCTTCACCTACAGGAATTTGAAGGATTCTCTACATGGAAACTCACCTCTTGGCCTTGTCTCGTGGTTCTTCTGGATCTACTCTGGACAGTCGCTTCAGACCAGCCTCTCTCTCAGAATCAGTATATATACGTCTTTATGTATACATGTATGTACCAGTATCTGTATCTATATGTCTTTCAGCGAATTTGAAGAAGCTATTTATAGGCGAGGCCTTGGCTCTTTGAATTTATGGTCCCCACTGTATAGTTATGGTACTTCCTAAAATGGCAGAATGGAAAATTCCTTCTGTTATGCAATCAATCCGTTAGAAATGCACAACTAAAAGCTGTATACTTGTCAGAATCCTCCGCAAATTCGTTGCTCTTCACATATTCGATCGATTGCCGTATGCGGTGTTGTTTTTTATTACTGTATGCGGTTGAAATTGCGTTGATCGCTAAGCTCAAGATCGATTGTCGCATGCGCCGTCATTGCGTTGATCATCTCTTCATTCATGATTGATGGACGCAATGCGACGTAGATGTATTATTTATTTTATCTTCGAGCCATGAACGCATGCGGTGACTGATTTCCTGCAAAATTGAAACTGAAACATTCTATTCTACCATCACAATGGTGTTAGTGGGTGTATTTACGACATTTTATAATTTTCGCATTTCTTAGCCAATTTGTATACTATCAATGCAACTTTCCTTTCTTTTTGCCACAATATCTAAGTAAAACAGTATAAATAACTTGTATTTCTACAATTTATCACACTCCCAAATTTAGATATATGCTTGTCCTCAAGCATATCTTCGACTAAAGCAATATCGCTTAATTCTTATCCTAACTTTGCGTCGATTGATTGCTCCGAATGCTCCACCTAAACAACATTACTTAACAACACAATTTCCTTCTATCCTTTAATAATTCATAAACATGCTCTACTTTATTCTTTTATACAAGAAACCTTTACTCAAAAATTTCCTTCTTGTTTTGAAAAGAATGTTTACCTCTTCTTGCAAAAACAACTTGGTGCGGCTGTATGCAGTGGTCTGGTTTGCGTTATTTTATTAGAGACTGTTGATCATGGTTACACTCTTCGTTTTGGCTTGTTCCCACGAGTGTCATGCGAACATCCAACTACGGTTGTGTACCAATCTCAACTCCAACTCTTGATTTTCAACTACGATTAACTTTTGTTGGTCAGAGGAGTTGTGTCTTATATTATTTTTTTTTCTCATTTTTCTCTTTTCATATTGCGTCGATCTTGGAAACCCACCTTCATTTTGGCTTACTCTCACGGGGTGTCATGTGAACATCCAACTACAAGCAGGTTCCTTTCATGACTTAACTCTTATCAGGTTGGGCCTTTTTTTTAATTTCCCTTGCACTGACATTGGAGTTTATATGAATTTTTTTTTCTTTTTTGTTAATGGATGATGAACGCATTTTTCTAAGGATAATCGCATCCGCTTGATCACATCTGCTCAAACCTTTCCCACCCCTAAATTTAGAGATGTGCAAGGTTCTCATTGCGTTGTTTTGGACAGAATAGACAAAACATCTTGTCAGAGCAAGATGCACCCATCATCGTAATGTATACCGGAAGTTGATTGTTATTATTATTTTTATTATTATTATGTTTATTTGTTTCATCAACGCAAGTCGCTAGGACTTTGCGGTATTAATTTTCTTTTAAACAATTATTCACAGAGAATTTAAAACAACGCAATTAATGCAAAAAGTAAGGAAACTAAAATAGTCGCACAACAATTGGCGCAATTGAATTAAATGAAGAGTAATTTCATAAAGCAATAAAAGCTAGTTTAAGAAAACAATAAATAACATAATGCGTAAAGATATAAAGGAAAGAAATTAAGAAAGCAATTAAACATAGATTTTCGAGATTTGGATTGAAAGACAATTTTCCCATGATTTCCGCAATCCACACCTCTGTAGGTGATCAAGCTTGCCTGCGAAATGTCATCAAGGACATTGTTCACTTCCTTGCTTCCTCCCGCAGTGTGTACGAGAAGAGATACAATCTAATTCCTTCGGGAGTCACACCAGGTATGGAGAATGCATTGCATATTTCTATGAAGCTGGTCAAATTAGCATGCGGGTCTTCTCCTCGTAGACCTCCGAATTGTCCCACATTTTGGATCATTTGGAACATGACCGACCTTATCTCAAACCTTGAATTCTCCGCAACCATAGGTCTTGAAATTTCGGCGCTTAATTTGGTTCTTATGTGTTCTCAGCTATTCATCCGGTCTTATCACCAAAATGGTAAGCTTATTGAGTAGAGGAAATTGATCTCCTCTCACTGTTTGCAGATCAAAGGATAATCCCGAGCAAACAGGAGTTCATAGTTAGCTCAGGATTAAGGTTAAGTTACTTAGGTCATCGCTTTGAAATTGTCAGTCTTAAACAGTAAACAACGTTATAAAGTCAGAATGACAAGTTTCGTGGTCCGATCTTGCACAAATCTCATTTGCACAGGACACCTCCACTCCTCATGTTCTCAATATGCACGAATTATTATCACTTCATATGTAGCACTTTACAACACTTTGTAACAACTACAGAGTAGGCCGCATCCAATAGTTTTCCCAAAATAAGGTACTTAATCTTATTCATATACTATAGATCATTTTGACTATTTACTCGAACCTGATCAACTTGTATGTCTCCACATAAAGTTCAAGTACTCATATAATAGTCAAGGGACTTAGGTTTATTAGATTTCTAAAAAAGATAATATATTCAACAACTTTATTGAATTCTCAAAATAAGTTCTAATGTTTACAAACCACGAGTTTTAGGATATAAAACCCAACAGCGACGAGCATGCTGGCCTACTCGATCATTTAGTGCGCGCACCTACCATGCGTCAAATATCAAATACTCAGTGCTCGTTTACCCCAAGCGATCTTTACTCGATCGCATAGCATCAACCATGCGATCGTTTAGTAAATACTACACAATCAAGTAGAACTTTTCTACATGATCACATAGCCAAATCTAAACGATCATTTAGCCTGGGCTATTGTAACGCTACAAATGGAATGTTGTGTTGTGATGTGTATGTTATGTATCGCTTATACACACTACTGATGATGAAAATGATTCAAGTTCATGTTGCCATAAACTTGACGACATAAATTTAATCCTTTTTTCTTTATCTAACTCTAACGCATGGTTTATGAATGAAATGAATGATGGATGTATATGTGCTCAAGTGCTTCTCGATAAAGAGAATTTTATGTGATACTACGTCTAAGTATATGCGTTGATAATGCTATGCTCATAGTATGCGATGAAGTAGTACGTGTCACAAGTTTCCTTGCACTGAAACCAAGTATAATTCCAATGCAAGTTTCTCAGAATAATCCGAGGTCGAACACAGGGATTTTTTTCGTTAATGCATTACTTATGTGATACATGCGACCGGTTTTTAAGAATGAATAAAGAATGGTGGTTTATACAGGAATATAAATTGCGATGAAATAAAAATTGCGTTAATAAAGTAAAATCCTAAACTAATATGATACGAGATACAAGATACGTGATACACGATACTGAGGTCGAGAACTGACTGTGAAGTTGTACAAAGAATCGATGTATGTGATGGCAAGACTTTATGAATGAAGCAGAAAGAGAAAGAGTAAATAGTAAAAACATCGCAAGTTTGTCAATTGCGTTAAAGATGCAACTAAGGTACCACTTACCTTTGGCATATACCTCTCGGTGATCGGCCGCGTCTCCATATCTCTATGGTGAAACAGGGATGAACGTGATGAACGCAAGGTTGTTTCCATCTTTGGAAATATGCTTTAGTTAACGCATTCTTCCAACCTCTCTCGATAGACGAAATAACATCTTCACTTCTACTCTCATAGGTGAAGATGCCATCGAGCATAATTTAGCTAAACTTAATTATTTCCTTAGCACAAATTAACTAACTCATTTAATTCTTGTGATTTACCCAGGGGATTAAGAACACATCATGGAGAAAATGGATTATGGATGTACGAAAACAGATAGAGAGATGATAATGGTGACTATCATAACATTTAATTCTAAAATTAAGCATTTGATACATGTTGTGAATGAAAGATTAGAGAAGATGAATACAGATGATGAAATAGAGATTAGAAACAAATACGGAAAGAGTGTCAACATCTTGACATAGATCCCAAACGGAGATTGTGCTTGCCGGCATGTGGAAGTGGTGGAGAGGAAAGCTTCCCTCTCAGGCTTTCTTTCCCGGTAGAATTGACCTTCGCACAGAACTTCAACTACGGGAATTGGAAGGATTCTCTGCTCAGAGACTCACCTCTCGGTCTTGTCTCGTGGTTCTCCCGGGTCTACTCTGGACAGTCGCTTCAGACCAGCCTCTCTCTCATAATCAGTATATACACATATCTATATATACAAGTATGTACCGGTATCTGTATCTGTATGTCTTTCAACGAATTTGAAGAAGCTATTTATATGCAAGGCCTTGGCTCGTTGAATTTGTGGTCCCACTGTATAGTTATGGTAGTTTCTGAAATGGCAGAATAGAAAATTCTTTTTGTTACACAATCAATCCGTCAGAAATGCACAACTAAAAGCTGTACACTTGTCAGAATCCTCTGCAAATGCATTACTCTCCACATCTTCGATTAATCACTGCATGTGATGTTTTTTTTTATTACCACATGCGGTTGAAATTGCGTTGATCGCTAAGCTCAAGATCGATTGTCGCATGCACCGTCACTGCGTTGATCATGTCTTCATTCTTGATTGATGGGCGTAATGGGACGTAGATGCATTGTTTATTTTATCTTTGAGCCATGAACGCATGCGGTGACTGATTTCCTGCAAAACATAAATTGAAACATTCTATTCTACCATCGCAATGGTGTTAGTGGGTGTATTTATGACATTTTATAATTTTCGCATTTCTTAGCCAATTTGTATACTATCCACGCAACTTTCCTTTCTTTTTGCCACAATATCTACATAAAACAGTATAAATAACTTGTATTTCTACAAGTTATCAGCTATACGATGCGACCAACCTTTAGTCTTCTTCCTTGAAGTGAATAACATCTCCATGCGTCTGAAGCTTCATCACGATCGACTTAAACTAAACAACAACATGAATACAGACTCGATAACAAGTTAACTATGCCCAAAATGTAGGGGCCCTTACAAATTAACTTAGAAATGTAAAGAAAGCTTTAAAACAGAGGAACCATCTCGAAACATCCATCAACCAACATCCACAACTACATCTAACACTTAAATGCATCGTAGATATGCTTAAAACCCACCAAGACCATAAATATAATTCAATACATAAATGGAATTTGGAATATCAGAACAACCTGGCTCTAATACCAATTCAAGGAATTCTTAATCTAGTGAACCAATGAGCGGAAGTAGATCGTTCCAAATCTCATTGTGAAAGAACAAGAACATTTACAATCAAACACAATAGTTAAGCATCAAGGATAAATTTATAGCATGCTTCTAAGTTAAAAACAAAGGATCCGATAAACATACCTTTGAAAAACCCTTTCTTCTAGTATTTCCTCGATCAAACGGCAATGCGTCCAACAGCATGAATGCAACATGCCTTTGGAATATCCTCGATCAGCAACAAGTGAAACTCGATCCTCGACCCTCGAAGAAAACTCAGCACCACCACTCGGTTACCTTGGTATTCTTGGTGTGAGAATCCTGCAGGTGTGGGCTTTGTATGGATTTGAGAAGAGGGAAGGATGAACTGAAGAGAAAGAATGATCGAGTAGATGATCGAGTAATTCACCGAGGAATCATTTAGAAGAAAACAGACTATCACATAAACTCGTTCCTCAATCGTGTAGTAAGTGAGTTCTATCGTATAGAAATCTTGATCTATCATTTACTCTCTCGACAAGCTATCTCATATCTTGTGTCTTTTTTGGCCCGTGAATTGACAAAAATGAAAACTATTTTCACTTTATCCATTCGATTGCCATAAATTGACTAAAACCACCCACTAAGGTGAAATCATTATCTTATAACTAATTTATTATAAATAATTATCTTATAACTAATTTATTATAAATAATTATCTTATAACTAATTTATTATAAATAATTATCTTATAACTAATTTATTATAAATAAATATAATAACTAATTTATCGTATTATATTTATAACTTACAGTTTTAATATTACATCATATGCAACATATAAACCATAGTTCTTTTTCTCCTTTATGACATTTAATATAAACCATAGTTCGTATTGTTCTATACAAAGAGTTTGTATATGGCCGGACCACGAAATGAATAGTCTCACTATATAACACCATTGATAGAAGAGAATTACATTTGACCAGGATGACCATAGGTGACTTGACCTAAATCCTAAATGAGATGTGAACTCCTACCTATGAAGCTAGTTCTTTGATTTGCATGGGTAAGAGTGGCCAGTTCTTCGACTCAATATGGCTACCATTTTGGGAATTCGTCTTATTAGGGAGCTGGGAACGAAGCTACATAAGAAGAAATTCACTCCTTCCCTATAGTTAAAGATAGTAGAGAACTTGCTCCTTTAAGGGCTTTTTCCAATGCTTAAACAATATGGTGCTACACCCTCTCCTGGCCCAAGAGAGTTTTGGTCATAGTTGGACTATGACTTATTGTTGATTAGAGGGATCAGTGGTACTTAAGAAGTTAGATGTAACTATAAGGGCAAAATGGTAATGTTGGCCCAACCGCACTTACGAGCATCTTGTGAATGGTCATCGTATCATTGATTGGTTATATTCAATGGGCAGGGAAATATATTTGTAGTTCGGTTAATTTTTAGTGAAGAGACCGGTAGTTAATGGAAGTTGATTAATTTAATTAGAAGATTTTAATTAATTGATCAAGTACCCTTGGAACTTTAAACTATAGGGCCATAAGGTTCCCCTGGGATAATTGAGAATAATTTAGTTTTGAAATAATTTGAATTGTTCAAATTAATTGAGATTCAAATTAATTTTGGATGAGAATCAAACCTTGCTTACATATTGTAAATTACTATAAATGGTGTCACAACCCCCTCCCAGATTACCCTTTAAACCTGTAAGGAGATGTGATTATAGCAGTTACCAACTCTCTCGCTGGCACTTACTGCCTACAAACCTGCTTAGCCTAACTTAGAGCCCTGAAATGCATATATACTCAACCACAAACTTAAGACAAAAACATTCATTAACAGGGTTCTACATTACTCTTGAAGTAATACAACTTATATTCTTTACATAATTAGTGAGCCCAACACACTCAGTCATTTCTAACTATTTCTCATGTCTTTAATTATAACTCATCGAACAACTTCCATTACATTTGAAGCATAAAACATAATAATGTTCCGTAAATACTTCCTGAATCTTATTTGAGAACGATCATTCATAGCTCAAGCTCCCAACATCTGTATCATGCCAAGAGACCTATACTTCGGCCTCGGGTTACTGAAATATGGCCTATGAGACCCATACTTCGGCCTCTTCTTCAAAATTTTCTACGTGCACATGGAGTTACTAAATGCTGTCAACACATTAGGTACTTCCCGGACACCTTCCATGCTTTCAGCATCTGGCATACTAAAAATATTATCATGCTTTAAAATTCATATATATTATGAATCTTTCAGAACACAGTTTTAAACTTAGCTATAGTCTCTAGAACGCATGCTTCAACATAGAATACTTAATCTGAAATAAGACTAACATATCACCTTGGCATGCGATAAAACACGTACATACTTGAGGAACGTGCTAAGCAATCTCATGAAACTCAATTACTTGAAAGCAAATAAACTTATCAACAATTATCATTGAAATCACATAGTTCATCATTCTTCATTGTTCTTGCTAATGCGGAACCAACTCAACGCATAGCATTCTTCATTAATAAGTTTTACTAAAACTTGAGTTCATCTCATGGGATGTGGCTCCTCTGTCCATCACCTTCCTAGTTCCACTGGCCCTACGTGTATGTAGCTAGGATCCTATCATCAACCGTCTCTAAGTTTGGTTACCACTTTGAGGTATTGAGCTAAACATACTTTACTAGGAGTCCTTCACATAAACCTTACACTTATCTTGGTCTTATAGGCTTAGCTTTCCCTAATAGCATGCACTAACCATTCAGGCTTTATCTAGGGTAACATACTTCACGAGAACAAGACATTAATCACTTAAGAACATCATGCTTAGACCATACCTATCCATACTTTATAAGTTATTAATCTATCAAACATTTGTAAACATCAGTGAAGTAAATAGCTTGGCAAACGTTTGAGGCTGGCTATCAATAAGTAACTTTCATAAAAGCATGACTTGCAAAATCATTCATAAACATTTGTAGACATTAAAGTCACTCATAGTCTTTGGGAAATCTTTTTAAGATTGATGAGCTTCTCCTACTAATGTCAACCATGTGCGCATATCAAAAGACTTTAGTTACTAGCTCTGGTTTACCTTTTTAGACTCGTTTTTAGAATTAAGCTCACATTTATTCCTTTAGCTTTCAAATCTTCGTAACTTACCTTAGGGCATCAAGTACTTAGTCAAATTTGAAAGGTCTTAAACTTCAGCTGGTCACCTCCTTTGTAACACTCTCACACCCAGTAGTTAGTAGGATTTTTGGGGTGCCAAACCCATGTTTAGCAAGTAGTTGCCTGTTCACCCAACAAATTTCAGATTCAGATTCTAATGTTAATAACTCGAAATCCAAAACTCATTTTAAGAAAATTTCTTCTTCAAACATACTCAAAATTGTCTTAACAATTCTACCTAAAAATTTCAGTGTAAAACTCTCTGTTTTTTTATCTAGAGCTTTAAATATTTCCTAAAAGCCCTAACCACATCTCCCTGCTTGAGCAAAGATTCTAGGTTTAAATTCCAAAATGTGTAACTCGAACCCTAGACCTTTTCTTGCCAAAGTTCATTCTAGAAACTTACTTGAAATGGTGTTCATGATAATACCTTAACGTTTCAGCTTGAAAGTCTAAGTTGTTCGCTCTAGATCTACGTTTCTTCGTCGAGTGCCCAAGAATGCCCGAAAATGAACCTTCGACTCTTCCTTCCTTCTCCGACCTTCTTTCTAGTGAGAACTCCCTTCCAAAGGATAAATTTCAGAAACTAGACCCACAAAAATTTCCAACAGTTTCAAGTTCGTTTGGTTTGCTCGAGCAAATCATCCAAAACGAGCTCTTGAAGTTCGCTTCCCTTTTTATACTACCATCCAGACCCTTGCATGTAATCTCCTTAAGCCACCTAACTCTCTAGTTGAGATTAAGGGCCGAGATTAAGCCATATGTCTGGGTAACTCAAAGAGAAGTTTAAAATGGAGCGGTTAAAATTGACCATTTCAAGCAATTCGATCCCCACTGGGAAAACTCGATGGAAAAGTGTCCTTACTCGATGGAAAATTCCAAGGCTATCAGTTGAATACTCGATGAGAAGGACTCGATACTCAATGGGATACTCGGTGCTGGGTGACTCACTTAATGCATGTTGCTTACTCGATCGCTCGTACTCGACGCATGACCCTTCCTCACTCACACTCGATGCTCGACCCCTTCCTCGACCATTTATACTCCATGCTCGACCCTTCTCGATACTTATAATTGATGCTCGACAACATTTACCCGATGCATGCCTTATGCTCACTCATGCTCAACCACCATTTCCACGACCAACACTTAGCCAAAATTTCTTTTTGCAAGGCTAGCTTATTGACGGGTGCAATGCGACGTAGACGCGTTGTTCAGTTTATCTTTGAGCCATGAACGCATGCGATGATTTGATTTCCTGCAAAATAGAACTGAAACATTATTTTCTACCATCGCAATGGTGTCAGTGGGTGTATTGACGACAATTTATAATTCTCGCATTTCTTAGCCAATTTCTATACTATCGACGCAACTTTTCTTTCTTTTGGCCACAATATCTAAATAAAACAGTATAAATAACTTGTATTTCTACAAGTTATCACTTATCAAACACCTGAGAGCCAAGTTTCTCATACTTAAACGTTTCCCTCTTCATTTCCTTATCCTTAAACATATATAAGTGAAGTAATTAAAACTCGGGTTTTACAAATGGTACCTGATGACAAAAAATTAGTTATCAATTACTTGACGACTAAAATTACATGAACGCAATAAACGATGCATGTTCTTAATGTATGTGTTGATTATCATGCGTCGGTGGTCATACGTTGGAATGAAACTATGTGTTAACGAATGTATGTCATGACCATGCGTTCTAGTCACAAGTTTTCTTGCACTCACGCCAAGTATAATGCGAACACAATTTTCTCGGGTGATCCGAGGTAGAACTTAGGGACTTGTAGCTAGATGTATGTGGTAATGTGTATACGGCGGTTGAATAAAAGAATGATGGAAGGGTTTTATGCTAACACTATTCCTACTCCTAAGTAACAGACAACGTAATGAGAAGTATGAATGAGAGGTAAAGACACGACAACTGTTGACGCGAAGTAAATGGATGGAGGAATGGATAAAATGTGGAGATGTCTTCATTGCAACCGTTAAAAGTGACTGCGAGGGCAACCTCAGTCAACGCAAGCAATGCGATCATGCAACACACACTAAAAGCCTAAATCTAGGATGCATGCAATGTATATGCGATAGTGCCAAGAAGCCTATGCCTAAACCTCCATAACCCGTTCACGTGTTCTCACGCATGAGCGTGATAGCCGTATACCACCGTATCCTACTTCTGGACACATGCAATATCCTATCCGTAGGGTGCATACGCTGTGTAATAGAAAACGGAGCTTATCTCTAAGTTCCCCATTCTTGCTTATGCGTTCCAATCCACTCTCTCGAGTCTTAGATTTGGTTCTTAGACTACTCTCTCAAGTATGCCTAAATGATGAATGATGCGCTCATAAGACAAGGTAACCACATAAACTTGGCTGACGCAAGATTATTCCTATGTCTAGTGAACAATAGCTTACATTGCTTAATGCGACCAACCACTTACCTTCCCAGGCAGTTAGTTACTGCTGACTTTATTCATAGACAAGTGTTGCGTTCACCTATAGACAGGTGTTGTTACAGCTTCACACTAAGTAAATAAGATTTTCTTACACACTCACGCAATGCTCACTGATAACGGGCAGAAATGAACGTTATCATAGTGCCAAATCCTTACACAATGTTGGATTGCGTTGATGAAATATGTTACATTACGTCCATTAAGCATAAATTCTATAATATTGCGGTCGCATGCGTCTAACGCATTAGAGCAGTTGGTCTTTATATTTTTGTGCAGAATAATGCATTAATGCAATGCAAAGAATGCGATCATAGGAATACATTGGTCGAGCGCAACTTCACAGCAAGACTTTGCGTTGATCGTGCTCGCAAACATTCACCCAAGAAGAATCACCGTAACATGGTGGGCGCATCCGAACAAAAGGACAATTAAGACCGATGGTACAGAAAGCTGACGGCAGTCGGATCCAAATTAAGTTGACAGCCGATAACGGTCACAAAGTGCATCCAGCTTTATTGGTGACAATTATCCGGCGCATCAGTTAGGAATTAAAGCTGTCCCATTTGTACAGCCAGAAGAGAGAAGCCGCCTTTCACCTTTGATGCCCTATAAATACCAAGTGCATTCTTCAGAGAAAGGGTTAAACAGTTGATTAGTTCACCATTTTTAGTTCACGCCTCTGTCCATAGTTTTCTTTCACCTTTTCAAGGCGGACGCGAGGAAGAAGTTGTGTCGGTAGATCGTTTCGGTAAGCTTGGGAGAGCACCAGAAGCTATCAAGGCAGAGAGAGGGCCGACTTCTGTGGAAGCGGGAACATCTTTAGTTCAGAATAGAGATTCCAGTGTAAAAAGTCTCGGTCAGCAAGGAATTGCTACCAGGCTCTCTACCTTAAACTTCCATTAGCATTTTGTACTTAACTTATTTATAAGAATGAAATTTCTTTCTCTATATCTGTTCACTTTCTGTGATTCATGCATGAGTAGCTAAATTAGTTGAATGGGTTGAGAAGCATTTAGCTAGCACAACGAGGGAATCTTCATTCTTTGCGATTATCTTATTTATGTATGCTTCATTTGTCTATTAGAGATACTTGGGAGGATAGTCTAAGGATAGAATCTAGACTTGGGAAGGTCAGGTCAGAATCTAGGTTTGAGAAAACCATATTAGAACGCATAAACGAGAGATAGGTGCATAGGGATGAGCACTATTTGTTATCAATGCATCGCATGCATCTTAGCAATAAGATATGATTCTATGCGGACACCTTGCTTTCATGCAGTTTGCATCAATGCATAGGACAAGAGTAGAGACTTAGGAATAAGCTCTATGGACATTTTGCATGCAACACTTGCGTCCTAGATTTTGGAGCATCGCATTTACATTGGAAAACGACATGTTGTGCATGATAGTAACATGATCTCATAGTCTGACGCATTCCCAAGTAATGCTAGCTAAAGATCTTCTCAACCTGTTCATCGCATACTCATTGCATCTATCAACGCAACTTTCGTTTCTCAAATCCGCCGCATTTATTCATTTCTTTTATCAATGAAAACAACAAACCAAACACTCTGTTTGTTTTACTAATTACCGTAAAGTTTTCATAAGAAAATTATCAACACAAACTATTTTCACAAGTCCCTATGTTCGACCTTGGACTTACCAGGAAACTCAGAGGAATTTACACTTGAATTCCACTGGGGAAACTTGAGTGCACAACACAATTCCTTCAATGCATATCATCCATATTTCCACATTCAATAAAACCAAGCATCACTCACCTCTCGGTGATTTGCTACATGCTTCATATCTCTATTCCATATGACTAAGTATGCGATACTCTAGCAATCTCACTAAGTGATGCAATGAAAGTTAATGATGCTAAATAAAGAAGATGGAGATGGAATCGAAGGAAACATAGAAATTCATTGAACACATAAGCTATTAATTCCTTAATCACAAAATGTAATACAATACAATAAGAGAAAAGAAGAGAAAATGAAATGACCAGCTGGAAGTAATGTCTTGCTTCCAGCAGATGTGTGTCAAGGCTGCCGGTGGTGCCATGGCGGGGCGGTAGAGCTGACTCTCCCGAGATCTAGCTCTGGTCGAAGAATTCGGTCGTCACTCGGAATGGATGAAGGAGATGAAAAACTCTCAAGCTTTCTTCTCATGCATTAGTCTGGACCACAGGGATAACCCTGGATGATTTGAACTTCTGCTCATCGGCTTCTATATATATAGCTGGGATCGCCAATAGCATTAATTGATTGCTCTGATTCTGACATTTGCGGCGCATTAGTCCTTTCTGAATCTCTACTGCTAACGGCGTGGTAGGTGAAATGTCAACATCATCTTTTGATTTTCCCGAGATATGCATTGATGCGTTCATTCCACGAACCTTGCGTTGATCTCTCTATTATGCGTTATCGTGTAGCCGCAGTGACCGCATTCGCATAATACCGCAACTTCTACACGATGATCGCAATCGCTTGAAGATCACAACTCCTATGCGATGGATGCATGCGGCTGATTACCGCAACACCCATGCATTGATCGTATCATTCGCCTTTGCGATGGATAGTTTCTCCGTATGCGGTCGTCTATGCGGTAGCCTGACTTCTGCGTTTGCATCCACTTCCTGCGTTAGCTAAAAAATAGACAATTGAACGCATAATAACACATAATAATGGGTTAGCCGAGATTCTTAATGTTGAACGCCACAAGCTCATTTTCTCATGAATTCCTAACATAATTGCCGCATATTCTACTTAACAGCCCTCATAATTCTAAATAAAAGACCTAAGATGACATGCATTTCTGAATGTCATCAGTACCCTAAGGTTGTGTTTAAGTTCGAAGTTGAGTTAGTTCTTGAATGACATTTGTGATGTTCAGGTTTGCTAAACAGGTTAGCTACGCAATAAGTGCCACACAAGGGTTGGTAACTACTGCAATCACATTTCTTTCTAAGTTAAGAAGGTAAACTGGGAGGGGGTGTGACATAGGATGCCTTCATGTACTCCATAATTCTTATCAACGACCTACTCACACCATGATTAAAAGGTAAGTCACCTACTGAATTAATGTTAAAGAAGAAACTTGAGTTTGAGAATCTGAGAATTTTTTGTTGTACCTACTTCACTTGCTTAAGACTATATAACTCATTAAAACTTAGATATCGTACTGAAAAATGTGTTTATCTAGGGCCTAGTATGAATCGTAAAGGATATAGATGTTTGAGTGCAACTGGTAGGGTGCTTTTTGTTTCTTGACATGTGTTTAATGAAGAAGAATTTATGTTTAAGACTTCCTTTGCAGAAACAGGACAAGTAGGTCACATATGCCTTCTCAACCAGCAAGTCCCATTAATTGGCTCCCCTTAATCCCACACATACCACCCTCTACCTCAGCTCCATGATCATATATACGATCTCCTTCGTCCACTCCCATTTAAAGCCATCCCTCACCTCTACAACCAACACATAATAGTCCTAATCCTCCAACGACATCAGTCTCACCATTCCCAAGTCGTTCAGACTCAGCCAACTTGTCCCTTTCTCACAGATCACCTCAATGTCACCACAATTCACTCCTAACCACCACCAACAATGCCCATCCTCCCCCACAGTAGTGCCCAACCCAAACCTGCGACCTGCGTTACAACTACCTACTCACCCAATGGCACTCGTGCAAAGGCAGGAATATTCAACCCTAAAGTTTTGGCTTCTCATCAGTTAAAATATTTTTCTATTATTGAGCCCACAAGAGTAAGTGATGCCTTGAAGACCACTCAGTAGAAACAAAAAATGGGCGTATAATACATAGCCCTCATGAAAAATAACACATGAACATTAGTTCCTCCATCACCATCGCTAAATATTGTTAGAAATAAGTGGATCTTCAGAATAAAAAGGAATCTAGATGGCTCTGTCCAACGTTATAAGGAAAGGCTCGTGGCTAAAGGCTTTCATCCAAGTCCTGGTGTCGATTTTTTTTTAGACGTTTAGCCTGGTATTCAAAGCATCCCCTATTCGTGTTGTAATCAACTTAGCTATTTCAAAAGGATGGGAACTACGTTTACTGATTTTAATAACACCTTCTTGAATGGAATTCTTGATGAAGAAGTCTATATGAGTCAACCACAAGGATTTGTAGATCCAAAACTTCCACACTATGTCTGTAAACTAAATAAGGAAATTTATGGCCTTAAAAAAGCTTCAAGGGCTTGGAACAATACACTAAAGGAAACCTTAAGCAGATGAGGGTTTCAAACTGCAAAGTCAAATACCTCTCTTTTTATCTATTGGGATGGGGCAACCTTGATTTTATTACTAGTATACGTCAACGATGTAATCATCATAGGCAATGACAAGTTGTTAATAAATAAAATAATCAGTGTGTTGGTCTCCAAATTTGCCCTCAAAGACCTGGTCATCTTATGCTACTTCCTAGGTGTGAAACTTCACTATCTAGAAAATGGGGTAATACTTAATCAGGAAAAATATATGGATGATTTACTCAACAAGCTCGAACTTCATGATCTCAAACTAACCCCTTCCCAAAGTGTTATGAATAAATATCTATCTATTGTAGAAGGCACACCTCTCAAAGATCCCCTCATCTATCGAAGCACAATAGGAGTCTTACAATATCTAACAACAACACGACCTGATATTAGATATGTGGTAAACCACCTCAGTCAATTCTTGAAGAAACCAACAGATGCTCACTGGCAGGCATTCAAGAGGGTCCTTTGCTACATCAGTGGTACAAAATATTTTGGCATTTATATTCAACCTGTGTCAGATTTGTCTATCTCTGCCTTCTCAGATGTAAATTGGGCAGCTAATGTTGATGATTGCAAGTCAGTCGCGACCTATTGCAAATTTTTTTTGAGGAAATCTTGTCTCATGGTCATCGAAGAAGCAGTCAGCTATAGCATGATCAAGCACGAAGTTTGAGTATAGAGCTTTAGCTCATGCCTCAACTTAAATAATCTAGATCCAACAACTTTTAAGAGAAATTGGAATGCGAACGAAGTCTATCCCAATCTTGTGGTGTGATAACTTAAGTGCTGGAGCACTAGTTGTCAACCTCGCATTTGATGCTTAAACGAAACATATTGAAATCGATATTAACTTTGTCCCTGATCAAGTTCTAAAGGCACAACTTGACATAAGATATGTACTATCCTCAGATCAAGTCACTGACTGTCTTACAAAAACATTATCACATAGTCAATTCTTCAATCTATAGTCCAAACTCAGAGTTGTTGCACTCCCCTCTCATTTGAGGAGGGATATTAAGGAAGACTAAGTAGACTGCCAAGTCACCAAGTCAAATACAATCAACAGAGACATGTCATCAGCATTCCAAAAATACAGTAGGTATTTTTTGGCCAAAGAAGAAAATTTGTGAAGTGTGTTGTGAACCATTTTTTGGCCAAAGAAGTAGCAAAGTTGAGAGAAGGTTTTCTTTTCTTCAGCATTTTTTCATTGAGTGGCAATGAGCAGATCATTGAGAAAAATACAGGTATTTTTCTCGGGTTTGGTGGATTTCTCTTATTGTTTATTCCAAGTTACCAAGTTGTGGTATTGTGTTGGGCTATTTGGGGAGAGATTTGTAAGCGTGAGTTAGAGGGTTCTTTACAATCTCAATCGTAGTAGAACCTACAATTGCAGAACACTAGACGTAGTCCCGAGTTTGGGACAAACCAATATATTTTTTGATGTCGTTCTCTTCTTTCCTTATCTTCTTTATTTACAATTTTATAATTGAATACCTATTTGGCTCTAACCTGTGAAGTAGGAGTTTGAGATATAATTTAGTTTATTCTGTATTTAATTATATCTCGCACCAATTCTCAACAATTCTCTCAAGTTAAGCAAAAAGGGATAACTATATAAGTTTTATTCTTTGTCACCACTCACATTTGTGAACCGAAATCCTAGCAATATGCCCTTAAGATTCCTCACCGACACAATCATGAACGAATAAATAAATGCTCAATACATGGGATCTTGTTCCCTACCCTCCCAAAACCAATATCATGGGATCAAAGTGGGATTTCAAACCAAAAACTTAAAGAAAATGACTCAATAGATAGATGTCAAAAATTCTATCAAACCAGAAACCATCCATCTCATCCTCACTCTTGTTGTTACATATGGATCACCCTTACGCTAATTAGATGTCAAAAATTCTTTTCTCATATGGTATTCTAAAAGAGTAGGTCGATATATATGCTACAATGTAGTCTTGATTCTTTAATTTTATTGCGTAAGCCTCAATTATACATTCCTAATGCTTCATTTTTGTCCTTCTCACCTCAAAACTCTTAATTCTCATTCCATAGCTCAGCTCCAATACAAAACATTAGAAAAAGAAAAATGTCAAAGCATACAATTCAAACATGAACTGGTCCAAATATGAGTTCTTGGAACAATATTTTTTTTAGTGTTATATATCTAGGGGTCTTAATAAAAGAAAGAAGAAGATGCAAGCAAGAGAAAGAGAAAGAAGATGGAAGATAAAGGAGGAGGAAAAAAATATACATTGGAATGCCTTGAAGATGTTGTCTAGCGACCAAGTATATAGATGTCTCGTTGACGAAGTTGGCATATTTAATTATTTACGGTGTATTTACGATTATGACCTTAAGATATAGAAAACTGTGATATGCAAATTCTCTAATCTTAGAGGCGTCATCGTTCTGTATTATGTAATATAATAAAATTGTTAAGTTTTCCATTAATAAATTAAAGAAAAACTGACATATGGACCGATAATGTTACCAAATGGGAGTATTTCAAGAGCAAAATTTGTTGAATATAAAATATCAGTTATTTGATGAGTATTAACAAACATTTTTAATTTAGCATAACTCTCCTCAATACATAGTAGACCTAGGAATGTCAGAATTTCGGTGAACCCACGTTTATGTTGAATACAGTACATTAAAAGAATTGTTTAACTATCACGTCTTTGCAGGCTGTTCTTAAAAACATTGTGTTTTGACTTTTTATCCTTAGGCTCACAAATGAAAAAGAATGTTCATCTCAAGCTTCTCAACAAAACCATGGAGCCATCTTCTACCTCATCCTTTCCAAAGACATATGATGTCTTCATAAGTTCCCGAGGTGGCAGTAGCGGTGGCGACGACAGTAAATTCGCTTCTGAATTGGCGAAAGAGTTGTCGAATATTGGGCTAAGGACTTATGAGGGGTTCAAACTTGGAGGTGATAGTCAGATTATGCAGGAAGAGGCAATAAAAAATTCAAGGCATTTCATTGTTGTTCTAACAAAAGATTATGTTACTTCGATTAGGTGTTTGAGAGAGTTGAGCAGAATAATGGAAAGCAGGGGAGAAGATTATGAAGAAGTAATCACAGTGTTTTACAAAGATCATCCATCTTGTTTGGTAAAGGAATTGGAAGATTTTGGGAAGAGATTGGAAGATCACAAAGTAAGCAAAGAAGAGATATTAACTAAGATCAGTAAGTGTGGGTCTTTGAGAACAGATTTGAAGAATGTTTTGAAGACAGAGTTTGCAACAAGGTTTAACAAATCATTTAGCAAAAAGGGTAAGTTTCAGAAAACAGAGTTGACAATAGATCTTGATGTATTCTCAGAAGAAGTCAAGCAGAAGCTTTTAATGGAGCTTCCAAGATGGTACTCTGCTTTGGAAAGATTCAGCAATTTGCCAAAAACAATATTTGTAGAAGAAAAAAGGTAAAGTTTTCAAAAACCCATGAATTTTGATTTTAAAATTTTCCCATATATTTTGGTTCCTTCTAAATCTCTATTTTGATTCTTCTAAGTTCCAAATTTTGACGATATGCGTGTCAATAATAATTGACTTTCTAAAGTGGATTTTTGTTTTTTTTTTTTTTTCAATTGAATTAAGCTACAAAAGCTTGTTCAACTAAAGACGATATTAGGATCCCAAGAAAAATCAATCCATAGAAACCTTTTGACTTATTTTTCTTGGTTTTGGATTTTTCTTTCCCCATTTATTGCTAGTGTGTTTAGAATCCAATAATAATCCTTCGATAGTCATATTCTCTTCATGTTTTTTTTTTCTAGATAACAAAGGTGGGCCCTTATGATTGATGATCTACACCTCTCACAAACATATATGAAATATAACATTTTACTTACGTCATAACGTACTATCACATTTTATAACATATTGCGTTAGGAATGATCTTGTAGTCCTAACACGATGACCATCTCTGTCGCTATATTAACTAACAATCAATTATGAGAAAAAGGGGAAAACACAACAAGAAAATAAAAATTGTGATTCACGTTAGGGATGGCCATATAGCCCTAACGCCATGACCATCACTGTCGCTATATTAATTTTTCTCACAAAAAACAATCAATTGTGATAAAAGGGGGAAAACACAACAAAAAAATATAAAAATCGTTATTTGCGTTAGGGATGACTATGTAGCACTAACATGATGAACATCTCTGTCGCTATATTAAATTTTCTTACCAAAAAACAATCAATTATGAGAATAATGGAAAAACATAACAGAAAAATAAAAATCGTGATTCGCGTTAGGGCTACAATACACATGGTCATCTCTAATGCAATATGTTAAAAAAGGTAGGAGTGTGCTATAAAGTAAGCATAAGATTAGATTTCATACATTTATAAGAGGTAGGTCATTAATCCTAAAGGGTCTGAAGAGGTTTGTACAAAAATACTCTATTCTCATACCATTATTAGTTAAAATTAGGGTATTTTTTAATTTAGGAGTGATTTCACATCAACAAAATCATTTTTGTTATTGCCAAAATTACTTCTCTTCCAAAATAATTGTTAGATCGAATGTGTTTTTAGTGGGGTGATAGACCGGAATTGCAATCAATCCCACAAATTCGCCCTAGTTCTTCTTTTTTTCTTTAAAGTAAAATTTGCTCCATTTATGTATTGATAATTATTTCTTTTTTAAAAAAGATATTCTATTTAATAAATTGGCAATTCTAAAATCACTTTTTGAATCAAACATAATAATTTAACATGACTTTTTGATATATGAAAATCACTTTTAAAAGTCTGGAATCAAGCTGGATCAATACGATTATATATGAAAATTAATTTTACTAAAATCAATTGTAATCAAAATCTCTCTTTATAAAATCACTACTTCAATCATTACTCTTAAACATTCACAAACATATTAAGTGATTTTGACCCTATAACTAAAAAACACTCTTGACTCACTACCCTATTGAAATCACACCTAATATTCCAACTCAATATCAGCCTCAATCTATTTTTTTTTTTTTTTTTTTTTTTACTTTTAATACATGTATAATTAAGTTGGCAATCTGCTTTTGTAACTTTTAATACATGTCTATGTTGGTACTTTATACACATATTTGAAGCCATGCATCCAAATTAATGGTATAAACATTTAGGGGCTAAAACATAAAATTTAAAAGTCTTAAGAGAAAAAAAAATGAAACAAATCCTAGATCCACAAGGACCAAAATGGTATTATTAAACCTACACATCATTAGTCATATTAGTTTCATTTCTACACCATTTTAATTACTTTTCATACCTTTTATTTAATAACAAATTTTTATAGGAAAATTATTTCAAATAGTAAAATTGTTGAAAATATTTAAATAATATAGCAAAATTTTAGAACTATCAATATTTGAAAACAATAATCATATTCTAAAATTCTACTATTTTTTTATAAATATTTCAGTTCATTTCTCTGTATTTGAAAATAACCCAATATACTTGCATAATATTTCTAATTAATACATGGTTGTCTTTATTTTAAAATTTTCATAGAAGCCTTCATTAAAATGAATGACCCAAGGTGGCCAATATTATATGAACATTTTTAAGTTTTTAACTAAGAAATCTCCCACCCCTCTATAATAATCTAATAATAATAATAAAAAAAAATCAGTGGTCTTCAATTTTTTGTCCAATGTGTTGACTATATTTTAACATAAGGACAGACGTTATGTTTTTTTTTTAATATAGAAACTGGAATATATGATAAAATAAATAGATATCGATCCACAGATACATAGAATATGTATATATTGATATCAAAATACAATTTTAAATATGTTAGTGGTTGCGTAATCTACGACTTTGCTTTTAAAAGAATATATATATAATTTTTCGTTTTTTTAAAATGTATTTCACATAAAATAATTCAGTTGATTCATGACCCTTACAATTGGATGTTATTTATGATTTTGATTCCTGACACGTTAATTTCTAGATAATCATAAATGTTTGTTTTCATTTATCTGGAAAAAAAAATGTTTTCCAAAAACAGTCAACGGTTTAAAATGAAAACATTCATGTGTAACCACTTATTTTTATATACAAATTTGTTTGATTTGTTTTTATTTCTATTTATGTCGAATTATTTTGATCTAATAAGCTCAGTACTTGAACTTGAAAACACATCCACCGGTCGAAATTGTTTGTTTTCTTTTGTTTTCTTCTACAACATATGATCGTTCAAAGTTTTCTATTAAAACTCAAAGAAACCATAAATAGTCAAATATAAAAAAGATGTATTTCGGTATTTACACAAATTGATAACTACTAACTTATAACCTCGTTAAAATATTTATGCCTTAAGATCCTTTTTTATACTTTCATTATTGTCTTTCTTTTTCTTGTAATCTATCTACCTTAATTAAAGATGACCGTTTTATTTTCTTAATGAGATAAACAAAGGTCAAACAGTTAATGAGGAGGAAAGTAAGAGAGAAGAGAAAATAGAGAAGTGTTAGTTCAAAAACCAAAGTAGTCAGGGGAGAGATCCCTCATTTCTTCCAATATGGAACTCTCAATATGCTCCCTCGAGATGGTGCCTCTTTTAGGTTCATCATTCTTGATCGAACCTCAAATTCTTTTAATCGGACCAAATATCCCATTTAGACTTTATGGGCTCTAATACCATATTAGATGTATAAGGTTTCATCTCAAAACCAATTGACAATATGACGAGTAACTCATCTATCTCATAAGGAGTATGAGATCCCTTCCTTCCTTCGTTCGTTTAACAAATATTTTTTATTTGTGTGTGGTTAAGGTGGGATACACCCAAGTTATGCTAGTGGTTGCACGATCCCCAACCACTTTGCTTTTAAAAACACGTTCACTAGTCAGATTTTTATTGTTTTCATCTATTTTATTTTAGAATATATGATCGTTCAAAGTAGGTTGTTAGAGTTATTTACAGGTTGTTGATAGAGTTGATCGTAGTAGTTGCTCGTCATCAAAGTCAATCGCTGGAGGTAGTCGTTCCCAAAGCTGGTCATTGCGAACGTTGTTTGTTGCAGCTTATCATCAAAGTTGGTCACTAAAGCTAATCGGTAGAGAAGGTCGCTGAAGGTGGTCATCCTCAATGAGTGTCATCAAAGGTGGTTTTTCGCTGGGGTAGGTTGTTGGTTGTGCTAGTCATCGGAGTTGATTTTAAAAGGTTTGGTCAATAGGGCGCAATGATAGCTGGTGGCAACCATGGTGAAATTAAGTAGTAGTGTGAGGATTTGATGAGAGATCTAACCATTAAACACCTAAAAAAAAAAAAAAACTTTATTTTAAAGTTGATTTTAATTGTTTCTTTTGAACCAACTTAATTATTTCACCAACCTAACTTTTAGAAGTTACTTTAAGTAGCATAAAGCTCCAATTTTTTTTAAATGACATTTTTTCCCAAAAAGTAAATTTATGAAAAGCTTAACCAAACATAACATATAAACCAGTTAAACTAATTTTTATGTTTGGTTAAAACTTCAAAAATCATATTTCATTAGGTATTTCCTCTTAGAAACATACTTAATTGCATCCTACGTTACCTACATTTTTCTCTCATCTGACCTAATTTTTCATTAATAGTTTGCTACGTCGAAAACTTTTCCTTACTTCTTTTTTAAAACATTTTTTTTACTTGTATGTAATCAGGCTTTTTCTTTTTCTTTCAAGTATATCATGATTAAAATATTTTTCTGATACAAGACTTGTATATTTCTTGATCACGCACTCTACTATGCATTCTTGAATTTTGGGTCCAATTACTTGTTTATGCAATAGATCATGTGTTGTCTTTTTAATATGAAAAAATTCACTCTGCTGATGATTGTTAGAACAATTTAACATGTCCAAAATAAGCATACAAAACATTGACAACTAACATTGATATTAATTTGCTATGTATATGCAGCCATGAATCAGATATCATCAACAAAGTCAATGAAATCATCAACAAAGTCAAAGAATCTTCCACCATAGTTGGAATCTCACCTCAATTGCATCAAGTGGATGACCTCCTTGATTTAGACTCAAATGACGTACGTTTTATTGGAATAGTTGGAATGGGTGGTATTGGTAAGACAACCATTGCTAAAGCTCTTTACAAAAACCTTCAACCTAAGTTTAGTTATAACCATTGCTTTCTTAGAATTTCTGACGAGAAATTAGTCTCAGTGCAAAAGAAACTACTTTTGAGACTCGGTGGGAAACTTGACAAAGTAATTAAAAATGAGGATCATGGAGCAAAGTTGATTAAGAAGTGTTTGAGGAACAAAAAGGTTTTGATTGTTCTTGATGGGGTTGATGAAAGAAGACAAATAAAAAAGTTAGCTAGAAGTCCTGATTGGTTTAATCCAGGGAGTCGAATCATCGTTACGACTCGAAATAGAAATCTTTGTCGTGAACCTAAGTATAAACATAAAATCTTTGAGTACAACGTTGAATTTCTCGATCACGACAGCGCCTTTTCGCTCTTTTGCAACCATGCATTTGGAGAAGATCATGAGCCACCGGATGAGAATTTTAGGGATCTTGCTGAGGAGATGGTAAGAATGGTTGAAGGGCATCCATCAGCTTTGATTAGAATTGGATCCTATTTGCATGGTAAAGATTTCGATAAATGGGAAGAAAGTTTTAAGAAGGTACCTAAAATACTTTACGAAGATCTTTTTGATGATGTATTCAAGACAAGTTATAATGGATTAGATGATGATAGCCAACAAATTTTTCTAGATTTGGCTTGTTTCTTCAATAATGGGATGAGTGTGGATAGAGTGATTGAAATACTTGAGAGTTTTGGATATAAATCATCCCACAAGAAATTACACTTGTTGGCTGAAAGAAATCTAATTCAGATTTCATATGACATGGTACAAATGCATACCTTGGTTCGTTGTATGGGTCGAGGAAATGTTCGACGTAAGAGGGAAACTCAAAGTAGGATTTGGCTCAGAAAAGATCTTCGTCGTGTATATCACGAAGAAAGTGTAAGTAATAACATTTAACTTCATTTCATTTTAAATTTCGTTTGAAGTATATTTGGAAGTGATTTTTAAGAGACGAACCAAATAACTATCGTTTTTACAAAATCACTACTTTAACATGCACAATGATATATTAGTTTATTGTGTTTGGTTCATGTAACTATTAATCTTGTTTATTTTTCAGGGATTAAAACACGTTCATGGAATAGTAGTTGTGGACATGGAGGATGAAGAATTAGAATTGGAGGCCAAGCCATTTGCATATATGACGGAATTGAAGTTATTAGAAATGAACAATGTGAAGGTTGATGGAAATATTGAACTTCAACTGTCAAATAAATTGCGATTTCTCAATTGGAATGGCTATCCTTTCAAGCATTTGCCCTCAAATTTTGAACCACAATCTCTACTTGAATTGCATTTGCGCAATAGTAATCTTATGCGACTTTGGGAGGGAAAGAAGGTCAGTATATATATATATATATATATATATATATATAATTCAAATATAGTAATTTTAGGGCTAATAGTTAAGTATATAGCAATGATTTTAAAAAATTGCAAATATAGCAAAATCTATTAATAATAAGCTATATTTCAAATAAACTCTTATCAATGATAGACTCTATCTCTGATAGATTCTCTATCCTTGATAGAATCCTATCGAATGATAGACTATATAGTTGATAGACTCCTATTAGCAAATCTAAGTTATGTTATATATACAAATTCTATTCTGTTGTGCTATATCTGTTAATATATTGGATTTGATAGCTAAATTTGCAACTACTCCTTTTATTTTTAGGTAAGAAATTGAGAATTGCATTGATATTTAATGTGAAAATTTGTGAACTTGTTTTCCACAATTACAGGAATTTATTTGGTTGAAAGAGATTGATGTGAGTGGATCAGAGAATTTGGATGAGACTCCTGATTTTTCAAATGTTCCAAATCTCCAAAGATTGATATTAAGGAATTGTGGAAGATTGTGTGTGGTTCATCCTTCCATCACTACTCTCAATCATCTTGTTTTAGTTGATATGGCAAACTGTCTCAATCTCAAAATCTTTCCATCTAAACTAATCACTTGCAAAAGACTCCAAACTTTGATTCTTTCCAATTCAGGCCTTGAGTGTTTTCCAGAGATTGAAAAACCTACCAAATCTTTAACTGAACTTCACCTTGATGGTACTCTTATACAAGACCTTCCTTTGTCATTTGGACTTCTAACCCACTTGACATTATTGAACCTAAGGGATTGTACTCAGCTTTGCAGTCTTCCAAGATCGATTCGTAAATTGATATCGCTTCAAACTCTCAATTTGAATGGTTGCAAAAAACTTCACCAAATTCCTTTCACTTTGGGGGCAATACAATCTCTTACCATGCTTGACATTGGGGGAACATCTGTAGACCAAGCACCATATGCTATCACTTCTTTAATGAATCTTGAAACTTTAAATTGCGAAAGGCTATCATCAAGAAATATTTGGCACTCTTTTAGTGCTTTGTGTGGAAATGATGTTCTGCCTCTCAAAGATCTGAATCTAAGTGATTGCAATCTTGAGGATGAAGATATTCCTGATGATATCAAATGTTTGTCCTTATTGGAAATTCTTGATCTCAGCAAGAATTCTTTTGTAAAGCTCAAAGAAAGTCTGACTCAGCTTGTTAACCTCAAGGCATTGTACTTGAATGATTGCATTAACATTCAACCACAACTGTTACCAAAGCTTCCTACCACTTTACAATATGTGGGAGGACAAAACTCCCAGGACAATATCTCACAGAATGTTGAAGGTATAGTGTGAATCTTGATCCTGTTTTTTTTTTTTTTTTTTTTTTTTAGTTATTATTATTATAAATAGAATTCTTCTAAACCGTTGATATAATATTAAATTCGTTCCTGATCCATCGAAGGAAGTTTTTCAGCAGATTGGTGATTTAACATGATATATATTGAAATTCACAAACCCTAAACTGGCTTTGATCAGCCAAAAAGAATACAAAAAAGACTCGATCAAAGAATGTTGAACCAAAAGATACGCCGTTTTGAGGATCTCACATTGAAAAAATTAAAGGACTTCACAATGTTTATAAAATATATGTTTAGTTTGAGGGAAACTTCATGTTACCTGATACGGTAACCGAGCAAGAAGTTTTGAATGACCTATCAGTTGAAGCTTTTGGGTTGATTCAAAAAGATATAAGGCAAAACAATCTTACTTTCAATTTTTCAACATTAATTTTGTTCCATTTTATTTTCAGGTTGTTATGGAAGCAAATCAGCATCTCAACCATCAAGTCCTCCAAAGGTGGTCACCAAAATTGAAAAAGTTTATGAGATTGAAGAAGAAGAGAATAGGTGATGCACATTTACTTTTTTCATCACTTCTATGATGTTCCAACTTTTGGATCTAACATTGATATCTTTTGAGAATGCAGCCCTGAAGAAGTAGATAATATTAATGCCATCAAAATGGGAAAGCAGATATCTCAGTCAAGTACTCATTCAAAGTTTGAAGTTTCATGCAAAGATTTGGTTGGAATGGATGAGCAATTGGAGGAAGTACATGCACTTCTTGATTTAAAAGAATCAAATGAAGTACACTTTGTATGGATTTGTGGAATGGCTGGTATTGGTAAGACAACCATTGCTGAAGTCGTTTACAATCAAATTGTTCACAAATTCCAGAGTAGTTGCTTTCTTCATATTTCTGAGAAAAATAATTTATTATCATTACAACATCAACTACTTTCTCAACTTCTATTGAAAAATGACATTGAAGTTCGGGACGAGGATTACGGAGCACAGATGATTCAGAATGAAATGAAAAGTAGAATGGCTCTTGTTGTTCTTGATGCCATTGATGAGAAAAGACAAGTAGAAGTTTTGGTTGGAAGTCCATATTGGTTTGGTCAGGGAAGCAGAGTCATTATTACAACAAGAAACAGAGAAATTCTTCATCAACTGAATTACAAAGATAAAATGCGAGAATACAATGTGAAGTTACTTTCTCAAGAAAATGCCAACTTGCTCTTCTGCAAATATGCATTTGGAAATAATGACGGTCAAGATAAGAATGAGCTCTGTACTGAAATTGTGAAGAAAGTTGGAAGACATCCATTGGCTTTGATTTTTATCGGATCCGCTTTGCATAATAAAGATGTAGCCACATGGAAAGAAATGTTAAGGGTTCTGTGTAATGTTGAAGAAGATTTCTTCAGTATAATATCAAAATTAGAGAAATCAGAAGAATTGCACAATGAAGAATGTGGGGAGAAGTTGTCCAATTGAAGAATGTGATGAAGAATACAAATAAATGAAGCTGTTTATATACAAACTGCCTCTACCTTGTACAGAATCGTGAAGAGGTTCTTATCAAGGGAAGACTGAGGCAAAAAATGGCTCAGTTTGCTAATTGTAAATTTGATGTTCATAGTTTTTTTTAAGATTTGTTCAGGCTGTTTAATGTACTTTTTTTCTTTTTAATTATTATTTTCTCCTCCTCTCAACCGAGGCTGTATATATAAATCTCATTCAGTTTAATAAAAGTCGTTTGGGGGCAGTTCTTTTAATTCTTACTCTGCAAAATCTTTATGGCATTAGAGCCTCTCCAACTAGTGTCAAAAGATCATCTTCCATGCGTTTGATTTGGCTTTGATTATTTTTTTTCTTTGATTTCTACTTTGTTAATTATGAGGAGTGTATTTGTTCTTAGTAGTCGTTTTGTTCAACAAAGTGTTCTTGATCTTTTCTCACTATTTTCGTTGTGCAACGTTCAAGAACATGAAGATTATTTTTCTTAGGGGGAGCCTAAAGCGCAGTTGAAGGGAAGAGATTTTTGGTCATAGGGTGAGCCTGAGACTTCATTCATCGAGAAGGATTTCTCAAGCTTTAAGGAGAGCATAAGGTGTTATTTATCGAGAAGGGAGTTCTCAAGACTTGGGGGGACCTAAGTTCTCATATGAAGGAGTTCACTGAGTTATAAGGAAGATAATCAAGTGAGGAGGAGTCTCACACACTATCGGAAATTGAAGTGTTCAACACTAATATTATCACACTTAGAGGGAGCTGATGGTGAGGGCAAACGCACGCGTCAAATTATAATATATTAAAACGGTAAAGAGGCCGAGTATCGTCCTATGAAAAATTGGTTTGACTCTTTTAGCTATTCAGAGATCATTCTAATTTTATAAAAAGCAAATAAAAGATAACACGGGGGTGAAACTAGACAAAGACACGTCCTAAAGTATGATATCGTTAGATGGATTAACCAAATTAATTATCTAGATCTTAGATTGATTTCATGCTAATTATAGATTTAAGAGTCTTATACCCAGGTATCCTCTCTCGAACTCAACCCTTTCTAATAACTAACCATTAATTCAATTCCTTGCAATTACTTGATTAGTTACAGCATTAAGTTTCTCCATCATTAATCTCTATTAATCTCCTATCACTTTAGTGCATACTTGATTAACAGTTTAACATGCTAGATCTAACCTAACGCCCTCTTTCTCAAGCAAGACATTAATTAAAGAACATTCAAACAATAGTAAATTGTTCGTAAGCATTAAGACTAAGAATATTAAAATAAATTATGCATAAATTGAATATAAGAATAATTAACTCAGTTCATGCAATCCATAAAACTAGATCAAAACCCTAAGAACACAAATTAGTGACTCGTGATTACCACACAAACATAGACCATTCATGAAGTTTCCAAATACAAAGGAAAAGAAAATCAAATAGGGAAGAAGATGCAAGCGGGTTCTTGACTCTCGTCCTCGAATTCAGAATCGCAACCCAACGAACTCTTCAAATCTTCAATCCTTTGAAGCTCTAAGTAAAGGAACCCTATGAAGGGACTGTAGCAAAAGCGGATCGTGCCAAATTTTTCAAATTTCACATAATGAAAATTTTACAGAGAAGAAGAAGAAAAGAAAAAAGAGAATAAGAGACTTACCCTTGAAGAACGATATCTTCATGTTTCCTTTTCTATTTGAAAATCACGAACAGATCAAAAACCCAATTTATCCAAATGGAAACTACCACAATAGCAATCTCGGTATTCTCTGGATGAGATTCCAGGAGGAGTGGAACTCTAGCTATTTTGGTGAGCGACGAGGAGATAGAGAAAAAAGAATAGAGGATCAAAAGTTTAGAGATCTCACTATGGGATATCTCTCTATATTTCTCTGTTTCTTTTCTTTTTCACGCAAGAAGAAGAAGATTAACTAATCCTCACTCACATGATATCAAAAATAACTATATTAAATTTTAAAAAAACTTAATTTATTTTAATAATTAATTTAATATATATTTATATGATAACCACTTTATCCTATAATATATATATATTAAACTGTATGTTATATCAAATATAACATATAACTTATAGTTTATATATTGTATCAAATACAATATAAACTATAGTATCTTTTCTCTCACTAATGGCATTTAATATAAATTACATTTATATTAAATTTAAAAATATGAATCCAATTCATAGAATTAATATTTGAATCATATTCAAATATTTATTTCCTCTCATAAATATTTAATATTATAATGTATCAAATGTTACGAATGTCTTAAACTCGTAGTTCGTAAATATTATTAATATATTCTATTTTTCAATAAAAATATTAGTGAGTATTTTATTCAATAAATTGTTGTTGATATAGCATTCTGTTATAAAAATCCAATAAACGAATTCATGGTTATAATATGTATACTTTAACTTTATGAGGCGATATAAAAGTGGATCAAGTTTTTGTATATAGCCAAAATGGTCTATATGGATGAGATTGGGTACCTCATCCTAGTGACACTATTAGATGCGGCTCATTTTTATACTGATACAAATAATGTGATCCCAAAATCATTCATGTGGAGACATGTAAGTGGGAGGTATCCTATACAATGAGTTTACATAAGACCGGACATCGAAATAGTCAATTTTTCTTTATAACGATCGTTTACTGTACTGACTATTTCAAAATTTCAATGACCTAGGGTAACTCGATCTTAATCCTGAGCTAACTATGAACTTCTGTTTATTTGGGATAATTGTAACGCGAATTTTTGTATGATAAGTCCATGCCATAAACTTGATGACATAGATTTTATGCGATGATATGTGATACTACTTCTAGATATGTGTTATTAATGAATGTTCTTGTAGTATGTTATGCATTGTCACAAGTTTCTTTGCGTTGAAACCAAGTATAATTTCACCGCAAGTTTCTCGGTGTGATTCGAGGTTGAACACTAAGACTGTTTGACGTTATTGCGTTGTGTTTGTGATATATGCGACCAGGGGTTTTTCAATTTATAAAAGAGTTTTGTGTACAAGTAATTAAACATGCGATAAAGTAAAGTAAAGCGGTAGAAATACGATAATAAAATAAATTGCGATAAAGTAAATCTAAGCTAAGATGATACAAGATACTGAGGTCAAGGCTGGCTGTGAAGATTATACAAAGATCGTGTAATGCGGTGACAAGTCTTATGTGTGAAGTAGAAACAGAGAAGATAATTAATACAAACATCACAAGTTCCTTAATTGCATTAAAGATATAAGTACAGTTCCGCTTTTCCCTTGGCGTACACCTCTTGGTGATCGGCCGTGTTCTCACATCTCTGTGGTGAAACAGGGACGAACGTAATGAACGCAAGGTTGCTTCCATCTCTAGAAGTACTACTCGCTTTAGTCAACGCATTCTTCTAACCTTCTCTTGATAGATCAGAATAACATCTTCACTTCTTCTCTCACAGGTGAAGATGCCGTCTAGCATGTCTTAGATAAACGCATTTATCTCTTTAGCACAGATTAACTTACTCATTTAATCCATATTAATTACCAAGGTATTAAGAAAACTTCATGGAGAAAGCGATTAATGGAAGAACAGAGATAGACAGAAGAGTGGGAATGGAAAGGACCAAGACATTCAATAACACTATTTAACGTCTGATACATGATTTGTGAATGAAGGGATTAAGAGAATGAAATACAATTGATGAAATAGAGTTAGAAACAAATACAAATAAGTGTCAATGTCTTAGCATCGATCTGGATGGAGATTTGCTTGCCGGCGTGAGGACCAAGATCTGATATAGCTCACTCACAGGACTTTTTTTTCTCCTTAACAGTATCTTAAGCATAGACGTTCACGGCAGATTGGCAGAATCACAACTAAACGAACTTCACCTCTCGGCCTTGTCTCTTCATCTGCCCAGATTTTTTCAGTTTAACACTTAGCTCAACCTTTTTCTCAATATAATAGCAGCAATTAGCCCCGTATCAAGTAACCTTTTTTTCTATGAATTCTATGGGGTATTTATAGGTGACAAAGCTGACTTCTGTGACTCTCCTTCCGAATTTCTGTCGATCCAGTATCACAGCGCAGGTCCACAAGCCAAGAGCTCAAACGCTTTTTTACCTATAAATTACCCCCATATAATCCCAGAGAATACTATACTGATACGAGAGCTATTTGAATAGCTTACATTACTGAGAGAAAAGCTAGAGCTTAAGTAACTGTCGACTTAACGAAATCTGGGAAACCAAGAAACAAAGGACCCAACGAGGTATCTCAAGTGCTATTCCTCAAATCTTTGTCGAAGACGCGGGGCGTCTAGTCCCTGCTACTGGTTGAGCAAGCCTGAAAGGGAAGCTCATCCTTCCGCACGATCCATCCATGCCGGTAAGCAAATCTCCATCCAGATCGGTAGCAAGACGTTGGCGCTTATTTATATTTTTTTTTTCTAACTCTATTTCATCAATTGTATTTCATTCTCTTAATCCCTTCATTCACAAATCATGTATCAGGCGTTAAATAGTGTTATTGAATGTTTTGATCCTTTCCATTCCCACTCTTCTATCTATTTTCGTTCTTCCATTAATCGTTTTCTCCATGAAGTTTTCTTAATATCTTGGTAATTAATATGAATTAAACGAGTAAGTTAATCTGTGCTAAAGAGATAAATGCGTTTAACTAAGGCATGCTAGATGGCATCTTCACCTGTGAGAGAAAAAGTGAAGATGTCATTTTGATCTATCGAGAGAAGGTTAGAAGAATACGTTGACTAAAGCGAGTAGTACTTCTAGAGATGGAAGCAACCTTGCGTTCATTACGTTCGTCTTTGTTTTACCACAGAGATGTGGGAATGCGACCGATCACCGAGAGGTGTATGCCAAGGGAAAAGTGGAACCATACTTATATCTTTAACGCAATTAAGGAACTTGTGATGTTTGTATTAATTATCTTCTCTGTTTTTGCTTCACACATAAGACTTGTCACCACATTACACGATCTTTGTATAATCTTCACAGCTAACCTTGACCTCAGTATCTTGTATCATGAAACCTATATCTTGTATCATCTTAGCTTAGATTTACTTTATCGCAATTTATTTTATTATCGCATTTCTACCACTTTACTTTACTTTATCGCATGTTTAATTACTTGTACACAAAACTCTTTTATGAATTGAAAAACCCCTGGTCGCATATATCACAAACACAATGCAATAACCTCAAACAGTCTCTGTGTTCGACCTCGGATCACACCGAGAAACTTGCGGTGAAATTATACTTGGTTTCAATGTAAGGAAACTCGTGACAATGCACAGCATACTGTAAGAACATTCATTATTAATGCATATCTAGAAGTAGTATCACATATCAATCGCATAAAATCTATGTCATCAAGTTTATGGCATGGACTTGCATCATACAAAAATTCGCGTTACAAGTTTATGGCGCCATTGTCGGGGACTGGTTAACGGTTTATTGTTTGAGTGTGTTTGTGGTGTTTTGCAGGATAGATATCGTTGTACTGGTTGTTCAACGCGGAGAGTAGCTTGATGGTTTATGAGTACTGGTGCTGAACCAGAATTCGAAGTTGACCCTGAGATCGAGCATACCTTTCATGCACGGGCATGTTAGAATCGGATAAGGCGAAATAAAATAGCGAGTATGGCAGATAAAATGACAATGCGATTCCCGTAGCAAATCAAGGGGCTGTTAGACCAACGCAGGATCCTGTTTTCCTGGTGGTTGATCGCAACATCCCCATGAGGAATTATACGACACCCAACCTGTATGATTTTTCGCTTGGGATTTCGAGGCCTATTGTTGAGGAGAACGCAAGGTTCGAAATAAAGTTAGTCATGCTGCAAATGATCCAAAATGCAGGGAAATTTATGGGTCTATAAGGTGAAGACCCGTATGCTCACTTGACCAGCTTTGTCGAAATGTGCGGAAACTTCTCACTACCTGGCGTTACCCTGGAGAGTATTAGATTGTATTTGTTTCCTTACACCTTGAGGGATGAAGCCAAGAGGTGGGCTCACTCACTAGAGCCAAACGAGATCACATCATGGGATCAACTGGTGGAACGATTCATGAAGAAGTTCTTCCCACCGGCCGTCAATGCAAAACAACGAAAGGACGTGCTGAACTTCGAGAAAATGGAGAATGAGACCCTGAGCACCGCCTGGGTGCGATTTAGAAGATTGGTGAAAAACTGCCCGCATATCGAGATACCCGATTGCGTTTTGATGGAGACCTTTTATAACGGCCTGAATAGGTTGATGCAAACTATTGCTGACACCTCCGCGGCAGGAGGTTTTATGGACAAAACGTATATTGAGGCTAAAGTCATCCTTGACCGCATATCGCGGAACATGGATGACTGGATTGATGATGGCTATGGAGGTCGAGGCACTGAACGAAGAAAGAATGAAACTGCCATTGTCCCTGTGGAGACAATGACCACGTTGGCTGCTCAGATGGCCGCGGTGACCTCCATCCTTCAATCGATGGCATTCAATCAAGGAGCCATCCCCCAACAATCACCGCAACTCACTGCACCGGCTCAAGTGGCTGCAATAAGTTGCGTTAATTGTGGAGGGGCTCATGTAGTAGAAATGTGCCCCTCGAATCTCCAGCAAGTATGCGCCATCCAAAACAATCCCTTCAGAAACACCTACAATCCTGGCTGGAGAAGCCATCGACCCAGGCAATCCTAACCAGAGGGGCCAATCAACCATCTGAGCGGCAGTCCAGGAAATCCTCCTTTTCACCATAACTCGAACCAGAGGCAACCAAGGCAATCGCATAACCAGCAACCCTCATCTTCAAACACCTCCGGAAGCTCATTGGAGGCCCTGCTTTAACAATATATGGACAAAAATGACGTAGTAATGCAAGCACAAGCATCTTCAATTCAAAACTTGGAGATCCAAGTGGGCCAGCTGGCATTTGAGCTGAGAAATAGAGTACCAAGAACGTTACCCAGCAACTCTAAAGCCCCATGATCCAATGGAAAGGAGCAATGTCCCTAGAACATTGGGTGGGCAAGTCGAACCGCCTGCAGGGATGTGGATTGCGCTCACTCAAAGAAACGCATCTTTCAGTCCATATCTCACATCTATGTTTAATGCTTTCTTTACATTCCTGTCTTATTGAATTCCTGAATTTTATCTTTACTTCTTCATTTAATTCGTTTCTTGACTTTATGAATTTAATTCTTCATTTATTTCCTTTGCATTTATTTTTGTACCGTCTTTAATTCTTTTAACTTTTCTGTAATTAATGCGTTAGTCCTTAATTGGTGAATGATTGGGAAATAAAGGGAAATTTATTGCCACAAGTCATAGCAACTTGTGTTGATGGAAAATAAATAAAATAAAATAAAATAAATAAAATGAAACAATCAACATCTAGTATACAAGGGGATAATGGACGCATCTTGAACCAAGCAAGATACGCTTTGCGTTCATCCAACTCAAATGCGTTGAAACCGAGGGGTGTCTTGCGTGCGTGTGTGTCCTTTGCCTATCTTTAGCAGAATGCACTATGTTGAGGTAGTGTTGCGCTCGTAGCAATGCCGTGCGCCCGATCCTCCAGAAATGTGTTTAGTTAAGGGGTGTGTTGCGAGGATGCATGTGTTGTTGCTCGTCCTCTGCGATGATGCAGTTGCGTTGGTGAAACACATTTCGTTAATCTTTACATTGCATCTATTCGAATAAAACATTAAAGAAAATTCTTTTTGTCATTTGAGGAGTCCAATCATTTTGTATCCCAAAGCAATGATGATTCTGTAGACGAAAGGACATTTTTTTGAAATTTCATAAATGAGGGAAGTTCGAGTGATGAGCCTTTTGAGTGTCTCGAAACCTGTCACCACGAAAATCGCATTGGGCCCACTACGGCCTAACCTATAAATAAGAACCCTTCCCTGTCTGTGAACTCTTTACCTCATTTTGTAAACTAAAAACCTTAGCGCCCAGCATACGAAGCTTTCTTCTTCCCAAAACCCTAGCGATTTTTTCCAGTTCTCCCAAGCTTATCATCCATGGCCAACCAAGCTTCCCAACACTCTACTTCACCATCAACCCCTTCCTCTGACCAAATCGCCATGCGAGAGGCAGCATTCCTCGCTGCCAGTCGCAGTTTGATGCCCAACCCTACACCGTCTCGAGAGTCACCGATTGAACCCGGAGAAACTCCTTAGCTGTCAGACCTCCTCAGCTCAAGAGGGGGCAAAACACTGAGAGCACTTCAGTTCCAACTCCCGCCGTCTCAACTGAGAGTGAGAAGAAGAGACGTGATGATACAGTGGTGTTTGGTAACATTCTAAGCAATTTGGAGCAAGGAGGGTGATTACCCGAGGCAGGGGTTGTAAACCAACCACTGTCTACGGAGGAGGTGGCGGTGGTGGTGAATGAAGACGTGGTGGTGCTGGAGGCAGTGGTAAACGAAGAAGAGATGGAACGAGGCACTTTGGCTTTAGAGACTTCTAAGGTAACTGCCAACGTAGAAACCTATGACGGAACCTCTAAAGTTGCGGTGGTTGAAGTTGCGATGGATGAGGTTGCAGTGGAGATGCAACCAGAAGTAGTTGAAGAGAAAAAGAAGAAGAAGAAAAAAAAAGTGAGAAAGGCTGGAGAGGCGGAGTCTTCTCATCATCGCAAGGAGAAAAAGAATAAAGAAAAGAAGGATGATGACGAAAATGAGGAAGAAAAGAAGGAAAGGAAGAAGAAAGAAAAGGAAGAAAGAAGAATACGCCAGCGTGAAAAAAGGCACCTAAGAAAAGAGGAAGAAAAGAAGCAGAGGGCTGCGAGCCTTGCAAAGGATGGAGAATTAACCTCTGTAAGGGAGGATAGGGGGGAAACAGTGAAATTGATGGAGCCGGCGCAACCTGAAACAATGCAAATGGTTGCGACGGAGGAAGGTAAAGAAGGAAAAGATACCCCCCCCCCCTGATGCGGTGTCCTAGGGAGAATACGCCGCAAGGGTCTACGGTTGACCCTCAAAGATTAATCATCGCATTAGAAGAACAGGAAAGAAGGAGAAAAGAAGAGGAGGAGAACAGGAGAAAATGGAGCGCGCAAAGCTCATCATGGCAGAAGGAAATCGTAGAAGAGGACTACAAGATGAGAAAATGCACAGTAATAATGAGCTCGCAAGGCTCAAAAGGATAAGGAGGCACGAGGAGGAACAACATCTGTTGCTAGCCTCCGAGCAGTTTGTAGCAGAGTTTGAGAGAGAAGATAGAAAGAAAAGAAGTATTGGATCGATATGCAACCCTAGAGGGGGTGCAATAGGGTTTAATTAATTTTTTTTTCTAAATTAACTCAATTAAACTAATTAATACACTTTTTTTATAAATAATAAGAAAAATTCAATTTATGCAACAAATAAGATGACAAAAAGTGTGATAATTTAATTCTATCAAATTTTAGCAAATAAATAAGAACAAACTAAAACATACAATAAATTGCTTAAATTAATTGCAAAAATAAAAAGGAAAGAGTTAGAGAAGAAGACACCGTAATTTTTATAGTGGTTCGGTCAAACTCGACCTACTCCACTCCCCAAGCGCCTCTTGGAAATTTGAATAAAATCTTTCCGACTCTTTCCACGGATTAGAGCCCAACCGTTACACCACCGCTCCTTTTATGGGTTCAAGAGCAAACCCGATCATTTCCACGGTTTAGGATCAAACTATTACAAATGTTGGAATTTTTTATGAACACAATACAACTCTCACTAGAGTGGATTTACAAGTTTAAGCACTCAACAAGTTTATCCTCACAATACAATAATACTCTCTCAAGAATAAGATGAAAAGAAAAACAATTGGGAGCTTAGAGAGAGCAACAATGGAACTTTTGAGTTTTGGAGGATTATGAAATGTAAAATTTGTTAGTTTAAAATTTGGAGAGGAAGATGGTTTATATAGAGATGGAAATTTTTTTAGAAACCACAATTAATTTGGACCATTGGATTTTGGAAAAGAAAAATCAATGGTGGAGATTTTAAACTAAATTAGTCGTTAGATACAAACAAAATATAATATTAAATTCCTTTTCTTTTTTAAAATTAATCCAAAAAATAAAAAAACATACCATGTGTAAAAAACTAGCCGTTAGACACAAACATAAAATAATATTAAATTTATTTTCCTTTTAAATTTCTTTTTAATTTCAATTTTTTTATTTTAAATCAATCCAAAAATCAAAAGTCCATCATATGTTAATCTCTTAATGATCCACCATTCAACCAATATGCTGCCACATATCTACATGCAAATGGTCTGGTTATGTCACGTCATCCACCACGGTATTTTTTCTATAGACTTGTTTTGGTCATATCGTCCTCGTTTTAGCTCTGATTTGAATGATTCAAGAGGTGTTGGAATTGTTGTTCTGAGCTCTACGCTATAGACATATTAAAACACTAAGATTTTCAGTAATTAAAAATTGAGTTTGTTATCATCAAAACATTGATTAATTAATTAATTAAAATTAATTAATTTGAGATTAAGGGCCAAAAAGCCAACAATCTCCCCCTTTTTTATGATGACAAACCATTCAAGAAAAATAGCTTGAAATACATGTAAACCATATGTAGCACATAATAAAATTCAACATATCACCATAAAGATCATTCTTGAAATTCACTCAAAAAATAAATTCTCCCCCTAATTAATACAATCAAAATCATAACAAATTTATAGCATATTTTTCTTAAACTTTTCCCTCATTGGAATCATAAAAAAGAATAAATAAGAAAAATTTAGAACTACATAAATGTTTCTCTTAAAGACATGAACATAAATTTAGTACAATTCTCCCTAAGAATATTAACACATGCTTTCATATCTCCCCCTATCAAAATGCCTTCTAAAAGATTTAACAAGTAAAGTTATAAAATCAAGAGGTATCACAACGAATAATATCGAGCTCAAGTCTATTTTTGCAAAACTTTTCTTCATTCAAAGGCTTGGTAAAAATATCCGCTAATTGATTATTTGAGCCTACAAGAGTAATATTATCATTTTGCACATGCTCTCTAATAAAGTGATGCCTAATATCAATATGCTTAGTCCTAGAATGATGTATAGGATTTTTAGTCAAATTAATAGCACTAGTATTATCACAAAATATAGGCACATTATCAAACGTTAATCCAAAATCACAAAGAGTTTGTTTCATCCAAAGAATTTGAGCACAACAACTAGCAACTGCAATATATTCCACTTCGGTAGTGGATAAGACAACCAAATTTTGCTTTTTACTAAACCAAGAAACTAAGAAACTACCAAGAAATTAACAAGTCCCACTAGTACTCTTACGGTCAAGTAAACTACCCGCAAAATCCGCATCAGAATATCCTACCAAATTAAATTCAACATTTCTAGGATACCATAAGCCTAAATCGATAGTACCAAGTAAATACTTTTAACGGTATGTAAATGTGATTCCTTAGGACAAGATTGAAATCTAGCACAAAGACATACACTAAACATAATATCGGATCTACTAGTGGTTAAATAAAGTAAAGATTCAATCATACATCTATAAGTTTTTATATCCACACACTTACCTTTTTCATCCTTGTCAAGCTTAGTGGATGTGCTCATAGGAGTTTTTGCAATTTTACCTTCATTGAATTTGAATCTTTTGAGCAAATCCCTTGTGTATTTTTCTTGACTTATGAAAATACCATCCTTGAGTTGTTTGATTTGGAGTCCAAGGAAGAAGCTAAGTTCTCCCATCATACTCGTCTCAAATTCACTATGCATACACTTAGAAAATTCTTCATACAAAGATGGATTAGTAGAACCAAAAATAATATCATCCACATATATTTGTACTAAAAGCATATCATTTTTTTTATTCTTAATAAAAAGAGTAGTATCAATTTTACCCATTTTAAATCCATTCTCAAGTAAAAAATTACTAAGTCTATCATACCAAGCTCTTGGAGCTTGTTTTAAGCCATAAAGAGCATTTTTCAACTTATAGACATGATTAGGAAAATAAAAACTTTCAAACCCTGGTGGTTGTTCTACATAAACTTCCTCAATGATATAACCATTTAAAAATGCACTTTTCACATCCATTTGATAAAAAATGAAGAAGCAAAAGTAAGCAACATTTTAATAGCTTCTAATCTAGCAACGAGTGCAAAAGTTTCTTCATAATCTATTCCTTCCTCTTGACAATAACCTTGAGCTACAAGTCTAGCTTTATTTCTAATGATATTTCTATTTTCATCCATTTTATTTCTAAAGACCAATTTAGTTCCAATTATAGAAGCATGAGAGGGCCTAGGGACTAACTCCCAAACTTTATTCCTTTCAAATTGGTTTAATTCTTCTTGCATAGCTAAAATCCAAAATTCAACATTTTCGGCATCTTTAAAACTTTTTGGTTCAATTTGAGGAACAAAAGCAAGATTATTAAACATATTAAGAGAGGAACGAGTTTTCACACCTTGTTCCGAATCACCAAGAATTAATTCTTTGGGATGGGAAGGAGCATACCTCCACTCTTTAGGCATGGATGAAGAACCAACTTCGTTCTAAAACATCACTATAAATAGGCTCATTAGAAATAACATTGCAAGATTCATCAAATACTACATGCATAGATTCCTCAATTACTAAAGTTCTTTTATTGAAAACTCTATAAGCTTTACTAGTAGAGGAATAGCCAAGGAAAATACCAACATTCATCTTAGAATCAAAATTTCCAAGTTTTCATTATTATTCAAAATAAAACATTTGCAACCAAAAACTTTGAAATACCCAATATTTGGAATTTTGTTATGCTAAAGTTCATAAGGAGTTTTATCCAAAGAAGGTCTAATTAAAACTCTATTTAAAACATAACAAGTGGTGTTAACGGCTTCCGCCCAAAAGTATGTAGGTAAACCATACTCATGCAACATTGATCTAGCAAATTCTTGCAAAGTACGATTTTTCCTTTCAACTACATCGTTTTGTTGAGGAGTTCTTGGAGCGGAGAAATTATGAGAAAAACCATTTTCTTCACAAAAAGTTTCAAAAGCATTACTATCAAATTCTCCTCCATGATCACTCCTAATTTTAGAAATCAAAAAACCTTTTTCATTTTGAACTCTTTTTGCAAAACTAGAAAAGCTTTTCAAAGCATCACCCTTATGTTTTAGCATCAAAACCCAAGTAAATCTTGAAAAATCATCAACTATCACAAAGGCATAATAGTTTCCTTCAAAGCTAGCAATTCTAGAAGGGCCAAATAAGTCCATGTGTAATAGTTGAAGGGGTCTAGTTGTAGAGATCACATTTTTAGATTTGAAAGAGGATTTAGTTTGCTTACCCATTTGACAAGCATCACAAACTTTGTCTTTTTCAAATTTAAATTTGGGAAGACCTCTAACCAAAGAATTCTTGGAAATATTTGAAATTAAGTGCATGCTAGCATGTCCTAGTCTTCTATGCCATAACCAAGAATCATTATGCAAAGCCGATAAACATTTATCATTAATAGAACAATCATTCAAATCAATAGTATAAACATTTTCATCTCTATTTCCAACAAATATAACTTTTCTATCACTAGCATTTTCAATGATGCAATTCTTTTTATCAAACACAACTCTAAAGCCTTTATCACACAATTGACTAATACTAAGTAAATCATGCTTCAAACCATCAACCAAAAATACATTTTCAATTAAAATAGAAGATTCATTACCTATACTACCTTTACCAATTATTTTACTTTTCTTGTTGTCACCAAAGGTTACAAGACCTCCATCCTTTTTGGAGAGAGAGACAAACTTGGATGGGTCTCCCGTCATGTGCCTCGATCAACCACTATCCAAGTACCACTTGTTTTTCTTAGAGGCTTTCAAACAAACCTACAAACACAAATGTTCAAGTTTGATTCTTTGGTACCCACACTTGTTTGGGTCCTAAATGGTTAGCATTGACAAACTTAGGAATCCATTTCATTTTTTAATAGACATTTAAGGCATTGGATTTAGACAAGTAACAAGAATAAGTTGTATGTCCAAACTTGCTACATGAAAAACAAACGACATTATGCAAAGATTTATCTCTTACAACAAATTTATGCACTCTACTTTTCTTGAAGAAATTATTTCTTGGAGCATTGTGAAACTTTGCCCTTTGAGAAAAATTTCTTCTTGGAGAAGTAGTATGAGCATATTTCAATTTAAAACACTTATGTCTAATATGGCCTTCAACACCACAATAATCACATATAGGCACAAAGTTAGATTTAACATGCTTAGACACAACCTTAGGCATATTAAGCTTAGGCATATTATGAGATGCTTTAACAAAGATAGTTTTAGAACTTGAAGGAGTAGAACATTCATCAATATAGCCTAAACCTCTTTTATCACCAAAAGGCTTGCCTACTTCAATTATCTTGTCTAATCTTTGAGCACCTATTGTCAACTTTTTAATAGATTCTTTAGCCTTATCAAGTTCTTGCAAAGCACTAAATTCTTTTTCTTTGAGTAATTTAATCAAATTATCTTTTTCACAACTATCATGCTCAAGCAATTTAACTTTGTCAAGCAAGACATTTTTCTCATCACAATCAAAAGCATGCTTGTCACAAGAGATATTCATTTCATCAATATGAATAGCATCATGCTCATTCTCTTTTAAGCAAGCAATTTCTTCAAGTAAAGACTTATTTTTACTAGATAAAACATTGTATTTCTTTTTAAGCACAACATACTTAAAACTAAGTTTTTCTAAATCATTTTGCATATTTTCAAAAGCTTCAAACAATTCATTATAAGAAAGAGGTTCTAGAGTTACCTCATCATTTTGTTCATCATCTTTATCACTATGAGCCATGAAGCAAAAATTGGCCACTTCTTCATTATCACTCCCACTTTCGCTTTTATCACTATCATCCCAAGTAGCTTTCATTGATTTCTTCTTGGATTTCTTGGATGATTTGAGAAGAGGACAATCGGTTCTAATATGACCCGACTTCTTGCATTCATAGCATATTACCTCATCCTTTTTGCTCTTTTCACCTTTTGACTCTTTTTGGTTGGAGAGATGCTTCTTGAATTGCTTCTTTCTCTTGATGAAATTCTTATACTTACGTGAAAGATAGGCAACATCATCTTCATCAAGGTCATCTTCATCTTAGGAGCCAACTTCTAAAGAGATGGTCTTTAAAGCTATACTCTTTTCTTTCTTTTTTTTTTCCTCATCCTCCATGTTTTTCTCGATCTTTATCTCATGCGTCAACAACGAGCCCATGAGTTCATCAATGGAGAGAGATTTGAGGTCCTTTGCCTCTTGAATGGCGGTGACTTTAGGCTCCCATTGTTTAGGCAAAGACCACAATAGCTTCTTTATCTTCTCAAGATTTGAGTACTCTTTCCCAAGTCCTTCTAAAGCATTGACAATATTAGTAAATCTAATAAACATATCGGAAATAGCTTCATTTTCATCAATTTTAAACATTTCATATTGATGAACTAACATGCCAATCTTTGTTTCTTTTACTTGACCAGTTCCTTCATGAGTAATTTCTAATTTATCCCATATCTCTTTAGCGGTTTTGCAAATAGACACTCTATTATACTCAACTTCCTTCAAAGCACAAAATAAGCAGTTAATAGCTTTGGCATTTAAAGAGCATGCTTTCTTTTCATTTATTGACCATTCTTCCTTAGGTTTTAAAGTGCTAACACCATCAACATCTTTTGTTGGAATTTTAAAACCTTTCTCAACAATATTCCATAAATCATAATCAATAGAAAGCAAGAAAAATCTCATTCTATTTTTCCAATAACTATAATTAGTACCATTAAAGAAAGGAGGCTTTGTAATAGATTGACTATTGGTAAAAGGGATAAAACCTAAAGTTGCCATAGCTAAAAAACAATTAAGTTTATCAAGAAATAAATATTTCAAGAAGAGCAACCCGCTCTGATACCAATTGTTGGATCAATATGGCAACCCTAGAGAGAGGTGAATAGGGTTTAATTAAACTTTTTTCCTAAATTAACCAAATTAAACTAATTAATACACTTTTTATAAATAATAAGAAAAATTCAATTTATGCAACAAATAAGATGAAAAAAAGTGTGATAATTTAATTCTATCAAATTTTAGCAAATAAATAAGAACAAACTAAAACATATAATAAATTGCTTAAATTAATTGCAAAAATAAAAAGGAAAGAGTTAGAGAAGAAGACACTGTAATTTTTATAGTGGTTCGGTCAAACTCGACCTACTCCACTCCCCAAGCACCTCTTGGGAATTTGAATAAAATATTTTCGACTCTTTTCACGGATTAGAGCCCAATCGTTACACCACCGCTCCTTTTACGGGTTCAAGAGCAAACCCGATCCTTTCCACGGTTTAGGATCAAACCGTTACAAAAGTTGGAATTTTTTAAGAACATAATAAAACTCTCACTAGAGTGGATTTACAAGTTTAAGCACTCAACAAATTTATCCTCACAATACAATAACACTCTCTCAAGAATAAGATCAAAAGAAAAAAAATTGGAAGTTTAGAGAGAGCAACAATGGAAACTTTTGAGTTTTGGAGGATTATGAAATGTAAAATTTGTTAGTTCAAAATTTGGAGAGGAAGATGGTTTATATAGAGATGAAATTTTTTTTAGAAACCACATTTAATTTGGACCATTGGATTGTAGAAAAGGAAAATCAATGGTGGGGATTTTAAACTAAACTAGTCGTTAGATACAAACAAAAAATAATATTAAATTCCTTTTCTTTTTAAAATTAATCCAAAAAATAAAAAACATACCATGTGTCAAAAACTAACCGTTAGACACAAACATAAAATAATATTAAATTTATTTTCTTTTTATTTTTCTTTTTAATTTCATTTTTTAAATCAATCCAAAAATCAAAAGTCCATCATATGTTAATCTCTTAATGATCCACCATTCAACCAATATGCTGCCACATGTCTACATGCAAATGGTCTGGTTATGCCACGTCATCCACCACGGTATTTTCTCTATAGATTTGTTTCGATCATATCGTCTTCGTTTTAGCTCCGATTTGAGTGATTCAAGAGGTGTTGGAATCGTTGTTCCGAGCTTTATGCTATGGACATATTAAAACACTAAAATTTTCAGTAATTAAAAATTGAGTTTGTTATCATCAAAATATTGATTAATTAATTAATTAAAAATAATTAATTTGAGATTAAGGGCCAAAAAGCCAACAAGAAGAAGAGGAAGAGAAAAAGAAGGAAGAAGAAGAGAGGAGATTGGAAGAAGAGAAGGAGAAGAAGCGCGAAGCTAATAGAAGACACTTACAGAAGAAGAAGGGTAAAGAACTCGCGGAACACGAGACAACGCAGAGAGCGAGAGAAGAGACAAATGAAAGCAGCCCGCCTTGCGTTGGCAAAAGAAAAGGGCAAAGCAATCGCAGAAAGTAGCGAGCCCGCGTTGGCAAGGAAGCATCCATCGAAGAGAAAAGAGAATGATGACATGCTGATAGAGATAAGCTTTTATCCTGCGCCAATGCCACTACCTGACCTCATCACAAGTGTGATTGTGGAATATGGCTGGGACACATTTTGCAAATGCCCAGCCATTATTGTGCTGTAGGTAGTGCGAGACTTTTACAGAGGGCGTCTACACGGAACCAGGGATGCGGTGACCTTTAAAGGAGAAACGGTGTCCTTTAGCGCAAGGGACATCAATGAGATATACCAAATGAAGGATAACCTAGATGCATCGGGAAACAAAATTATTGATGATCCCACTGAGCAGTAGATGGAAGACGTGCTGCAAGTATTAACACAACCAGACACGAAGTGGTCGGTTTCACTCAAGGGCATCCGCACCCTGGCATCCAAGTCTTTGCTTCCGAAGGAAGGCTTTGGGTCTACTTGGTCAAGAAACGGCTGATCCCAACCACACATGATAAGACTGTATCAAGGGATCGAGTCATGGCCGCATATTGCATTGCGTGCAGCATACTGATTGACGTAGGGCGGCTGATCGCAAGACAGCTCAGAGCATTGGTGGGGCATATTCGAGGACAGTACTTCTTTCCATGGACTGTTTCAAGTCTGTGCCTATCAATGGGCATAGGCGTTGATGAAGAGCCTATGCCTGAAGTCCACGACCTCATCAACATAAAGATCTTGAGGTTGCTCCTCAAAGACTCCCCACATTGCCCTGAGCTACCCTTAAAGAGGCCCGCAATCAACCTCAATGCCCGCAGGGACCAAAGCCTAAGAGACCACGCAGAGACGACAAAGGAAAAGAAAAGGTCCAAGAGTCAACAACGCATGATTCAGAACCTTTGGACCCTTTGCCCTTGGTAATTCGCCTTCCAAGCCCTCCAAGCCCACCCGTACAACCTTATTCTCCACTCTATGAACACTTTATCAATCTTCTCCTCGTTCCCAATTCTTCAACTGTTCACCTAGCAGCCCTAACTTCATCCTTAGCCTTATCACCGCAACCTTCCATTCCACCGCCGCAAGTTGATGACCCACACGATTTGGGTGAAGGCACCTCTGCCCAACCCCAGAACGATGCTGGCGAGACATCGCAGGCAAAACCCTCCATAACCTCCCTAGCTACTGAGTTAGCAGAAATGTGGTCACTTCTGACCCAACAACAATAAATTCTTTACCAACAACAGCAACTCTTCAATCAACAACAAGCCTATTTCAACCAGCGGTTTGATGCAGTCATGGAGCAAGTTGATAATATTTAGTGCAGTATTGCCACATCAAGGGAAGCGCTGATCAACATACATCGCAACATTCATACGATCAACCGCCACCAAAGATAACTTGCGGAGCGCA